>NC_047118.1:19971043-20301876 GCF_902500255.1 Thalassophryne amazonica
TATACGCAGGTGCAAAAAATTATAGGCTGTTCAACTACAATGATCTCCAATGCTTTAAAATGGACAAAAAAAAAACAGAGACACATGGAAGAAAACAGAAAACAACCATCAAAATGGATAGAAGAATAACCAGAATGGCAAAGGATCACCCACTGATCAGCTCCAGGATGATCAAAGACAGTCTGGAGTTACCTGTAAGTGCTGTGACAGTTACAAGACGCCTGTGTGAAGCTAATTTATTTGCAAGAATCCCCCGCAAAGTCCCTCTGTTAAATAAAAGACACGTGCAGAAGAGGTTACAATTTGCCAAAGAACACATCAACTGGCCTAAAGAGAAATGGAGGAATATTTTGTGGACTGATGAGAGTGAAATTGTTCTTTTTGAGTCCAAGGGCCGCAGACAGTTTGTGAGACGACCCCCAAACTCTGAATTCAAGCCACAGTTCACAGTGAAGACAGTGAAGCAGGGTGGTGCAAGCATCATGATATGGGCATGTTTCTCCTACTATGGTGTTGGGCCTATATATCGCATACCAGGTATCATGGATCAGTCTGGATATGTCACAATACTTGAAGAGGTCATGTTGCCTTATGCTGAAGAGGACATGCCCTTGAAATGGGTGTTTCAACAAGACAATGACCCCAAGCACACTAGCAAACAAGCAAAATCTTGGTTCCAAACCAACAAAATGAATGCCTTGCAGATGTGAAGAAATCATGAAAAACTATGGTTATACAACTAAATACTAGTTTAGTGATTCAAAGGATTGCTAAAAAACCAGTTTGAACATAACAGTTTTGAGTTTGTAGCGTCAACAGCAGATGCTACTATTATTGTGAACACCCCCTTTTCTACTTTTTTTTTTTACTAATAGCCCAATTTCATAGCCTTAAGAGTGTGCATATCATGAATGCTTGGTCTTGTTGGATTTGTGAGAATCTACTGGTACCTCGTTTCCAAAGTAACAATAAGAAATATACTCAAAACCTGGATTAATCTTTTTAGTCACATAGCACTACTATTATTCCGAACACTACTGTATATATATATATGAGCTAGGGCTGCAGGTATCGATTATTTTAGTAATCAAGTATTCAAGTAATCAGATAAAAAGTACTTTTGCGTTTTAAAACATAGTCCAGGGCTCTCCCTAAGTAATGGCACAATGTCACTGCGTCATCACAGAGATTGTCAAATTTAGTGTATGCCTTTCTGTTTTCCTGGGTAATTATTTATTTTTTTCACATCTTTACAAGTTTTGGATCTTTCCTGGTGTCAGGAGCTCTGCCAAAGTCAGGCCAAAGTCTTGACATTTTGCTAAAATGGCGATGGGATGTGGCTTTCTGTTTTTTGTTTTTCCCAACTTGTAAAATTTAACCATTTTTATTGATTTATTTATTTATTACGATGGTGGACTGGGTCCCTGCATGAATTACTTTTTAACACTCTCTCTGCAATTCAGCCAATGCATTTCATTTTCAGCTGGAGGTTGAACATGCAAGCCTCGCAGTCAGTTTTTTTATTATTATTATCATTTTATTTGAGTTCCCGTGTTTGTGGAGCATTGTGTGTTGCCCAAAAAAGCAAAAATTAAAAAGCGAAACACTCACTGCGAGAAAGAAAAAAGAAAGAGTGGACTTCTTCCAGAGACTGTCGGTGGCCGGGATGGAGCTGTGCGAGAGCAGTGCTGAGCCGCTCACACCGGGCGGAGAGAGGCAGCAGCCGTCTGCCGTGCGTAGAGCGGCCAGCGGACAAAATTGTTTTTTTTAAAAAACAAACACACTGCTTTGCTTTAAATGCACAGTAAGCTATTTCAGATGATCAGCGTGAACCGTCTTTTTCCTAAAAAGCTTTATTTCATTTTGTTTGTCACGTTGGAAAGCTGTAGTTTTTGTGCTAATTTGATTAGCGCTTGCTCTAGTCTTCTTCTGTTTGTTTTTCTAGGGACATTACAGCGCCACACACAGGCCTGGCATATGTACTACAACGTTAAACCAAGCTTTGAGGTTTGCCTCAAACTTTTTTTGTAATCGAATTATTCGAATTACTCGACTAATCATTTCAGCCCCAATATGAGCCGAGTCGAGTCAAGCCAAGCCGAGTAGTGCTGGGTCTGTGTAGTAGAAAAGTGCCTAAGTGTCTGTGCACTGACACTCACCAACCAAGATGATGGCGCTTGAGAGGTGCTGCAAAGAGGAGTGGGCAAAACTGCCAAAAGATAGGTGCAACATGCTTGTAACATCACATTCAAGAAGACCTGAGGCTGTATTTGCTGCCAAAGGTGCATCAACAAAGCATTGAGTTAAGTGTGTGAATACTGATATACATGTGATTTCTTACCTTTTTATTTTTAATAAATTTGCAAAAATAAAAAAAAATAAAAAACTTTTTTCATGTTGTCATTATGGGGTGTTGTGAGTAGAATTTTAAGGGGGAAAAATGAATTTACTCCATTTTGGAATAAGGCTGCAACATACCAAAATGTGGAAAAAGTGTAGTGCTGCGAATACTTTCCAGATGCACTGTACGGATTTCTCTTTTTTTTCTCACTAAAAAGTTGGCTAAAAAAGAAAGAAAAAAGAAAAAGAAGCACTGGGAATGTTCAGGCAGCTGGGTGACAGAAAAGAGTGAGTGACAGATTCACTGTTGTGATTTGTAAGCATGGGGGATGCATAAAAGTCAAGGAGAAATGTCTCAAACAAACCCAAACTAAATGAAAAACTTCTGAGAGTAACCCGCAGTAGCTTGTGAGAGATTTTGGCATAGGCCGTCCCATTGCACCAAGAGCTATTTTTACAGCAAATACCCAAGAGAGCAAGGGAGAACAGAACTGAGTTGAAGCAAAGCCACTGGCTCTCAACTTTGCTCAGCTCCCGTCTCTTCAAAAACTATATTTTCTTTTTGGGAATGAATCTCACACACAAAAAAATATACAACCAAAAATTTAATTATGCGCAGAAGGGGGTCACATTTAAATTGACAGCTCAGGACAACGCGAGCACTGTAGCAAAACTGTGGCAGCGGCTGCTGGAGGGAGGTACTGGCATTTGCGCAGAACATTTCCTTTACAATGAAAACAATCTAACCAACTGCAGCACTCAGAGGAATTCACCTCCCATCCCCCACACCCCTCATCCCTCCTCCACCAGCACCATTACATTAACATATCAAAGCCCCGAGTTCAGAGCAAGTCTTCTCTTTCAAGAATGGGAGCGAGGCACAGGGAAAGCGGGGGAGAGGACAAGACCGAAGCAGTAGGAGTAGACCTAAAGAGTGAGCTTGCCTTTATGCATGTTCTCTGTGTGTGTGTGTGTGCGTGCGTGCGTCGACAAGCGCATATGAAGAAAAGACTGCAGAAAGACAGGGGACTACTGATTGGGTCTTCTGCAAACTGCAACTGGAGAGAAGTCATTTCACATTCCAGAGACACATAATGGGGGCCTGCAGAGGGTCTGATGGAGTAGCAACGAAATGCCAAAGCAGGTACACTGCGCAGTTAGGACGGCAATATGTGGCAGATAGCCAACAGAGTACAGGCAACACCAAGCATCTCTACATCTCAGTGTTTTTATGGTTAGTATATTCACCTCAAGGATGCATCTGTTGTTCTCTACCTCCATACCTTGTTCATTTTTCTGCACGTTACTGTACAAGCACTCACAGGTTCCCTCTGTAGTTTGCACAAGACTAAATGTGAAAATCAAAGTGAATGGCATTAGGGTAAATAAGACCACTGGTTGCCTGGGAAACCGTGTACCCTGCCCCAATCACTCAAGCCTAGCCTTTACTTTTCTCCAATCACTGGAGAGCAATAATACATTATTGACAGAGGGCCACAACAGGCGGCAGTGCAGTATTTTCAAATTGTATTTCAACAAGAGAAGGTTTGCTGTTTGGAGGTGCACAAAGCAAGTAAAAGAGATCCGGGCACACAGGGGGGAAGAAAAAGACAGGGAGACTGGCAGAAGGAGTGGATTCAAAATCCTGACCCATTCACACCACCATAACCATCAATCTGCCACCTATCCACAGCCTCCTCCTTGCAACCACACTTGAATCTGTCAGGGAGCTGACTGGAATAGCTAACAAGATGGGAATAAACAGCTTGTTTTCCAAGAATAATTTCATATGTAAGAGTAAATCTAAAACATTTATATGGATGACAAATATTATCAGGCAGTGTGACTTGCACAATTAGCATTTTAATACGGTATCAAAATATGAGTAGTTTTTTCATTCCTGTCCTTTTTGTTTTTACAATGGAGGTGTTGCATCGACGTGTGACAATTTATTTTCACTGCACAATTACAGCCACTATGGTAGAGTTGTTTAACAATGTGTAAGAAAAAAAAAGGCTTCTTCTTGTACTGAAACAACAGCCTGAATGCAAAGCAATAACTGAGGACGAGCTTTTCGTACCGTGCCTCTGTAAAGTATTCACAGCACTTCACTTCTCCACATTTCGTTATGTTACAGCCTTATTCCATAATGGAGTACATACATTTTCATAAGAAATCAAATGTATATAAGTATTCAGAGCTTTTGTACATTGTTGATATACCTTTGGCAGAAATTACAGCCTCAAGTGTTCTTGAATATGATGCCACAAGTTTCGTGCACCTATCTTTGGCCAGTTTTGCCCATTCCTGTTTGCAACACCTCTCAAGCTCCATCAGCTTGGATGGCATCAGTGCACAGCCATTTTAAGATCTCTCCAAAGATGTTAAATGGGATTCAGGTCTGGGCTCTGGCTGGGCCACTCAAAGACATTCACAGATTTGTACTGAAGTCACACCTTTGATATCTTGGTTGTGTGCTTAGGGTCCTTGCCCTGCTGAAAGATGAACTGCCACCCGAATCTGAGGTCAAGAGCGCTCTGGAGCAGGTTTTCATCCAGGATGTCTCTGTACACTGCTGCATTCATCTTTCCCTCAATCCTGACTAGTCTCCCAGTTCCTGCTGCTTCTACACAACATGATGCTGCCACCACCATGCTTCACTGTAGGGATGGTGCCTGGTTTCCTCCAAACATGATGCCTGACATTCACACCAAAGAATTCAATCTTTGTCTCACCAGACCAGAGAATTTTGGTTTTCATGGTCTGAGAGTCCTTCAAGTGCCTTTTGACAAACTCCAGGTGAGCTGCCATGTGCCTTTTACTAAGGAGTGATTGGTGGATTGCTGCAGAGATGGTTGTCCTTCTGGAAGGTTCTCCTCTCTCCATAGAGAAATGCTGGAGCTCTTACAGAGTGACCATTGGGTTCTTGGTCACCTCCCTGACTAATAAGGCCATTCACTCAGTTTTGACAGATGGGCAGCTCTAGAAAGAGTCCTGATGGATCCAAACTTCTTCCATTTACAGATGATGGAGGCCACTGTGCTCACTGGGACCTTCAAAGCAGCAGAGAAGTTTCTGTACACTTCCCCAGATTTGTGCCTCAAGACAATCCTGTTTTGGAGGTCTACAGACAATTCCCCTGACTTCATGCTTGGTTTGTGCTCTGACATGCACTGTCAACTGTGCAACCTTATATGTAGACATGTGTGTGCTTTTCCAAATCATGTCCAATCAACTGAATTTACCCCAGGTGGACTCCAAATAAGCTATAGAAACATCTCAAGGATAATCAATGGAAACAAGATACACCTGAGCTCAAATTTGAGCTTCATGGCAAAGGCTGTGAATGCTTATTCTCTGTGATTTCTTTCTCTTTTTTTAAGTTCTAATAAATTTGCAAAAACTTAAAAAAAAAAAAAAAAAAAAAACTTTTTTCACATCATTATGGGGTATTATGTGTAGAATTCTGAGTAAGTCAGTCAATAAATAAATAAATAATTTATCCATTTTGGAATAAGGCTGTAACATAAAATGTGGAAAAGATGAAGCGCTGTCAATACTTTCCGGATGCACTGTACATAGTCTTTACATTCATCACACATTATCGCATGTAAATGAGCAATATTCCCAAACCAGGTAAAATATATATTCCTTATCTAGATAACTTAAGGTCAAAATATAAAAATAACTACAGATTTGTGAGCAAGTTCACAAAATAATACCCCACGCTCCGCCATACTCCAGTAGGTGCTTGCATGCATTATATATCGGCAGTAGTATATCTTTTATCTTTTGTGATGAAATACCTGATTTAACAAACTGAATCAACCTCTGTATTGAAGAGCCAACAGGCTTGTTTATACATGCAACCAACAAAGATTAGCTATGTTTCCAGAAACATGTCTAATTATCTCCCCATGAATACTTCAGCCTGGAAATATTTTCCTTGATGAACATCTTCATGTGCTATAACTGCAAGACGTCTCACTACCATACACAAACCTGTATACGTAAGAGAAGTTGCACTTACAATATTCATAGACAAATAGACAGATGGACAAACAGGGTGAATTCTATCAGAGAATTTAATGCAATGTCACTTCCAGGAGATATCCCACTCCAAAAATAGCCTGGCCGTCAGTCTGGCTATCTTGCAACTGCCATACTCCATAGTGCTACACAACATTTTTTTTTTTTCATTTTCACAATCAAACATCGAAATGGACAATGGGGAAAAAATACATTGTTTATGGATGTATAAATAGGGACACAGACATACAGCCATGCAGCTTCACAGAATGCCACAGGATTCTGTGGTAGTTACGAGTGATTGCAGGAAGGACGCAGTTACAGGAAAAACAAGGAAGGAGGAGCATGCTTGTAATGATCAGTTCATCAAAGATATGTTTTCTATCACAAATGTCCTTTCATATAATTAACAGAATTTTTAAACAGGAGTAGCATCCATTTAATTCAGTATGTTCAGAAGGATTCAAAACATTGTTAGTGAATACTCCAGTAAATACCTCATTTCTCGTTAACACCCTTGTCACACATTGACGATTTAGCCAGCGTATGCCAGCCGTATTAAAAACACTGGTGTATGTATATTAAGTTATGGCCAAGTTTTATATAAGTTAAGAGGACGTCGAAGCACACTGAAATGCATCGTAATACGCTGAGTATCTCAAAACATTTTGGGCATGCACAATATTTTAGACATATGCCAGCATATGACTCATACGTTCCACAGATGCGAGCCATAAGTTGTAGGTAAGCTATGGGATTGCTGACACGTTTCTTTAAGTTACTCATACGTAGAAATATGTCCATTAATGCTGTCCTTTGATTGGCTCAAAGCTGCAGTCCTCATGCAAACAGACATTTTCAAATATTAAAACCATTCACACATGGAGTAAATATAAGGTCTTAATCTTAGCTACCTGTTACGTCATTTCAGTCAGATTCATAGCAGCCTGATGAAAATGTATCCACATAAAGCATCCTGACGTTGGAAAACGACGTCTGAAAATACTTTAGTTCCTTGTCATGGCTGAAGAAATGTAGTGTTTTAAAGGAGTTCCTC
The DNA here is from genome assembly GCF_902500255.1 of Thalassophryne amazonica. Lineage (NCBI taxonomy): Eukaryota > Metazoa > Chordata > Actinopteri > Batrachoidiformes > Batrachoididae > Thalassophryne > Thalassophryne amazonica. Next base: position 19,978,470 of record NC_047118.1, read on the forward strand.
TGTGGTTTTTCTGCTCCTGGTGTGTTTAATTTAACCTTTATTTAACCAGGTTAGTCTCATTGAGATCAAGATCTCTTTTGCAAGAGAGACCTGGACAATTATAAAGTTTCAAATTCACCTAATCTGCATGTTTTTAGATGTGGGAGAAAGCCTGAACACCTGGAGGGAACCCATACAAACATGGGGAGAATATGCAAACTCCACACAGAAAGGCCACAAGTGGCCTTTCTGTCTCTCGAAGAGACGAAGAAGAGTTGCTGGCGTTGTGTGTTCGCCGCTCGTCTGATTTTCTCCAGTTTTCTCGTGTATAATTCGGTTTTTAGTGGCTTGAGTGTAATTTTTATTTTGGATATGTACTTAACGTGGTTTTTGGTCCTTCAGTGTGCATTTTTAGTTATCTTTGATTGTTTATTGCCTGCTTTGCGCTGTACAACGCCGCATTTCACTCCCTCGGCTGGCGTGATGCTAAGCTACTCTGCAGCTGAGCTACGAAGCTTGAACAACAATAATGTCCCTCGGGACATTCTCGCTATCAGAGAGCTTGGCTTGTTCCGCCGACGTCGCTGTGTCCACAGAGGCTCCCAGAGAAAGTCTGTGTTCCATCGAACTGGGTCGTCTGTGCCGGTCATCTGGTCAGCTGAGCGCATCGGTGCTCGGCGCCCACGTCATAAGAGCGCTGCAGCTTCTGGGAATTGTAGTCCTGATGTGACGACAGCGGTTCCTGACACTCTCCGGGCGCTGGATGGAAAACGTGGAGTGGATTTTAAGATACTCAGGCCTATTCAAAGATGTCAGTCTGTCAAACCGACAGAAGTCTTCAGTTTGGGTCTTATTAACATCAGATCTTTGTCCTCAAAATCACTGTTGATTAACGATCTAATTATGGATCATCATTTGGACATGATTGGGTTATGTGAAACCTGGCTCAAACCCACAGCTGTTCCTCTGAATGAGGCCTGCCCACCAGGGTACGCATTCAGTCACATGTCTCGTTGTGCGAAGCAAGGCGGGGGTGTTGCTTTTATCTATAAATCCAAGTTTACCTTCTTGACTGTCGGGGGCATAAATATAATTCGTTTGAGCATCTGACTCTCCGCTCTGCCCATGATGCTACATATTGTCAGGGTCAGTCATGCCATGTTGTCACTGTTTATAGGCCTCCTGGCCCATATTCTGAATTTTTAGATGAATTTGGTGCATTCATCTCTAGCCTGTCAGCTAGTGTGGACAACATTTTGATTATTGGTGATTTTAATATTCACATAAATAAGCCCTCTGATCCCCTTTGCAAGTCATTTATGGAACTTGTGGATGCGCTGGGATTCCAGCAATGTATTCAGGATTCAACACATACTAGTGGAAATACCCTTGATCTGGTACTCACACGTGGCCTTGCTGTCACAAACATTGACATTTTGCCTCTTGCCTCGGTGATCTCTGACCACTCATTTGTTGGGTGTGCATTTATGTTTCCGCGCCTAGTGGATCGAAAGCCTTGTCTTTCCTTGCGGCGACGCATTACTCCTTCAATTATGATAGAACTCGAAGCCAGACTGCCTGAAATTTTGGCCTCGGGGTTAGAGAATATTCAATCAGTAGATAGTCTTGCGGATGACTTGAACTCAGCGCTCAAGGCCACACTGGACAAGGTTGCGCCTCCTCTCTTGAGGACACGCCTTCACAAGGCATACTCACCTTGGTTTAATGGTTACCTGCGTGACCTTAGGCAGAAGGCTCGAGGTTTTGAACGGAAATGGCGTAGTTCTAAGTTAGAGGTGTTCCATCTTGCATGGCGAGATGCTGTCTTGGATTATAAGCAGGCACTACTGGCTACAAAGCATGCCTATTATTCTGATTTGATTAATAAAAATAAGCATAATTCCAAGTTTTTGTTTGAAACTGTAGCACTTCTTATTCATGGACAGCCACCTGTTATTCACTCTCCTTTCTCAGCACAGGACTTCTTGGATTACTTCGAGAAGAAAATTGAGGATATTAGGTTGAGTATATCTCAGCAGCCTTTGGCCCAACCACTGCATACTGCTGTGGAGGTAGATGCGCCCACTGAGGTGGTATCCAGATTTACAGATTTTGATGGTATCTTGCTAGGCGCACTGACAAAGCTCGTGACGTCTACTAAAAGCACAACCTGTTTAATTGATCCTATACCAACAAAACTGTTTAAGGACCTGTGGCCCATTCTTGGACCAACTGTGCTGGAAATTATAAATCTCTCATTAACTTCTGGATCTGTTCCTAACTGTTTTAAGTCTGCAGTGATCAAACCATTACTTAAAAAATCTAATCTCGACCCTAGTGTATTGAAGAATTATAGACCGATATCAAATCTGTCATTTTGTTCTAAAATCCTGGAAAAAGTGGTCTCGCGATAGCTCGTGGACTACCTCAATGAGAATAATCTCTTTGAGCCACTGCAGTCTGCTTTTAGAAAATTTCACTCCACAGAGACAGCACTTACTAAAGTAGTGAATGACCTTTTGCGAGCAATGGACTCGGATATCACTACGGTCCTGGTGCTGCTGGATCTTAGTGCTGCATTTGACACTGTGGATTACCATATTCTACTCAATAGGCTGGAGAATCACTTTGGGATTACTGGAACTGCTCTTGCATGGTTGACATCGTACCTGTCCAGTCGTTCCTACTGTGTATTGTGTAATGGAACCTCCTCCGATCGTAGAGACATGACGTTTGGGGTTCCTCAGGGATCCGTTTTGGGCCCCTTGCTTTTTTTCTTTATGTAGCACCCCTCGGGAATATATTGCGGCGTTTTGGGATTCCCTTTCATTGCTATGCTGATGACACTCAATTGTATATGCCAATAACTGCTGGTAATCTTACTCACATAAAATCCTTGGAAGATTGTCTTGCATCAGTAAGAAGTTGGATGTCTAGTAACTTCCTACTTTTACATTCTGATAAGACTGAAGTTATTGTTTTTGGTCCAGCGAGATATCGGCATCAATTTGATCAGCTAGCATTTAGCTTAGGTCCGTGTGTTATACATCATACAGATAAAGTGAGGAACCTTGGAGTAATTTCTGATGCTGCGTTGTCCTTTGATCTCCACATTAGAGACATTACAAGGACTGCCTTCTTCCATTTGCGAAATATAGCGAGGATTCGTCCTATTCTGTCTATGGCTGATGCTGAGACTTTGATTCATGCGTTTGTCTCTTCTAGACTGGACTATTGTAATGCTCTATTATCTGGCTTACCGCAGTCCAGGATCAGGGGTCTTTTGGTTCAGAATGCTGCTGCCAGACTTTTGACACGGAGCAGAACGTTTGACCACATTACGCCAATCTTGGCGTCCCTGCACTGGCTTCCTGTTTCTGCAAGATCGGATTTTAAAGTACTGATTTTAGTTTATAAAATTGTTCATGAACTTGCACCTCCATATCTAGCTGACTTGATAAGCCCCTATGTACCAGCTCGGGCCCTGCGTTCTCAGGGTGCAGGACTTCTGTGTGTTCCCAGGGTGAATAAAAAGTCTGCCGGTCACAGAGCTTTTTCCTATCATGCCCCAGCTCTGTGGAACGATCTGCCGGCACACATTCGGCAGTCGGACACTGCGGAGACCTTTAAATCACGTTTAAAGACTCATTTATTTTCCCTGTTTTATCATTAGTGTTATGATGTGTTTTTAATCTTCTATTCTTTTACTGCTGTCTTTCTTTTATGGTTGTTTTTATTGTGTTTTAAATTTTTAATTGTTTTTTATGTTGTGAAGCGCCTTGAGACGATTTTGTCGTGAATTGGCGCTATATAAATTAATAAATTTGAATTTTGAATTTGGGAACCAATCCCACGACCTTCTTGCTGCGAGGCTATAGTGCTAACCACTAAGTCACCATGCTGCCCATTTGTGAGCCTGAACCAGAGGATGACGGCGCTTTGTGCCACAATTAACTTATTTTAAAAGCTGAAAGAGTTACAGCGTTAAGTTACAGTGCCTCATTCATTCACGTTACCGTTTACCACAGCCATCAGTCGAAAATTGTGCACTCTGCACGCAATGAAAACAAATCCCATGATCCACCAAGACTAAAATAAAATAATGTTAAATTACTCTGTTTTGCCTCCGTGCGGAAGTGGCGAAGCCGCTTGATGACATGCTCATCAATATTTATGTGTTCCACCTGCCAAGCAAAAGGGTTCTGCTGGTGGTACAAACGCAAACCAAGCCAGACTTAACTGTTCCGACCCGCACTGTGCCGAGCAGTACCGACTGGGACCGCTCGGTGGAAACGGAGCTGTCAGCATACACTGGCTAAGTCGCTACGGTGTGACAGCTGCAAAATTTATTAGACATACACCAACGTATGCCAGCGTTTTTAATATGGTCAGTATACACTGGCTAAATCATCAAGATGTGACAGGGCCCTTATGCTGAAACACTGGACACAATGCTTCCAATATTACAAGAATTGTTGATGGTACTGCGCTTTAACTGCAAACAACAACATGCTGTGCTCAATCTGTGGACGGCCAGGTTCACGTTCATGGCGTCATTTTCAGAATCCTCAAATTGTCCTATATAACCTACAAACTTTTGTTTGGGGTGGGGGTGGGGGGTCTTACTATCACATGCATGCACGCAAGTGTCTTCAGCACATAATTCAACATTCAAGCACTGGTTCTGTCTGGACAAAAGCCAAGCATATATCACAATGAAATGGGAAAATTTACTCTGCCATGATCCTTTCACATCCTGTTACCCAAGTTTAAAACAAGCAAAAAAGATTATTCATACAAACATAAACAAGTATGCGTTTGAATTTTAAAGTGAAAAAAATCTTCACAACCAAATCTATTTTTAAAAAATTAAATTATAAAACTCAAAATAATGGATTGCGTAAAGTGTGCACTCCTTTTAATATAACACAATTGTGCACCAACTCTTTCATCATTTATCCAGCCAACTGGCGTTCTAAGTCCCATCACTAATGAACTGATTTATCAGCTATGTTTAGTTAAGTGGTTTCATGTAGCTGTAGTACAAACATATCGGTGTTTGGATGCTCCAATTTGTGATTAGTTAGTGTTCTAATGAAGAACACATATGTAATTACATGAAAAAAATAATGAATCACAATTTCAACAGAAGGAAATTTAAGCCACTACATATCCCTTGAGTTCAGTTAAATCAACTAATGCAAAACAGAAAGAATATGGCACGGCTGTAAGCATCCCTAAAGAAGGCCACCCTTAAGAACTGATTGACTGTACACAAGGCAGACAAGGGAGGGAAGCCAACAAGATAACTCTGAAAGAGTTATAAGCATCAAAGCTGTGAATGGAGAGATAGATAACAGTTAACAACTTTTCCCCAGTTGCTTCAATAGTCAGTTTTATATCCTTTACATACAGGAGATGTGGGTGTAGCTAACACGTCTACAGGCTGCACATGTGATCAGATCAAATGATGTGATGGATGTTTGTCATGTTGACACCATTCACATAATATCCAGGTCTGTCTTCAGTCAGCACACTGCATTTCCAAAGATACCAATATCATTTTGACAGCATTTATTTGAACATTTATCCGGAGGGCTGCAAATACATGGACTTTGAGAGATATATTACAATAATATAACAATACACATAATACAACAATGTAATGTCAAGTATTACACAGTTAATAATGATTTTTAAAAATGGATTATCAAGATAAATTTGGAATATTGCACAACATATTCTCAGCAGCTCACACATTCTTTAGAATAACAGAATATTTTTCAGTTCTGTAGAATCAGCACTGCAAAGCATAACTACTACTAGCTTGTGGAGCAAAGACAAGTTTTCTATTTTCAAGGAATGCAGGATCTGTTATGTTGCAGTATGAAACTATGATATCGCACGAGATGTTGTGTGCAACATGAACTTGTCCAGTTCTGTGTTTACATATCAAAAGCACCAATGTTGTGTGGCAGGAGCACATTATGCATGGCTACACAGTAATTTATCAGAATTAAATAAATGCAAAAGGCAATGAGCTAAAAATTATTATTTTTTCTAATACGGAGCACATGATCTTGTGCGTGTAATGTGCTGGGTGCATTCTACTCAAAGTATCCGACTGCATGCAGAAAAAACAATAATCCCAAGAGGGATGTCCCCAAGAGTGTAGAGCAGGCACTCAAGAGATCTAAGAAAGAGGTCCTACATTTAGGATTTGGTAGAATTCAGCACTGATCAAACATGGGTCTGATCCTGGGTGGCAAGTGGGTTGCTAGCCTGCATCACTTGTCTGACAGTAGGTCAATGGCTTGACTTGCGGTCCGCTGTAGGACTTAAAAGGCTATAAAAGAAACCCGGCTAAAATAAAAACTAAGATCAACCTTCTAGGAGGCATGTGTGAGACTGATAACAGCAGAACACCAGAATAAAAGGCATGTTTGCCCTACGTCAAACACTGCATTCATCATACACATACACCATCCACATCATGAAAGATGATGATGACAGCATCATGCTATGACAGTACATTATCAATTTACATCGTGTTAGGCTTGTTAAAGTGTTGGTGACATGTAATGCCATGTTTTTATGAAGATTTAAGACTAAAATTAAACAACAGTTTGAAATTTAATCTTTCCTGGTGTGCAAGAAATAAATATTCTAATTTTAAACAGTGCGCCACTAAGAACCAGGAACTTCCCCAAAAGTGCCGACATCGGTGAAGAAGGAGGAAGTAGCATCAGCATGAAAACCATTATCTTAATAGCCTCATTAATTTATGGATTAATTTATAGATTTTTACAGGCTACTGACAGCCCCGATTCCACCGAGTGGTTCAGGTCGGAGCTGCACCATGTTTCAGAACGGTTAATTTTCACCGGCAGAATGGCAGGTGGAACACTTATATTGACGGTGTCCATGGCTGCTCCACTCGACACGGAGACAAAACAGTATTTTCAGATTATTTTATTGTTTTTTGGATCATGGGATAATGTCGTCATGTGCAGACTGAGACATGAGCACATGAGGCGCTGCAAGTCTTTTTCTTGCCACGCAAAGCGGCTCGTTAACAACAGCCATAATAACAGGTTACAGACGGCGCTGGAACCTCGCACCAAAGTCTCATGTGACAAATGGAATTTTCTTCAACCAGGACAGAAGGAATTAAATTATTTTCAGATGTCATTTTGTAAAGGTGGATAAGTTTAAAGATGATCTCACCGAACTGGACAGGTAAGAGTATACGAGGTCTATTAGAAAAGTATCCGACCTTATTATTTTTTTCAAAAACCATATGGATTTGAATCACGTGTGATTACATCAGACATGCTTGAACCCTCGTGGGCATGCGAGAGTTTTTTTCACGCCTGTCGGTTACGTCATTCACCTGTGGGCAGTCTTTGAGTGAGGAGTCGCCCACCCTCTCGTCGATTTTTTCATTGTTTAGGAATGGCTCAGAGACTGCTGCTTTGTTTGATCAAAATTTTTTCAAAACTGTAAGGCACAACTGAGTGGACACCATTCGATAAATTCAGCTGGTAAAAATTTTAACGGCTGATGAGAGATTTTGGTCTGGTAGTGTCACCGTAAGGACGGCCCACAGCGCCTGACGGCGATCTGCGCTTCGAGGCGGCAGCATCTCGCCGTTTCAAGTTGAAAACTTCCACATTTCAGGCTCTGTTGACCCAGGAAGTCGTCAGAGAACAGAGAACTTTCAGAAGAAGTCGGGATGAGGAGTTTATTCGGACATTCCATTGTTAACGGACATTTTGTAATGAAAGAACGTGCGGGTAGTCGCATGTCGGGCCGGACCCGACCGCGGGGGATCGCGACAGGAAAAACACCTCCGTTGGAAACCTTAACGGGCAAGTTGGAACATGCCCAAGCTGTTAAACAATTTCTCAGTTACTCACTTGTTGAAAGCCATCAAAAGCCACCTGAATTTTACAAATGGTTTTCAACACGGAGGTGTTTTTCCTGTCGCGGCGCACACAGATTCGCCGAGTCGTTTCCGTGACGAAGTCCTCATGCCGGCCTCTTCTGAATCTTCTCTGTTCTCTCACGACGTCCTGGGTGAATTAAGCCTTAAATTAGGATGTTTTCAGCTCGAAACAGGCCGACAACGGCGCCTGGAAGCGCTGCGCGACGTCCCGCTCCGTGGGAAGTCCTTACAGCAACAGAAACACCCCATAATCTCTCATCAGCCGTTAAACGTTTCACCAAAAACCATCTTAATTTCTCGAATAGTGCCCACTCAGATATTCCTCACAGGTCCAGAAAAATTTTTGATAAAGCAACGCGCGCCGTCTCGAGCAGCGTGTGAAACAAAGGAATTCAGCCGAGTGGGCGGGACCACATCTCACTCAAGGCCTGCCCACAGGAAAATGACGTCACCGACGCGTGAAAAAACTCACGCATGCGCACGAGGGTTCAAGCATGATTGGTGTAATCGCACGTCATTCAAATCCATATAGTTTTTTAAAAAAATAAAAAGGTAGGAAACTTTTCTAATAGACCTCGTATATTTACTTCTTGTGTGAATGGTTTTAATATTTAATAATAACGTGTTATGCTGCAATATTTATTTTACAATTACAATTGATTTGGGCTTGAATCAGCAGGTACCGTTATCCTGATGATGTAGCAACAATATGGCCGCAGCTGAAGGCTAGGCGGGGCTGAAATAGAGCGTAGGTTTCAGACAGCTGTAGTTTATCCTTCACCTGTGCACTTATCGACTTTTATTGTTCATGATTTTTTTAAAAGATCAACATTTCATCATTTTTTGTGATTATTTGTGCACATTTTTTGGTGTCACCTACACTTTAAGTTAGATGTAAAATGAACACAGCAAAATACATAAACTTGAAGTATGACAGAACTTGAGCAATTTTGCAAAGAATGAGGAAAGAAAATAAATAAGTCCAGATATGTAAGGGAAATAGAAACCTACCCACACAGACTAAAAGCCATTATTATGTTTTTTAACCCACAAACACTAGATGCTGTGTACCATGCTACCAATCTTCCAGTGACTAGTCCCTGCTACAGGCAGAGGGCCAGTTTTAATTCTTGCACTGCTGCACATCTGTGTCACTTCTGACTGATGCAAAGAAGAGAATTCTGGGTAGTCAAACTCCTCTAAGCTTTATAACACACTGATCTGGGCCCCTCACTTACTCGTAACAGTACCACATTTTGGCTGTACAATGGATTCAAACTGCAACAATTCTTGACACAACTTCATATCTACCAAGAGAAATAATCTCATGGTTTTGATAGTGGGAGGAAACTGGGGCACCCAGAGGAACTCCACCACATACAACATGCAAAGACCACAGAGAAAGAAACAGGCACTGGTGGGCTTGAGCCCAGGACCTTCTTGTTGTGATGCTAAGGTGCTAACCACCGCAACATTTTTCTGCCCTTAACTGCAACACATAACGGATCAATTTGAGGAGTTCAACAGATTTTTATTCACAAAAATAAGATGCTAACTTGTGTTCAAAGGCTGACAACTCCTGATGTCTGGGCTTTTTCGAAGCTGCACTTTCTGGGAATGTATGTAGCACTGTGATCAGTGGTGAACTACTGTGCATCCAGAAAGTATTCACAGCGCTTCACTTTTTCCACACTTTATGTTACAGCCTTATTTCAAGTTGGCTTAAATTCATTTTTCCCCCCTCCAAATGCGGCTCACAACGCCCCATAATGATAACATGAAAAAGTTTTTTTTTAATATTTGCAAAGTTATTAAAAAAATAAATTAAAAAAAAACCCTAAGAAATCACATGTACGTAAGTATTCACACCCTTTGCTCAATACATTGTTGATGCATCTTTAGCAGCAATTACATCCTCAAGTCTTCTTGAATATGATGCCACAAGCTTGGTGCACCTATCTCTGGGCAGTTTTGCCCATTCCTCTTTACAGCACTTCTCAAGCTCCATCAGGTTGGATGGGGAGAGTCGGTGTACAGCCATTTTCAGATGTCTCCAGAGATGTTCAGTCAGATTCAAGTCTGGGCTCTGACTGGGCCACTCGAGGACATTCACTAAGTTGTCCTGAGGCCACTCCTCTGATATCTTGATTGTGTGCTTAGGATCATTGTCCTGCTGAAAGATGAACCATTGCCCCAGTCTGAGGTCAAGCGCACACTGGAGCAGGTCTCTGTACATTGCTACAGTCATCTTGTCCTCAATCCTGACTAGTCTCCCAGTTCCTGCCACTGAAAAACATCCCCACAGCATGATGCTGCTGCCACCATACTTCACTGTAGGGGTGGTGCCTGGTTTCCTCCAAACATGACGCCTGGCATTCACACCAAAGAGTTCAATCTTTGACTCATCAAACCAGAGAATTTTGTTTCTCATGGTCTGAGAGTCCTACAGGTGCCTTTTAGCAAACTCCAGGCAGGCTCCCATGTGTCTTTTACTAAGGAGTGGCTAAGAGTGACCATCGGGTTCTTGGTCACCTCTCTGACTAAGGCCCTTCTCCCCCTACCAATCACTTTAGACAGGTGGCCAGCTCCCAGAAGAGTCCTGGTGGATTCGAACTCCTTCCATTTGCTTCCTGCATGATGCAAGCCTTTGTGCCTCAATGCAATCCTGTCTCAGAGGTCTGCATATAATTCATTTAGCTGCATGCTTAGTTTGTGTTCTGACATGCACTATCAACTGTGGGACATTATATATAAAGGTGTGTGCTTTTCCAAATTTACCGCAGATGGACTCCAATTAAGCTGTAGAAACATCTTGAGGATGAGCAGTGGAAACAGAATGCACCTGAGTCAATTTTGAGCTTCACGCCAAAGGCTGTGAATACTTGTGTACATGTGATTTCTTAGTTCTTTCTTTTTAATAAATTTGCAAAAATCTACAAAAAAAAAAAAGAAAATCACATTGTCATTGTGGGGTACTATGTGTAGAAGTTTCATGGGAAAAAATGAATTTCATCCATTTTGGAATAAGGATGTAACGTAACAAAATGTGGAAAAAGGAAAGTGCTGTGAATACTGGATGGACTGTATAAAGGCGAGCAAACATGCAACTATCAGGACCTATCAGTCAACATTGCACTTTTATGCAATAGCACAGGAATCAAAAAAGTTTATTAACTTAAAAAAATAATAATTTGCTTCAGATCCTGTTTCGATTTCTGTAAATCTAAAGTGGTGAATGCAGGAATAACACACAAACCACTTCCACACATACATCAACACATCATGACTGACTCGTGAAGAAGGCATGTTCTTTGAGTACCACAATCAAGCATAGGTTCAAATGTAGGACAATTATCATTCACTTTCTCACAAGAATTTTCTCTTGGTAAATCTTAAACATTATAGACAAAAGACTGTTAAAAAGCTGACTCTATCAGAACCAATATATCAGGTAACTTCTCTTTATGTTCCTTATTAGTGCATCAATCTGTGGCACCATTTTCTTTTAGGCAGCAAATGAAACAGAGACTATATTCAGTGTTAAAATAGCAATAATAATGTCATTAGTTGACATAAATAATTCAAGGGTTTTCACAATGAAAACATTCTCTGTTAGTTTAATAATCATACAAATAAAGGCTTTTTGGGATTTCTGATGTAGGCACCCCTTTAACGGCTGCTAAAAATAACAATAACTTAGATGTTGCTATGTGCTGAACAATTTACCAACAGGTCCATTGGACAAGTTCAGACTGTGACGATGCTGAAAATTAAGTTTGGTGTTTCAATCATGAGGTGACACTTTTGCTTATATTTTCCTGAGTAAATGGTGTGTTACGTTTCTACAATTGCTTAACCAATATTACAACTAGCAAAGTATGAGTGGAATAACTAGGAACCATGGCTCCCAATTCACCCACAAAGCATACAGCTGGACAACTTTTATAATCATACAGTCAGTCATCTTCCTTGTGTGGCCAATGTAAAAAAGAAAGAAAAAAAACCCGTAAAAAAATAATAAGAAGAAGAAGAATTTGACGACAGGGAAGGTATTATTGGAGCAAAGGAGTGCTACATCCCAATACAATATTACAGTCTGTTCAGAGTGGACAACACAATTAATACAAAGTGGAAACTCACCTGTCTTCTCTTTGATCTCACAGAGAACACTAAAGAGAGCCGGCTTCATTCTGTGGCAGTTCAGGGCATGCTTCCTGCAAGACAGAAGAATGAATAAGAGAGTGAGCAGGATTACGATGAACAGACCTCCATCTCAAGATGTTCTATGTTCTCCTCTATGAAAAGCAGATGAGCTCCATGTATTATGCATACAGCAAGAGTGTAGTGCAATGCACCAGAATAGAATCATGCAGTATGAACAAAATTTTAATTGCCATATGCCTTTATCTGTGCACAACCATATTTAATAAATCAGTATGAGATATAGTAATGTAATGTCATTTGCTTCATACGGTGGGGCAGGTAATGACAATACACATCAAGGTCATCACTCCTGAGCACTGATTCTACAGTTAATACACAGTAATCTAATTTCTGCGTCTTGCAGAAAGACTTGTTCCATAAGCGTAGATGGTGAGTCAACAGAGTGAATTAGGATTAAGTTGCAATTTTAATTTCATTTGAGACATTCTCTTTATTGCAAACAAGTTAATGACACTTAAAAGAGAAAAGGCAAAACTTCTACAGTTCACCATAATGAAATCAGCACACCTTAGCAACAGAGATTCCTGTTAATAGATATTCTTGCATCCACCCACAAAACCATACAACTTACTCATGTGTCTTAAATCTACTAACAGTAGTATATTGCAGCAGAGCTCTCACACTAAAAGTACTTTGAATGGTCACAAGCGATTCTAAGGTTAACTGGTACACAACAATCACATAAAAATGTGCGTATGAAACTGTTATTTCAAAGAGCTGTTTGCTCTATTCTATGGTAAATTTAAGGATATAGTTTATAGTGCTGCTGTACTGCTTCCTCCTCATTCTGTGTTATTTCTTTTTACTGTGACCATCTTGTTTAACTTGAGACAGAGCAATCATAGACCATGACATCATCTCGACCAAAATCAAGATTCACTGGTATTTACGCCTATTTTAATACATAATTTGAACAAATTAATAAAAAGGAACATACAGTAAACCTGAAAGAATTAATCAAGTATTAACTGCCAACTATTTTGATAATCGATTAATCGTTATCACTCGTTTTTTGAGTATTTTTTTGATTTTGTTATTCCTCTCTAACAATAAACTGAAAATCTTTAGGCATTTGAGGATCTTGGGCTTTGTGAAACACTGATTTTATGGACCAAACAGCTGATGGATTAAACAAGAAAATAATCAGCAGATTAATTGACCATGATAATAGTTGTTAGGTGCATGCCTGTGAAATATGGTAGGATTTTATTTTTTTGTCTTTTTGTTTCTCGGGAAGAGGTAAATCTGCAAGATTTTCTTCTCTGGTTTTTCCCAATCACTGCTTTTTTTTGCTTTTTTTTTTAACTTTCAGCACTTTATCCTTTATATGTTGGAATTTTAAGTATTTGTAAACTAAATACTTTTCATGACAAAATATTGGAATGCAAGGTTGAAAGTTTATTTTAAACATTATGGTTATGATTTACTGGTAAATTAATGAGGATAATTGATTAATTAGACAGTAATCAACAGACAAATAAAAATGTTAGATTAATAGAAAAATAATTGAGAGATGAATCAATTACAAAAATAATCAGCTGCAGTTCTAATATACAGTTCAAGTGTAGGCAGCAAAACAAAACCAGCACTTCAACCACTACAACATATGATGAAAAAGATGAAATAAAAAATGCCCAAAGTGCAACACTTTCCCAAAAACACAAATAAATCTACCATGGATGAATATGATTTAGCAAAACCTAACCTCAACACCAATTCCAGTTGTGAATGTCCACTACAGTACTGATCATCAAGACTAACAAGTACTATAATATGTATATGCCACAAAAAACTGCCTTTTGTGAGAATATCAAGGCAGTGTTAGGTAAAGAGTTAACTGTCTACCATTAAATGCAATTTTGTCCACCATTCTTTCACTGCTGGATTTGAGTTGGGGGGGAGGCTGCCTTCAATATGGAGGGTACGAGCAGCAGGGGGAGAAGGAGGTGCTCATGCGGACCCATACTGACCTGTGCTGGAAGTTGAGTGGCAGGTCACCCCCTGCCATGCCCCCCCCTGCTCTCCCTCCCTCTGTGGGGTCGTCTGATCCACCCCAACGCGCCGGTGATTCCTCTGGCCAGCATCTGAACATATGGCGACAGGGTGAGAGGATGAGGGCTGATGGTGCGCAGAAAGTATACTCTGCAACACCAAATTCTTGTGTCATCCTGACTAGACATGGGCCGATTACTGGTTTCATGGTACACCGCGGTTTGTAAATGTCATATATAGAAAACTTTAAAAATTTGCTGTTTGATAGTATGAGCTCCATAAACAAAGGACATCATTTCACATGGTTCAGTCAATGAGATTTGCATAGCAAAAATGCATGCGTCATGGTCAATGAAGTGTGGGAATATTTTGACCCCAAACACACACGCACACACACGCACACCCACACTGAGGTCTGCAGCTTTGACGAAGAAGCCACTGAATGTGCAAAATGTGTTTCTGAAGAGTGATTCAAAGAGGAGGAAAAACTACACCACCTACAGTTTTTGCTGAATTGAAGGGAACATTATTTTTAAATTACATCAACATAAACTAAGCAAGGAGCTGCTATATCTGCAACATAAATACTCCAGGTTTGCTAATCACGCACATGACTAATTAGCAAGCTAACAGAATATTTTTCCCGCCTTCATTTCTTTTCAGAAATCAAATGGGGAAAAAACACTAGTTACTTAGCAGTAGGTCTGTGAAGCAAAAAATGTAACAACCAAATATACAAATAAGACACATGTGACTACTATTAGAATATTTTTTCCAAAATACTGTATCCATTTCTCCATCCCTCATATTCAATGCATTAAATGTATTTAAAATGCCCTTAAATTGCTGTGATCCTTACAACCTCCACTGTTGTATATGCCACTGTAGCCCTATGGTACTTGTCTCTCTGTGCCAGTTATCCCATCACTCAGAGTTTCCCATGAACTACTTAAAGGAGAACTCTGATATTTTTCAACCTGTGCTCTATTTTTAGATGTTTTGAGAGTAATTTTTTACTTGCGACAAAAATTATTTTAATCAGTGCAGTATTGACTTAGAATGCAAATACTACAGCAGGCTAACAGCTAAATAAAGTTATTGGACGGTGCAATCAGAAACACTCAAGAGTAAACCGCTTCCTGTTACCATTGAACAGATGATAACATCATTAAAAGTGTTCAGTCGCAGGGACAGTATCCCTACAGAGGCACAAGTGCATGTTTACCTCAGTAAGTCCTATATATAAAGTGCCTAACTGTCTGTCTGTCCCTCTGTGTGTGTGTGTGTGTGTCCATGTCCCATATATGGCCAAAGAGGTGGAACATGGGTGAGACCGTATGACCTGGGCAGGAAAAAAGAAAATGCGAACACCCTTTTCAAACAATTCATTCTCTGACAAATGTAATATGGTCACTGCATTTCTGTTTTAATGCTTTGAATTATGCATTCTAACCAACGGGTATTTCTGCTAGTGTAAACAAACTTTTATGTTGACAATTTTATAGTTAGCGACTTACTCTAGCCTCTTAGCCACCTTGTGGAGCTGTTGTCCACGGATTACAAGTTGACTGCCAATGACGGGCAGCATCTTATATGAGGTGTGTCCATAAAGTATTGTACCTTTTTATTTTTTTCAAAAACTATATGGATTTCATTCATATGTTTTTACGTCAGACATGCTTGAACCCTCGTGCGCATGCGTGAGTTTTTCCACGCCTGTCGGTGACGTCATTCGCCTGTGAGCACGCCTTGTGGAAGGAGTGGTCCCGCCCCCTCGTCGGATTTTCATTGTCTGGAAATGGCGGAATGAAAAGGACTTTTTTTCCATCAGAATTTTTTCAGAAGCTTTTAGAGACTGGCACCTAGAAACCATTCGAAAAATTTATCTGGCTTTCAGTGAAAATTTTACGGGCTTCACAGAGAATAAGGACTTTAACTACAGGTTTAAGGACCCCTTTAAGGACGGTCGGTCCAGCTCTCCACAACTTCTTTTATACTCACTCGACTGGTAAGCACTGAAAGCCGAGATAGGCATGTCCCAACTTGTCCTCTAACACTCTGAAACGGAGGTGTTCCTTTGTCTCGCTTCATCAGCGAATCGGTCGTGACGCGTGAAGCCTCCGCGCGGCTTTCCATGACAAAATCTCTTGTTAAAAGTGAAATCTGCCGGAAAATGGCTGATGTCCAGGTCTTGTGATAACCAGAGAAAGAGCACACGACGGTCTCGTATCCACAGAGCCATCAGCTTAGAAATGATCCAGTGGTTTGTGCCGCATCATCGCAGCACCGACCGTCCTTAAAGGGGTCCTTAAACCTGTAGTTAAAGTCCTTATTCTCTGTGAAGCCCATAAAATTTTCACTGAAAGCCAGATAAATTTTTCGAATGGTTTCTACAACCCCTGGCAAAAATTATGGAATCACCGGCCTCGGAGGATGTTCATTCAGTTGTTTAATTTTGTAGAAAAAAAGCAGATCACAGACATGACACAAAACTAAAGTCATTTCAAATGGCAACTTTCTGGCTTTAAGAAACACTATAAGAAATCAAGAAAAAAAGATTGTGGCAGTCAGTAACGGTTACTTTTTTAGACCAAGCAGAGGGAAAAAAAATATGGAATCACTCAATTCCGAGGAAAAAATTATGGAATCACCCTGTAAATTTTCATCCCCAAAACTAACACCTGCATCATATCAGATCTGCTCGTTAGTCTGCATCTAAAAAGGAGTGAACACACCTTGGAGAGCTGTTGCACCAAGTGGACTGACATGAATCATGGCTCCAACACGAGAGATGTCAATTGAAACAAAGGAGAGGATTATCAAACTCTTAAAAGAGAGTAAATCATCACGCAATGTTGCAAAAGATGTTGGTTGTTCACAGTCAGCTGTGTCTAAACTGAAGACCAAATACAAACAACATGGGAAGGTTGTTAAAGGCAAACATACTGGTCAAGCGTCAAGACAGAAAACTTAAAGCAATATGTCTCAAAAATCGAAAAATGTACAACAAAACAAATGAGGAACGAATGGGAGGAAACTGGAGTCAACGTCTGTGACCGAACTGTAAGAAACCGCCTAAAGAAAATGGGATTTACATACAGAAAAGCTAAACGAAAGGCATCATTAACACCTAAACAGAAAAAAACAAGGTTACAATGGGCTAAAGAAAAGCAATCGTGGACTGTGGATGACTGGATGAAAGTCATATTCAGTGATGAATCTCGAATCTGCATTGGGCAAGGTGATTATGCTGGAACTTTTGTTTGGTGCCTTTCCAATGACACTTATAAAGATGACTGCCTGAAGAGAACATGTAAATTTCCACAGTCATTGATGATATGGGGCTGCATGTCAGGTAAAGGCACTGGGGAGATGGCTGTCATTACATCATCAATAAATGCACAAGTTTATGTTGATATTTTGGACAATTGAAAGGATGTTTGGGGATGATGAAATTATTTTTCAAGATGATAATGCATCTTGCCATAGAGCAAAAACTGCAAAAACATTCCTTGCAAAAAGACACATAGGGTCAATGTCATGGCATAGGATCAATGTCAATGAGCAGATCTAATTTGATGCAGGTGTTAATTTGGGGGATGAAAATTTATAGGGTGATTCCATAATTTATTCCTCAGAATTGAGTGATTCCATATTTTTTTCCTCTGCTTGGTCTAAAAAAGTAACCGTTACTGACTGCCACAATCTTTTTTTTTTTATTTCTTATAGTGTTTCTTAAAGCCAGAAAGTTGCCATTTGAAATGACTTTAGTTTTGTGTCATGTCTGTGATCTGCTTTTTTTCTACAAAATTAAACAACTGACTGAACATCCTCCGAGGCCGGTGATTCCATAATTTTTGCCAGGGGTTGTAGGTGCCAGTCTCTAACAGCTTCTGAAAAAATTCTGATGGAAAAAAAAGTCCTTTTCATTCCGCCATTTCCAGACAATGAAAATCCGACGAGGGGGCGGGACCACTCCTTCCACAAGGCGTGCTCACAGGCGAATGACGTCACCGACAGGCATGGAAAAACTCACGCATGCGCACGAGGGTTCAAGCATGTCTGACGTAAAAACATATGAATGAAATCCACATAGTTTAAAAAAAATAAATAAAAAGGACCGTTAATTTATGGACAGACCACGTAGAACAAGCTCCTATGTTGCATTTTGCAATGAATCGCAATATAATCATTTCCTGGCTCATACATAGTAATCCATGTTGTATCGTGAGATCCTCAGCAATACCCAGCTATAGTCAGCAAACTACAAGTCAAATGTTTTATGCTTTGGATGAGGAAAGACCCCTCTAACCTGCTGGCAGCAAATTATTTCTGTCTGGTGTGGAATAAGTGCATTTTATTTTCTGCAATCATGTGACACAAACAATGTGCTGCTCCATGATATTTTGCAATGAATTAATTCCAACAAACTTGCAGTGGTTAGCTGTGACTTTATGTAACTGTCAGTGCAAAAATAAATAACTACAGTGCTTTCTATCAGTGTTATAATGTAGATATGCAGCGCGAGAGAGAGAGAGAGAGAGGGGGGGGGGGGCAAACTGTGGATTTGTGATGGGGAACATGCAAACCGTGGGTATGGGGAGAAAAAGAGAAAGGCTGTGCGCATCATCTAAATGTGACCATGGAGGTGATACCATGTACCGCAGCATTTTTGCCTAAGATTATCATACAGTCAAAACCTCATAGTGGCCCATGCCTAGCCCTGACCACTCCCCATCCCAACACACTGTCACCCTGCTGACAAGGGCATCATGCTTCCACGTGAGTCAACCCACAAATACATTTGTGGTTAATGACTGCGTGTGAGAGAAAAATTTGACTGGGGTAAAAAAAAAAAAAGTTGAGGACTGCATTGTGAACCATTCCAACTGCTTCGGGCAGCATGTAGTCTTCAATTCTGATGATGGTTTTGGCCTCTTACCTGAAGTAAACCTAAATAAAGCAGTAGCAGCTAAAGCTGAGTGCCTGAACAGTACACACAAGCTTTGCTGTTGAGAAGATTTTTTTTTTCTTGTCACAGTGACTTTTATTGATCAGACCCATGCTGTGCAGAAGTATCAAGCAGTTCAGCTGTACATGCTTTACATTCTGTATCAAGTCTACTAAACTACAGTGGGCTGCATTCCTCAGAATTTAATCCTGCACACGTCATGGAGAGGGCATGCTATGAGTAGACGTTTGGATCAATACTAGCACACACACTTAAAAGCAGCTGCACCTTTAATTAGTTTTTAATAATAACCCAGTAATCCTCATAACAGGAATACTGCCTGATTTCCAAACCTACAATTGTAATTTATATGAGAATTCACTTGTGTGCATTCTTTTTTATGTGGCCAACAAGTTCATAAGGTCAAAACACAAGCACAAATTGCAAGACTGTAAAAAAAACTCATAAAAACAAATACTCCTCCTCTTCCACCAACACACACAACAAAATCCAAAATATCAAGAGTCCCAAAACATTTATATTTACCAAGTGCAACAGACCCTAATTGAGTCTTCAAAGTTGAACTGAAGAAATGATAATACATCCCAGTGTTCATAGGCTGCCGTTATACCATCATCCCTCCCCCTCACCACCACCATCTCATTAATAGAAACTCGATTTGCGGACAGCTGCACTCCCGTACACATTATAGGAGAATTGATTGCACCCAGCACACAATGAAAAGGATGAACACCAGGGAGGGAGGGAGTGAAAGAGGAGTGAATTAATTAAGAGAACCAGGTGGTCAAATGTTGGGTGGAAAATCACTAGCTAATGACACATCACACTGTGGCTGCAGTCTTGCAGTGGACGGTTGTCTATTGTTGAAATACTGACGCCTCATCTGAAACTGACCTTATGCTCCTTGGAGCCACATGGCAAATGAGTGTGGCTGTGCACACACCACCATCACTATAGGCAGACATACCTCTGACACAAACATTAAGTGAGGAGTCATATGAATGAATGATTACTGTCATCACAGGCAGCACTGATCTGATATGTGAAGCTACTAAGTAATCCTTGCCTTAATTTATCTGCTCATTTGCATTTCAATTAATAATGTTGACACTCATGAGATGTAGAGGGGCAATTCAGATACATTTTGTTATACAAAGGTAAACGCCATTAAGCACATCCTAATTAGTAACATATGAAAGCTCTGTCATCAGAACCAGACACTAATTCTGGTCAGGAATTTAGTAGTGTTGAAACACTTACTGCTAATTTTAATTTGTCACATTAAATATAATAAGGAATTTGGGTCATCAAAGCCCTGCAGGGGACTTTATTAATTGAAGACGTGAAAATTACACTAGTTACTAATTACACCCTTTTGTCACCTGCAAAAAAAACAAAGACCAAGGTAAGGAAAAGACTGAAATATTTCTGATTACTGATGTAAAGGCTATTATTATATGAATCAAGTAGCTGTGACTTTCATATTTAATTTATACTTCACTTATTAACCAATCACTACACACGATGTCTCTATATACTTAAATAAGCCTCTTTTGAGAGTAATGTAATAAAGCTTCTTTCAAACTACAACAGCAGTATTATGTGCGTGGCCAAGTTATTTTGCAATAATAAAAAAGCACTGATCAGGATGCTAATTACAATGTAACATTTAAGATTATATCATTTCTGCAGTTATAGTTTATTTTAACGCAATGTAAGCGCGCAACATAGGGTTAAGTTTGTCTCAAGTAACGTACAGCGTAGTTTGGTGTAGCTATGTGTAGAAATGGCTCTTCCTCTGTCTTACCTGGCCTGTGCCTCGTCCAGGCTTTCGTCGGTGATGGCCATTATTTGCTGTAGGATATCCCCTATGTCTTGCTGAGGCTGACCGAGGGACTGCTGCTTCCTGACAGAGTCTGGGTCACCTACATCGGCTTGCGATAGTCCACCGAGTCCGGTGAGACCAGTCATCATCCTGGTCTGGTCATCCATACTTTTCAGACAAAACTCGCCGTTTTCCTCAGTCGAAGAATACACACAAATAGCTAGCCTGTTAGCTAGCCAGCAAAGTATTCCCCACGACAAATCATACACTTCTTACCGTATACGAAGAGACGCTTAGAAGTACTTTTTAAAAGAAGTAATGTTAAAAAACGTAACGACTCTACAAACGCATGCGTTTTCCCTTTGTTTCTTTTTTCTTCTTCTTCTTCTTCCCCCCACTTGAAGTGGATAAAGGCGGCCAGGCTAATGTTAGCTAAGCACCGAGAGAGCAGCAGCTAGGTTAGCAGCAGAGCAGGAGCAGCAGGGATACACATGCACGGGCTGTGGCAGCTCACCGACAGCGCCTCGCACATCTTCCGAAAAATTTTTAGATATACATAAAAAAAAAAGATAACCACAGACGAACTGACTCGTGCTGAAAAGCTAAACACTCGAACGGGCAGCCTGGCCGTCTAGCTCCAGTCGGTATTCAGCCACCAAAACAGACCGCGGTTTGCCATTGTTGTTGACGTCGCGCGACTATGTGGGATGTTCTGGGCTGCGCGAGCGCTGCTGACCGCCACACGGCTCGCGCCTTAAAAAAAAAAAAAAAAAAAAAGACAAAAGAGAACCGAAAGCTTCTTATAAAAGATATACTCCTACATCACACGTGTGATGTTAAAAAATAAACTGCAGAATATTAACGACACACTGTTCAACACCCTGTAACTGTATTATCGCTCATATCGGAGTCTGTCCTCGCGCACGGCCTTTGATGCCGAGTCCTCTACGTCATTAGTGCCGCTCGTCTAGATGTGTGCGCGTATGGAAATCATAAATGATTACAATTCCATAGTAGATCGCTGTATTCCATACAGCAAGTGAGTGCAAACAAGTAATACTTTTACTGATCCCCTGAAAGAAATGAAGTGCAGTTAAATAAATAAAAAGTTAGGTCGAACTGTGAATATATTTTTTTTGTTGTTGAACTTTCAAGAAGCAGCCTTTATTACAATGCTACATATGTCTATAATTAATAATGAAGAAAGAAAAAAAACAGAACAATGAAGACAAAGAAACAAAAGCACACACCAAGCCATAGTTTGTCTAGAGAATACAGTTCAACAAGTAGTAGGCTCAGATGGAGTTAATTAGTAATATTGAGCTATTGAAGTAGCACACTATATTATACCACTGCAAATCACTGCAATTTGTACGGGGGTTTGTAAAAATATATCATGGAACAATGCATCTTGCTACAAAAAAGTGTAAGGTTGCATCTTGCATCTGAATAATTTTTCATCATTATGTAGTACTACATGCACTCAAAAAATGGCTCTTTTGATGAACTCAATTATGTGCTGTATTTCCGTCTAATAAATATATGTAGTCCCAACTAAAATAAAACACATCAATGCAAGATGATGTAATTTAATTTAGTTGGGACTACATATATTTATTAGATAGAATCCAATCCAATGAGTCAGTTTTTACCTCCGCAGAGGTTATGTTTTCGGTCGCGTCCATTTGTTTGTTGGCTGGTTGGTTTGTTAGCAGGATTACTCTAAAAATCCGGATTTCAATGAAATTTTTACCAGGGGTGTATCTTGGCCTTAGAAGTCATTAAATTTTGGTAATGATGCGGAACACGATCCAGATCCAGTAATTTTTTTATGGATTCTTTATCATTGCAGGATAGGGCCAATTTCAACATTTTTGCATCTAACGTCATGAAGACAGGTCACAAAGGCTGAACAAAAATTAAGTTATGACAACAATAATTTAGCATTTGTTTCTCCTCATTGAATAAACTTATTAGCAGCTGATCTGCTCGGTGTAAGCCTGATCCCGTCAGATCTCAGAAGCTAAGTAGTGTGGGACCTGGTTAGTACTTGGATGGGAGACCGCTTTGGAACACCAGCGGCTGTGTGTGTTTCTCCAGGTAACACTGGAGTTGCGTCAGGAAGGGCATCCAGCGTAAAACCTGTGCCAAATATCAATGCTGATCTGGCTGTATCCGCTGTGGCGACCCCAAACAAAAAACGGGAGCAGCAATGGACAACCATTGAATAAACTTATTAGAAAAAAGAAAAAAAAAACGTGTAGTTCATGCAGTTTCTCTTTATAAATACATTTGCTGAAGATCTAAGGGTTTAACCACTGAATCTGAAACATGACGGTAGATGCCTGAAACGACGTGGAATAAGTTTCTTTGCCAAAGGGTATTCCATGTGACATCAGTGATCCTATGGCCTTGGTGGAGGTTTGCGCTCTGCCAGTGCTTCTAGTTTGAGTATAGGGTGTAGTAAAACGTAAACCTTTATGCATATTTAATGCTTCTAAAAGTCTTCAGAATCACAAAAACACCTGCTAAATAGCTAATATTTATAAATATTTTTTAAAAAATTGGGCCAATTTTCCCTTTCAAAAATGTGGAAAACAAAGTGTCACCATTTAACTTCATTGGGGTGTTTCCTGCAAAAACAAAATAACATTTATTTAATCAAGTTGTAATTACTGTAACACACTGATCACTCACAGCTATCTTTGTGTTGTCACATATTAGGCAGTATGTGAAGAACTCAAGCTGTTTATTTTTTTAAGTCCTGCATTCCAATGGTAATGAAGGGTATTTGTTATTCGTGAAGTGTGTTTGCACAAAATAACTCGCCAACACGTGAGCAGACTTGGAATATTGCTTGGGTGAGCGCCTCCAGATGATAAACTTTTGCAGCAGATTGGTCAGAGTGCAGAACTTGCAAACTACAGTATATGCATGTTTAAGA
Source organism: Thalassophryne amazonica (assembly GCF_902500255.1). Lineage (NCBI taxonomy): Eukaryota > Metazoa > Chordata > Actinopteri > Batrachoidiformes > Batrachoididae > Thalassophryne > Thalassophryne amazonica. Next base: position 20,002,354 of record NC_047118.1, read on the forward strand.
TGTATAACATGGCCCTTTACTTTTTTTTTCGGTTGGGGGGGGTGTACAAATTCTGGTTCATTTAACATTATTTTCTGTCTCTGCTGGCGGGGTAAAAACAGCATTTGCATAGTACTGTAAATCGTAAATATTTTGACTAGAAACCTCAACGTATCAAGTTAGACAGTTTTGTATATACGAGCCTGTGAGTGGCACCATTGACACTTTAGTCACAAGACATTTTAACTCCAAGGTTCATAGCAGGTGACAGCTTCAGGACTCATCAGTGTGATTTGAACAGCAGTGTTTGTTGACCCCCTGTCAGAACTGACTTGCAGTACTGTACTTGCTGCACATACATACATGCCTCACTATAAACTCTTGCAGCATAGATAAAAAAATCAATATCTGAAGATTGCTTTTGCTTCTATCTTATATAATAGAAATATTAGTATATTATAATAGAAACATTGTATTAAGTTTTGACAAAATCCTAATTCTAATAGAGTTCACCATTAAGTGTGCCAGAATGAGGCATTATCTTCTGTTGACTGTCGGGGTCAGTAAGCGTTCTACACCACATTCTTAAATGTATTGCAGGTTCAATGCATTCTGGTACAATTTTGTTTTCATGCTCTCTCTCTCTCTCTCTCTCTCTCTCATGCTCTCTCTCATGCTCTCTCTCTCTCTCTCTCTCTCTCTCATGCTCGCTCTCTCTCTCTCATGCTCGCTCTCTCTCTCTCTCTCTCTCTCTCTCTCTCTCTCTCTCTCTCTCTCTCTCTCTCTCTCTCTCTCTCTCTCTCTCTCTCTCTCTCTCTCTCTCTCTCTCTCTCTCTCTCTCTCTCTCTCTCTCTCTCTCTCTCTCTCTCTCTCTCTCTCTCTCTCCTCTCTCTCTCTCTCTCTATATATATATATATACATACACACACACATATTCAAGTCTGGGAGCATGCGCTGGCTCTGTGCTCTAATTTTACTATTTTGTGCACTTAAGGCACCCATACTACAGCAAACAAGTCTTGTTGGACTATGATGCATAAAGAATAGTTTCACACATACCAGAGGCCATAAATAAGTTGACCTAAACACTAGAGAAGACTATTACAAAGCATATACTTCCACAACCAGATACTACATATTGTATGCACCAGATTTAATAATTGTGAATCACTCTATCATATAGTGATTGTACTGATGCTTTAATGTACTGTTAAGCCATGTGTGTTTAAAGTATCATGATGCTATATGCTGATTTTCAAATAAGCTGCACAAATGTTAAAAAAAAAAAAAAAAGCCAATATGCTTTCAGTTCAGAATTTTTTCTTTTTAAAATTTTCTGCAGCTGCTGAAATCTGTATACCCATGTCTATAATGCCATCTTTGATTATTACTATTTTGAAAAGCATAAAGAAGACAGTTTGCATTCAGTGTGATTACGACTATGTCAAATAATGTAACGGATCATCTCTGCAACTCATCGTCATTTTAGGACTTGCACCCTGAAGTCAATGTATTGATATACATGCTGTATTTGGGCAGTGTGTGGTGAATTTAAAAGCAATATTCAACCTCAAAGTAAAACAGTCTAATCGAGAGAATATCGCTGTGCCCTAAACCCCGGATGAATGAAATATCCCATCAGTTTTCAGTATGAAAATGTTGACAGCACAGATTGAAAACAAGTGTCCTTGTTTTTTGCAAACTGGGCAATTCTGCCATAGTTTATCACTCAGATCAGAGAGACAGCTTTCCAAGACGAATGACTGGCTGAATGAATGTGGAGGAGAACCGCAGCTGCCCCTGCTATACTGAGAAGAGATGATGGGTGTGCATGAGGGAGTGGGACCAAACTGGCAGTGGTTTATGCTGACTCTCCACACATCCATCTACTACAATCTGTGGCTAATCAATCTAAAGTTGGAGACAAGAATAGAGAATACAGTAAACCTAAACAGTAATTGGTCCTTGCACATGCATAAAGTTCAAGTCACAATTCAGAATTTCTGCTGGGAGGGGAAAATGTGGCATATTTCGACACTTATATAAAGTATTTTCTACAAAAAAAGCCACCTATGAATAACAAATCATGCATATACAAGAAGGGGCACTCAGAGTGCAAAACCCTCGCTTTCCATGTTTGACAGCAAGTCAACACATTAATTCTTTGTGATTCACTGATTCTATAATACAACCCCTGACAAACATTATGGAATCACTGGCCTTGGAGGATGTTCATTCAGTTGTTTAATTTTGTAGAAAAAAAGCAGATCACAGACATGACACAAAACTAAAATCATTTCAAATGGCAACTTTCTGGCTTTAAGAAACACTATAAGAAATCAGGAAAAAAAATTGTGGTAGTCAGTAATGGTTACTTTTTTAGACCAAGCAGAGGGAAAAAAAAAAACATGGAATCACTCAATTCTGAGGAAAAAATTATGGAATCATGAAAAACAAAAGAACGCTCCAACACATCACTAGTATTTTGTTCCACCACCTCTGGCTTTTATAACAGCTTGCAGTCTCTGAGGCATGGACTTAATGAGTGAAAAACAGTACTCTTCATCAATCTGGCTCCAACTTTCTCTGATTGCTGTTGCCAGATCAGCTTTGCAGGTTGGAGCCTTGTCATGGGCCATTTTCTTCAACTTCCACCAAAGATTTTCAATTGGATTAAGATACAGACTATTTGCAGGCCATGACACTGACCCTATGTGTCTTTTTGCAAGGAATGTTTTCACAGTTTTGATGTCTTCCTTGGTCTACCAGTATGTTTGCCTTTAACAACCTTCCCATGTTTGCATTTGGTCCAGAGTTTAGACACAGCTTACTGTGAACAACCAACATCTTTTGCAACATTGTGTGATGATTTACCCTCTTAAGAGTTTGATAATCCTCTACTTTGTTTCAATTGACATCTCTCGTGTTGGAGCCATGATTCATGTCAGTCCACGTGGTGCAACAGCTCTCCAAGGTGTGATCACTCCTTTTTAGATGCAGACTAACAAGCAGATCTGATTTGATGCAGGTTTTAGTTTTGGGGATGAAAATTTACAAGGTGATTCCATAATTTATTCCTCAAGAATTGAGTGAGTCCATATTTTTTTCCCTCTGCTTGGTCTAAAAAAGTAACCGTTAGACTGCCACACTTTTTTTCTTGATTTCTTATAGTGTTTCTTAAAGCCAGAAAGTTGCCATTTGAAATGACTTTAGTTTTGTGTCATGTCTGTGATCTGCTTTTTTTTCTACAAAATTAAACAACTGAATGAACATCCTCCGCGGCCGGTGATTCCATAATTATTGCCAGGGGTTGTACATGGTTATGTGTGGTCTGGAGATTTGATCAATTCTGTTCAAAATGGAACCACTTTATGCTCAACTGACACACAATCCTTCCACCCGTGGTAATCAATTTTGGCTCTAAACAACACAAGTCAAAAAGTTATGACCCTGACCTTTCAAGGTCACATGACCAAAAAAGGTATGAATTAATATTCATGTTTACTAGTAATGACTTGGCGTCCTGTCCAGGAAGTACCCTCCTCTGGCCTTATGACTGCTGGGATAGGCTCCAGCCCCCCACGACCCGTTCTTGGATAAGCAGTTGAAGGTGCATGTGGGTTTACCTTTAACAAATACATCAAAATAACCATCAATCCATCCATCCATCCATCCATTTTGTAAACCGGCTTATTCCATTTATAGCTCAAGGGGAGCTGGAACTTATCCCAGCGATCCCTGGGTGAGAGATGGGGTACATCATGGACAGGCCACCAGTCCATCACAGGGCCTACACAAACATTCATGCACACACACCTATGATCGATTTTGAGTCCCCAATTCGCTTAACCTGCATGTCTTTAGAAGTGGGATGAACCCAGAGCACCCAAAGGGAACGCATGCAAACTCCACACAGAAAGGACCAGGTCGGAAGCAAATTCAAGACCTTCGCACTTATGTATACATGCACCTAAACACACAATGCCCAAAGCTTCACCTAGGTTTTTAAGTCATTTAACAACAAAAAAACTCAAACCAGATAACTGTTATTTTGCTCACATCTAGAGACACACAGGAATGAATACACTATCCTCACATGTACATGCATGGGTGTAATAGGGAGTTCAAGTAGTCACACTTTTAGGTGTTGCTATGGTGACCAGAAATAGTTCTCGGTGGTAGTCTGCACCAGCAAACAGTCGGTACTACATCAAGTAAAGGTCAGAAGACTTTGCAATTTAAGATTTAAAAAAATGTTTTAGAACAGCTTTACACCAGTAGACAATAACTTCACAATTTTTAAAGTTTTTGTAGTTAAATCAGCTGTTACATCACTGTATCGCACGTCAGCTAACAGCTAAATACATAAATAAAATGGGTACAGTACAGTGTATCTCACGTTAATGACACACATTTCAGTATATGTTCATTCTAGAGTTTTCCTTCCAGCTACTAAAGCTAGTTCACACCAGTTCTCATATCCATCTCTGGTCACCATAAACAGTCACTGCCTAACCTTTCTTCCACATCCCAATCCATGACTGCAAACTGCAAAATCCTAATTGCACTTTCATCTGACTACATATCCATTCTGAATTACTTAAAAATAAATTATTCCTTGCCCTTTAATGGATCACTAAGGTTCATTTAAGTGACAGCTGAGAATCAAGATTCTAAGTGAGAAGCTACCGTTGTTCATTGGACCTGTGGGTGCCTTTATTACTAGTCTTGAAAGTAAGACCATGTCAGTGCCTTTAGAAACTTAATGTTTTATTGTCAGCAAATCATTTAAGGATCATTTCTAAGAAACTTTCACCCTCATCTGGATGCTAAAGCTGCCCTCTTTTCACCCCACAAGCATCAAGCCTCATTTTCATCTAAATAAGAATCGATCTCTCCTGCTGTGCACCATCCTCCCTCACAACCTCACTCGTCTTCCCTTTGCTTTCCCCCTCTAATTTCACATCACTCTCCACAATACAATCACAACTAAATATCACCAGGGTTCGCACTGGAAATCTTAAACTGTAGAGCCGAGCAGTTTGTTTCATGTTGCTTCATTACAATTTCTTACTTTTTGTAACAATTAGGCAAAAAAAAAAAAAAAAAAATTAAGCATTATAATTGAGAAGGTTCCAAGACACAAGGGTGATGGTGAGCAAAGCTGGTACAATGTCAAAGCTTCGTTCTGCATCAGTGACCCAGTGAATGCAAGCGAAGGGGGTGAGTCACTGCGGGGGGAGGGGACTCCTTCCTGAATGGTCAGGCAACACTGTTGGGATGAAATACATGCAACGCCAAAAAAACAAAACAAAAAAAAAAGACGTAAACGTGATCGAGGTTCAGCATGCTGTACATATTCTGTAGAGCAGCAGCCATCTCTTCAAACTGCCCAGAATAATTTATGTTTGTGTTTTGTACAACTTTTTTTATGAGCCCTTGCTCAAATGCATTTTATTGATGACTACTGCAAAAAATGTAATGCTCCTAAAACCACATATTGTACATACTGTTGAAGGAATGAAACAAAAATAGTCCAGAGTCCCAGATTTGCTTTTTGTCTTGTGTTGCAAGATAAGCACAGTGTCTTTTTGAATGCTCTCATCCAGTTAATCTTCTGGGGAAGCCAGCTTCAGGTATTATTGTTACTACAGGTGACTGACTCATTCAGGCAGAACAGAAAAATCCAGGCTGGCTATGTACTAGGCTAGCCAGTTCTGGACAGACTGACACTGCCACCTGCTGGTCAAACACACCGATTACCTGGGAGTAAACCAATTACCATTCTGCCATTAAAGCTAGAATGAATTTATTTGATGTGGAAAATATGAAGTTAGAGTTCACTTTCTAATAATAATAATAATAAAAAGTTTACTAGAAAAGCGCTATGTTCTGAAGTCATCCAAAAAATTGAGCATAAAATACACGTTTCATAACATAGCTCGAAGACCTTGTTCCATCAAAGGATCGATCGGCGTTGTGTCCATCTGCCCTGAAAGCAGAGTAATTATGTAGCTCCAGAGGATAATGGCACATCCATGAGGTTCCTGATGTCAGGTGAGAGAGCCTGGAATCCCGCCTCTGCCGCTGTTGGAAAAAAGTAGCGATTAAAGGTGAAAATCACCAGATCTTTGGAGACAACCACGAAACAACTAAATAGTGATTAAACATTAATAAAATCATTACCTAATCTGCCACTTGTCTCTTTCATACATAACTGTGATTGCTCTGCCAAGGACCGAAGCTCTCGAACAATCTTAAACTGAGTGTCCATCTAACGAAAAAAAAAGTTACTCATGCGTGCATGTTCAACTTCAGTCCAGAATTTTCTTGTTGCACATCTGAGATCATTCATATGTAGTTAAAGATAAAATCTGTAATATTTTGGCAGATTCAGCCTGTGAAAGTACAAGAAAGATGGAAGATCCAACTATCCAAGAGCTGGAAAAAAATCAAATATTTTTAACCAGAATTGTCAAAGAATGATTCTTTAAATTCTATGATTTACAGATTTTTTTCAATGTTTGATGAAAATTTAATTTTCAACCTACAATCATAGTAATAGTGTGCAGGATGGGCTGCTGTCTACAGAGGACACCCTGGTAGTCAGGTTTATTCTGTAGGAACTGGTACTGTGAAGACTGGGAAACACATGTCGAGTCTAAAGCTACGCCCCTCTCCTGGCCCTGCTCCATTTTCCTGTGACAGAAAACATACTAATGACACATAACATTTTGCTGGTGATATTATTCCACCACGACACGACAGACATTCACCTTTCCAATTCTACTGCTTTATCCCTGTGTTTGCTCAAGAGCGCTTCCCAAGATTCACTTTCAGCCTGGAGCCTAAAATACAACATAAGAAGAAACAAATGTCTGTTAGAAGTTTTACATCGTGGATTGTATACAGACAGTGCATAGGAAATACACTCAACAAAAATATAAACACAACACTTTTGGTTTTGCTCCCATTTTGTATGAGATGAACTCTCAAAGATCTAAAACTTTTTCCACATACACAATATCACCATTTCCCTCAAATATTGTTCACAAACCAGTCTAAATCTGTGATAGTGAGCACTTCTCCTTTGCTGAGATAATCCATCCCACCTCACAGGTGCGCCATATCAAGATGCTGATTAGACACCATGATTAGTGCACAGGTGTGCCTTAGACTGCCCACAATAAAAGGTCACTCTGAAAGGTGCAGTTTTATCACACAACACAATGCCACAGATGTCGCAAGGTTTGAGGGAGCGTGCAATTGGCATGCTGACAGCAGGAATGTCAACCAGAGCTGTTGCTCGTGTATTGAATGTTCATTTCTCTACCATAAGCCGTCTCCAAAGACGTTTCAGAGAATTTGGCAGTACATCCAACCAGCCTCACAACCGCAGACCACGTGTAACACCAGCCCAGGACCTCCACATCCAGCATGTTCACCTCCAAGATCGTCTGAGACCAGCCACTCGGACAGCTGCTGAAACAATCGGTTTGCATAACCAAAGAATTTCTGCACAAACTGTCAGAAACCGTCTCAGTGAAGCTCATCTGCATGCTCGTCGTCCTCATCGGGGTCTCGACCTGACTCCAGTTCGTCGTCGTAACCGACCTGAGTGGGCAAATGCTCACATTCACTGGCGTTTGGCATGTTGTAGAGGTGTTCTCTTCACAGATGAATCCCAGTTCACACTGTCCAGGGCAGATGGCAGACAGCGTGTGTGGCGTCGTGTGGGTGAGCGGTTTTCTGATGTCAATGTTGTGGATTGAGTGGCCCATGGTGGCGGTGGGGTTATGGTATGGGCAGGCGTCTGTTATGGACGAAGAACACAGGTGCATTTTATTGATGGCATTTTGAATGCACAGAGATACCGTGACGAGATCCTGAGGCCCATTGTTGTGCCACATCCAAGAACATCACCTCATGTTGCAGCAGGATAATGCACAGCCCCATGTTGCAAGGATCTGTACACAATTCTTGGAAGCTGAAAATGTCCCAGTTCTTGCATGGCCGGCATACTCACCGGACATGTCACCCATTGAGCATGTTTGGGATGCTCTGGACCGGCGTATACGACAGCGTGGACCAGTTCCTGCCAATATGCAGCAACTTCGCACAGCCATTGAAGAGGAGTGGACCAACATTCCACAGGCCACAATTGACAACCTGATCAACTCTATGCGAAGGAGATGTGTTGCACTGCATGAGGCAAATGGTGGTCACACCAGATACTGACTGGTATCCCCCCCCCCAATAAAACAAAACTGCACCTTTCAGAGTGGCCTTTTATTGTGGACAGTCTAAGGCACACCTGTGCACTAATCATGGTGTCTAATCAGCATCTTGATATGGCACACCTGTGAGGTGGGATGGATTATCTCAGCAAAGGAGAAGTGCTCACTATCACAGATTTAGACTGGTTTGTGAACAATATTTGAGGGAAATGGTGATATTGTGTATGTGGAAAAAGTTTTAGATCTTTGAGTTCATCTCATACAAAATGGGAGCAAAACCAAAAGTGTTGCATTTATATTTTTGTTGAGTGTATTTTCTGAAATAAAAATATCATGAACGTTATAAGCATACCTGTCAATGGCTTTTTGCATTTTCTCCATGGATTTCTGCACTGCAGGGTCACTTGAACTAAAAGACAAAAACAACAACAAAAAACAAAACTAGCAAGGAGCGAAGGGGGGAATTATTCTTTCTAGCAATATATTCAATATGCGCAAATCATTACCCGCTTGTGGTGGCATGGAGTTGCTGATCATGTGGTTCACTTTGAATGTTTTTGGCCACACAAGCCCATTCTTTGTGGATACACTCAACTATGACAACAAAAAAGAAACCAGTCACAAGAGAAATATTGAGACTAAAGTCTTGTTTCATGAAATACATCTGCAACAAACCAACAACAAAAGCAAATTTCACAATTCATGTCAAACACTAACCTTGTTTTTGAAACAACTCCAGTGATGCATTTGGCACAGACTGCAGACAGTTTTCAGTTCTATCTATTGCCAGCTGGAAATGAAGCAGAAATGATTTCACAGGCAAAGTAATCAAAAAGTTTGAAAGACTTGTTATTCCATTTTGTGTTGCATGCACACGTATCTATGCCAGACAAGAAAAATAAGAGAGAATCCACTCCTCTGTTCAATATGAAACCCCTAACACCATCAACTGTCACGCTTATATTTTCCATCCTAAAATGTGTGTTTGTCATACTCACCCTCATTGAAGCCTCCATCAGCTTCTCCAGCCGCTCTTGTTGTGATAAGGATGGACTGATATTCCTGCACAAAACTACCAGAAACACAGTAAACAAATGTTTAAAATACAAATACTCGCTGGGAGCAGAAAGCCAGACTCACTCTGATATGGGTTTGAAAGTGCAGGGAGAGAATGTCGACTTTTGGTTTCTCTCCTCCAGGACTTTCTCCGCAAAGGACTGTCATGTCCCTCTGTGGATTCTGTCTGTAGTTCTTGTCTGTCTACTGTATCTGGTGTATGACTGGCGGATGACGGGACATCTGTGCAGAGAGATTTGTGCGGCGAAGCTGTGGTGGGGCTTCCGGAGGAACATCTTTTAGGTGGCTGCTTCACTGACCCGACCTTTTGAAGAAATAAGTAGCAATAGTGATGGTCTGACACCTACGAAAGAATTAAACAGGCTAAAGTCTATACTACAGACACATCTTGGATGTTTCACTGCAGCTTCACAGTGATGTATAAACAATGCAAAATCACACAAATTGTCTCAGTCCAACTACTTATGGACCTGACTATACTGGGGGCAACATGTCTATCTTAAATATCAGTTAAAAAAAAGTTCTTACCTTATGTGTAGTATCAGTACTGTCGACACATTCCTGACTGCTAATGACAAAACATTTTGATAAGTTTACACACAGACAGCCATTATTTAGCTTTGTTTAAAAGCTGGCCAAACATCTAATTTCATTTAAGTGACATATCTGACGGAGATCAGTTTCACAAACATCACACTGCCCCGTTTTTAATAACAATCGACTATAATTGGCTAACAGAATTAAAACACAAACCCGTCTGCTTCTTTTTCTAATTGTGTATCCGCCATTTTGCTTTCAAACACTTCCGTTTGCATTGCGCGCCCAAGGAGCCGATTGCGTCACAATGCATCCTGGGAAATGTAGTGCGATTGTTAGCGCACGTAAAGCTGTCCAACGTGTTTACAAAACGCGCAGTTATGGAGTGGAAATAAGTAACTCGATGCGACGTTCGCTTTAATTCATCCAGAAATAAATACAAATTAAATTAATATGTATCATCTATGTAATTTAACGCCTTTTCAGTTTAATCTTATCATTTAATCTTAAAATTATAATTAGTTAGTACCCCGTCAAAGCTTCGTGGGAGAATTTTAATGCTGGTTGGAGCCCACCCCGTGATATTAATCTCTGAACATGAATAATAATAATAATAAAATAATAATAAATCTTATTGTGGTAATATCTTACCAACGGAGACCCAATTTTACTTTGAGGCATTGATTATCCATGCATCCATTCTCCTCTACTTATTATTTGGGTTGGCAGTCAGCCTTTTACAGTTTGTGTATGTGTAAAGATTTCCATTGCAGAGTTTTGAATGTGGTGCTACGTGAACTGGTAGCAACAACATCGCAGCATGATGTATGAGATTTTTACAATTTGTGCATGCCTGTGCATGTGTGACAACAGTGTAATCTATATACTGAGATAACTCCATGTGTGTGCAGGTTCCTCTCCTCTCCAAAAGGCACCTCTGAATTGAGCCATCTTGGCATATATAGAGTGTGACACGAGTGACAGAGTATTCAGCACTTTAGTAGTAGGAGGAGGAGGAGGAGTAGCAGCTGCTGTCTCTTGTTGAGGCAGTTGCATCCGAACAGTACTCTGGAATCCAGGATAGGTGGGAGGTGATAGCTTTGCTGGTGAAGTTGAAATTTTCACTTCAGCCTCTGACTCAAACCTGCCTTGGGGAGGATAATCAGTTACTTAATAAATAAATTCTAATTCAAGTTTAGCAAGTTATCACAGTCATTACAGTCAGGATAAATAGTGTGGTCTAAAAGCTTTTTTGACAAACGGGTTCAACAACTCTAAAAAGCCTTAATCCACTTGAATTCAAGATGAAAATCTACACTACAAGCACATCTTGTTTGATTTCAAATGCATTGTGGTGATGCAGAAGTAAAAATAGGTTCATCGCAAGATGTCCAAATACTTATGGACCAGACTGAACCCAGATGGGGGTTTTTTTTTCCCCCCCCACAGGCACTATCTTCTGTTTCGAAGCAAAGTCACCTAAATGCGTGGCAAAATGTCTTGAAGACCAGCAAGATGTAAACATCTAGACAGTTTGACAAGCAGTCTTATTCCAAAATGGAGTAAATTCATTTTTTCCCATTGAAAACAACACTCTATAATGACAACATTAAAAAGTTTAAATTTTTGCAAATTTCTTAAAAAATAAAAACTAAAATCACATGTACAGTAGTGCTCAGAATAATAGTAGTGCTATGTGACTAAAAAGATTGATCCAGGTTTTGAGTATATTTCTTCTTGTTACATGGGAAACAAGGTACCAGTAGATTCAGTAGATTCTCACAAATCCAACAAGACCAAGCATTCATGATATGCACACTCTTAAGGCTATGAAATTGGGAACTTAGTAAAAAGTAGAAAAGGGGGTGTTCACAATGATAGTAGTGTGGCATTCAGTCAGTGAGTTCGTCAGTTTTGTGGAAAAAACAGGTGTGAATCAGGTGTCCCCTATTTAAGGATGAAGCCAGCACCTGTTGAACATGCTTTTCTCTTTGAAAGCCTGAGGAAAATGGGACATTCAAGACATTGTTCAGAAGAACAGCGTAGTTTGATTAAAAAGTTGATTGGAGAGGGGAAAACTTATACGCAGGTGCAAAAAATTATAGGCTGTTCATCTACAATGATCTCCAATGCTTTAAAATGGACACAAAAAAAAAAACAGACGCGTGGAAGAAAACAGAAAAACCCATCAAAATGGATAGAAGAATAACCAGAATGGTAAAGGCTCACCCATTGATCAGCTCCAGGATGATCAAAGACAGTCTGGAGTTACCTGTAAGTGCTGTGACAGAAGACGCTGGTGTGAAGCTAATTTATTTGCAAGAATCCCCCGCAAAGTCCCTCTGTTAAATAAAAGACGTGCAGAAGAGGTTACAATTTGCCAAAGAACACATCAACTGGCCTAAAGAGAAATGGAGGAATATTTTGTGGATGAGAGTAAAATTGTTCTTTTTGGGTGCAAGGGCCGCAGACAGTTTGTGAGACAACCCCCAAACTCTGAATTCAAGCCACAGTTCACAGTGAAGACAGTGAAGCAGGATGGTGCAAGCATCACGATATGGGCATGTTTCTCCTACTATGGTGTTGGGCCTATATGTCGCATACCAGGTATCATGGATCAGTCTGGATATGTCAAAATACTTGAAGAGGTCATGCTGCCTTATGCTGAAGAGGACATGCCCTTGAAATGGGTGTTTCAACAAGACAATGACCCCAAGCACACTATTAAACAAGCAAAATCTTGGTTCCAAACCAACAAAATTAATGCCTCGCAGATGTGAAGAAATCATGAAAAACTGTGGTTATACAACTAAATACTAGTTTAGTGATTCACAGGCTTGCTAAAAAAGCAGTTTGAACATAATAGTTTTGAGTTTGTAGCGTCAACAGCAGATGCTACTATTATTGTGAACACTACTGTACATATGTCTTCACACCCTTTGCTCAGTATTTTGTTGATGCACTTTTGGCAGCAATTACACCCTCAAGTCTTCTTGAATATGATGCTACAAGCTTGGTGCACCTATCTTTGGGGAGTTTTGCCCATTCCTCTTTGAAGCACCTCTCAAGCTCCATCAGGCTGGATGGGAGCGTCGGTGCACAGCCATTTTCAGATCTCTCCAGAGATGTTCAATCGGATTCATGTCTGGGCTCTGGCTGTGCCACTCAAGAACATTCAGAGTTGTCCTGAAGCCACTCCTTTGATATCTTGGCTTGTCGTGCTGAAAGATGAATCGTCTCCCCTGAGTTCAAGAGCACTCTGGAGCAGGTTTTCATCCACAATGTGTCTGTACATCATCTTTCTCTCAATCCTAACTAGTCCTGCCACTGAAAAACATCCCCACAGCATGATGCTGCCACCACCATGCTGGTGCCTGGTTTCCTCCAAACATGACGTCTGGCAATCACACCAAAGAGATCAACCTTTGGCTGATCAGACCAGAGAATTTTGTTTCTCATGGTCTGAGAGTCCTTCAGATGCCTTCTGACAAACTCCAGGTGGGCTGCCATGTGTCTTTTACTAAGGAGTGGCTTCCGTCTGGCCACTCAACCATACAGGCCTGATTAGTGGATTTCTGCAGAGATGGTTGTCCTTCTGGAAGGTTCTCTTCTCTTCACAGAGGAGTGCTGGAACTCAGTGACCATCAGGTTCTTGGTCACCTCCCCCACTAAGGCCCTTCTACCCTGATCGCTCAGTTTAGACAGACAGCCAGCTCTAAGAAGAGTCCTGGTGGATCTGAACTTCTTCCAATTACAGATGATGGAGGCCACTGTGCTCATTGGGACCCTCAAAGCAGTGGAAATGTTGCTGCACCTTTTACCAGATTTGTGCCTCAAGACAATCCTGTCTCAGAGGTCTACAGACAATTCCTTTGACTTCATGCTTGGTTTGTGCTCTGACATGCATTGTCAACTGTGGGACCTTATATGTAGACAGGTGTGTGTCTTTCCAAATCATGTCCAATCAACTGAATTTACTCCAGGTGGACTCCAATTAAACTGCAGAAACATCTCAAGGATCATCAGTGGAAACAAGATGCACCTGAGCTCAGTTTTGAGCTTCATGGCAAAGGCTGTGAATACTTATGTACCTGTGATTTCTTAGGTATTTTTTTTTAATGAAGTGCAAATCTAAAAAAAAAAAAAAAAACAAAAAAAAAAAAACTTTTTTGACATTGCTGTTAAGGCGTATTGTATGCAGAATTTTGAGAAAAATGAATTATTTTGTAATAAGGCTGTAACATAATAAAATGTGGATAAAGTGAAGCGGTGCAAACACTTTCCGGATGCAGTGTACTAACATTAACAATAACCTGACTGTATACACACACATACCTAAAATTATGACTGACTGTACATGCAATAACACAGGCTCTAGAACTGCAAAATAAATAAAAATAAAAATACAAACATACTTACATAAATGTGGCAATCGACACCTCAAATTCTCTGTAGGTTCGACTGCTCTCAACTTGTACAATGAAATGAATTTGGAATTATTTTTGGGACACTGACTCAACAGGAAGTGTATTATTTTAGGATGAGTGATGTGGGAAAGTCATTTGATTTGAATCTGATTTTCATCAACAATTTAACTATAGAGTATTGGTACTACAAATTCAGCAATACAGATGTAGGCCTCCTGAGGTGATGTAAATAGTTCTAAAGTTACCAGACTTCCCCTATTTTCATGATTAATTCTGACTATCATCCCAAGAGATAAATGGTTTTACTTTAACATTCATTGCTGTAGAGTGCTACAGTCAGCTGTATGAGAAAGACTGTTCATAACCAGCTGATGCTGTCTGGACATGGGCAGAGCTTCCAGAAATATGTACCTTTGTTGTCTGCATACTTGGCAAACACTGGACAGACTTCATTTGTTGTATTTGTAAGTCTTTATAAGTCTGTTAGAGGTGTTGTTGTTTTTTTTTAAATTTCTTCAAGTTTTTACAAAATTAATGAGAAAAAATCCAAAAACACATTGCAATTCTCTTGGAGAACGCCTCCATTGTGTGCCTGTATATTTCACAAAGATTGGCACACAGACCTCCCCCGGCTCCAGTCAATACTGCTGTCATCATGGCCTGGCGTAACAGTGGATAAGACAGATGAAGCAACAAAGGGAAATGCAGGAAGGAAAAGCAGTCATGATGAAAATAGAAAGAAAGAGCTAGTTAAAACAGAAAATGAGGTACTGCAGATGGAGATGTTGGGGAGGGGGCAGAGCTGGATGAAGGAAAGGCTTCGGGCACCACTGTGCACCCCAAATGTCTTAGCCGTCTTGTGCATTTAACGACAGCTTTAACTCCCGTTGTCCAAAGTAGTCTTTCCCTTTACAGTTTTGATGCTAAGGGCAACATTGCTGTTGGCACTGAGTTCATGAAGGCAGCCTGAGAGTTCCTTTGCCCAGCAGGAACTGCAGGACACGGTCCACCAGCAGAGCAGCGACAAAGTCCACCACAAGAACCTGAGCGATGATTAACTTGAACTGTAAAGAAAAGAAAAGAAAAAAAAAAAAACAGGTGGCAGGATGAGTCACTTTGAACATTACTGTTACAAAGACATTGTGGGGGGGAGAATGATAAGAAAAACTCCAAATGACTTATTCCATAGGCTCACCTCAGCTGGAATATCTACAAGTGAAAACTGTTCATTGAATTCCGGCGAGGAACCAGTGAGAAGTCCCACAATTGCTAAACCTGAAAGAGCGATACTCCACAGCAGTGGACGATTCTCGCTGAGAGACTCCATGAATGGATGACCCTATAATTAAAAAAGTCTAGTATACCATAAAAACAGACACACATCATAAACTGATATCATGTCAGAATGAGTACCTTGTAGTTAATGGCAAAGGTGGCCATCTGCATGGCCATGGACATTATATACACAGTGCTGTTAATTAGACTGGGTTCAAACTCTTTATACAGATCCACAAACTGCTCCTGTCTGGAAGAGATGAAGGACATGAGGAATGTGATGCATATGGAAAGCAACAATGCTGTTAATCGGTTTCTCTCGCTACAGTTTACCTGGGAGGACTTCTGCTCTGCGCCTCTCTGTAAAGGTACACCAGGCTGCAAAAGTGAACAGTGAACTGCAGCAGCACAGTCAGAATTGTATAAAGATTGAAGATGTTTGGTAAAGGCCGCTCTCGAGACAAAGTTTTAGTGGCTGTGAACACATGAGAGAAAAACAAAATTATTTATTGTTAACTTCCAGCTTCTTCATCCTCTTCACCTACAAAATAAGGAATTATTTATTCTCCTTTACAGTTGTTGTTGTTGCTGTTGTTGTTGTTCATTCGGCTGCTACCGTTTTTTTTGTTTTTTTTTTTTTGTTCGGGGTCACCACAGCGGATACAGACAGATCCGCATTGGTAATTGGCACAAGTTTTACGCCGGATGCCCTTCCTGACGCAACTCCAGTTTTACGTGGAGAAACACACACAGCCGCTGGTGTTCCAAAGAGGTCTCCCATCCAAGTACTAACAGATCTTGCTCTGCTTAGTCGTATATACATATACACACATATACACACACACGTATGCAGAACTGCAGGTAATCCAAAGTTTATGTTGACCAGCTGATCAGTTTTCATTATGTAATATAAGTGATGTTATCATGATGTCACTAATGCGCCACAAACTTTTGTACTCCAAAGACACATTTTCTGGATATCTGCAAACAATAAGGCTTGATTAACAATATCTGTCTTATTGTGATGACTCTTAAATTGTGAAAGACTATGACACTCTTACATCACAGTATTGTGTCACCCTCCAGTGCCTTTCATTTAGGACAATGATGTCTAAAGTATTCCAGAAAGGGCCAAGAGGGTGCAGGTTTCTTGCAGGCACTGACTCCAGCAGGGTCACTTCATTGATAAACTCATCCATCTGCTCCAAGTGATGTTAAGTTTGATCATGGACAAACTGAGGAGAGCATTGCCGTTTGATATGCTTATGTATTTTGGGTCAAGTATGAACGCTGTAAAAACACGCCCCCATACCATCACAGATGGTGGCTTTTGAACTTTGCACCGGTAACAATCTGGATGGTCTTTTTCGTCTCTTGTCCGGAGGACACAACGCCCATGATTTACAAAAACAATTTGAAATGTGGACGCATCAGACCACAGCACACTTTTCCACTTTGCGCCTGACAATTTCAAATGAGCTCGGGCCCAGAGAAAGCGGCGGCATTTCTGGATGTTGTTGATGTATGGCTTTCACTTTGCATGGTAGAGTTTTAACTTGCACTTGTAGATGTAGCGACAAACTGCGTTAACTGACAATGGTTTTCTGTAGTGTTCCTGAGCCCACGCGGTAAGATCCTTTACACAATGATGGCAGTTCTTAATGCAGTGCCGCCTGAGGGATCGAAGGTCATGGGCATTCAATGTTGGTTTATGGCCTTGCCGCTTACATATAGAAAGTTCTCCAGATTCTCTGAATCTTCTGATAATATTATGGACTGTAGATGCTGGAATCCCTAAATTCCTTGCAATTGAATGTTGAGAAACATTGTTCTTAAACTGTTGAACTATTTTTTCATGCAGTTGTTCAAAAAGTGGTGATCCTCACCCCATCTTTGCTTGTGAATGCTGAGCTTTTGGGGATGCTCCTTTTATACACAATCATGACACTCACCTGTTTCCAAACAGGTGTTCTTCAGCATTCATCAACTTTTCCAGTCTTTGTTGCCCCGTCCTAACTTTTTTGAACCGTGTTGCAGGCATCCATTTCAAAATGAGCAAATATTTGCACAAAAGCAATCAAGTTTATAAGTCTGAACATTAAATATCTTGTCTTTGTGGTGTATTCTGTTGAATATAGGTTGAAGAGCATTTGCAAATCATTGTATTCTGTTTTTATTTACATTTTACACAACGTCCCAACTTCATTGGAATTGGGGTTGTAAATTAACATTTAAAAAAATTATGTAATTAACCGGAAAAAAAAACAAAAAAAAAAAAAACTGTTGAGGTCTAAGGTTCTAAAAACATTCTGGACTCACACGTCATTCCAGTTAATTATAGAAACTTTGCACAATTTAGTACCACCCTTGAAAAGTGTCAGTTACCTATTTTATAAACACTAACCAATCTAGAGCCTGTGGATCCCCACGGGCAACACGCTTATAATATTTTAATACTTTAATGAATCCTCTTTTAGATGATCAAAGATTATTCTGTTCACAGAATGTATGACACACACACACACACACACCACACACACACACACACACACACACACACACACACACAAAAAGAAAAATAGTCTCAAATAAAACATTCCACACTTAAACTTAACTGTGGAAGATAAACATTAAGTGAGCAATTAATAGTTTTTAATTTCTCTTTTTAGTTTGTCAGTTTGGAAAATCCCAGACACATGACACATGTGATTCGCCTACATTCTGAGGACCTCAAACATAAAAATAACTGGTGTTATCCTTGAACATGTATTTTAGAGCGAACACTTGTTTGATTTATTATTAATTCCTGAATTTACAATTATGTTGATCACTCAATCAATCAGAATGAAGTGCTTTTTTCAGCATCTTTTATAAATGTTTTATCACTGCTATCACTAAAATGTCTCTACTACCAGTGCCCACCCCAAAGTGTCCTCTTTTGTGAAAACTGACATATGGTCACAGTGTTTTAATAAATGCACTTGTCTGAACTGCGAGCCTCTTTTTTTCTATCTACTCTTTATGATTGTGGTCTCATGCGAGTGCAACAAATAAATAACTTTTGAGGGAACGACTGTGCTGTGGGAAAACAGATCGACTACAGACACTGATGTTACACGGGCATATTAGAGTGTGTGTGTGTGTGTGTGTGTGTGTGTGTGTGTGTGTGTGTGCGTGCAGAACCTGCAGTTTATTTTACAAATATCTGACCTTTGACCGAGAGATGAACAGGAAGCAGCCAGCCAACAGTAGGCCTTGCAGGGTGGCCTGGAAATCGCTGAACTTGACCCCCTCGAGGTAGAGCACAGACTGGCTGTAGGCCAGCACCAATGCGTTCAAAGCCAGAATCTTGAACATTTGGAGTGTTGTCACCAGAGTGCACCGGCCTTGTTTTATTACGTGGCAGACTGTGGGCAAAGACACAGCGACAAAGGTCAGGAGTGACGAAAGGCTTTATGTTAGGATTCGTAGTAACTTTACAAACATATGCGACTCACTGCACTGTATGGAGGAGAGTTTGGAGGTGAAGGGGGCAGCAATCGAGGCATCGCCCAGCTTCACTACTTGAACCTGATCTTCTTCAAGCTCCCTTAAGACCTGACTGATCCTCTCCTGTTACATCAGAAACAGTGCATAACATTTTTAATCAACTTCACCAGCAGTCGCGGACCAGCTCATATTCAGCATTATTTGTTATAACAAATGTAAATACAATATTATCTTCTGCAGAGTAGAGAGGACAAAATGTTAATTCTTTAGTCATAACCGAGCCCACCTTTTGTGCTGCAAGCTGCTCTTCTCTCTGAGCCATCATCCTCTGCCTCGCTGCTCTGGAACTCAGTTTACCTCCTGAACTGAGAGGAGGGATAGGTCTGGATTCTGGCATGGATAAATCCTTCTCTCGTCCCCTTTTCTTTTTTTCAGGCATGCGCTCAGGAGCATTAGCTAACAGAGCAACACCTGAAAGAAAAATGGAATATATTACAGATTTGATGTTATAAAGGAGACACAGGATCGTGGTCTTCCAGGTTACTAAAACATACCTATGTGGGCATGTTTGAGAGCTCCAACATCATTTGTACCATCACCACACATCAATGTCACATAACCCAGACCTTTAAGACTCGTGATCACGAACTCCTGAAAAACAACACAGAACCAGTTTTTAAATCTAACTTTTCCACTTTTTTTTGATACATTTTCTGAATAAAAAGCAAAATTACACTTATGCCAAAGATAACTATTGGTTTAATGACACTTTCTCTAACAAGAGAGATGAAAAACAAACCAAAGTCAAAACAGTGTCAGTGGTGTATGATATTGTATGCTTAAATTTAAATGACTTTAAAATACGGTTTGTCAAAAACAGCATTAATGCTGTATGATTAAATTCGACTGACTTAAAAAATGCAGCTTATTTAAAAAAGAAAAGAAAAAAACAGGAAACAACATCAATGAAGAACAACTGGACCTGCAAGTTGTCTATCTTCGGGGGCCATAGGGTTCACTCACTCACTCATCTTCTACCGCTTACTCCAATTAAGAGTCACGGAATGGGGGGGGGGGGGGGGGGCTGGGGGAGCTGGAGCTTATCTCAGCAGTCATAGGGTGTGAGGTGGGGTACACCCAGGACAGGACACCAGTCTGTCGCAGGGCCACATATAGACAAACAAACGCATTCACACCCGCACACACGCCTACGGACAATTTAAAGTTCCAATCCACTTAACCTGCGTGTCTTGAATGTGGGAGGAAGCCAGAGCACACGGAGGGAACCCACGCAAACACGGGAGAACATGCAAACTCCACACAGAAAGGCCACAGGGGACAATCCCATGACCTTCTTGTTGTGAGGCAACACTGCTAACCACTCATCCACCGCATTTGTTTACTTGGACATTGTTACATGGTATAAAACCATGATGTTACTGTCTTAAAACTTGTATCCCTAGTGGCAGAGGCTACAGGTACGAGACATTTCCACACACGCACAGCAGTAGTAATGATTATGTTACACTCCAACACTGAGGAGCTATGACAGATACCAGTAGTATTTACAGTGAATTGCAGTCCAACCGATAATACCCCAGTAGCAGCATGTGGCGATTATCCTTGTTCATATCTGCGTAGCTATACTGCATTTGTTTTTACTTACTATAGCTACAACATCTGATCTCACAAGATTTCCACTATGACACCTGCAATTTCCAGCAAAATTCAAAATGGCAACAAGTTCCACAACAAGATCAACAATATATTGGTGCAGATTTTTTTTACAAAACTGTCCAAGTATCCACTTTAGGCCACCACCACACCCATAGACATACAGTGAAGTTGAACCAAATACCTTGTGAGTTACGATAATCTTGGGGTATTTTTTGATCCTACGTTGTCCTTTGACCTCCACATTAGAGACATTACGAGGACTGTCTTCTTCCATCTGCGAAACATAGCGAGGATTCGTCCCATCCTGTCTATGGCTGATGCTGAGACTTTGCATGCATTTACTCTTCCAGATTTGATTATTGTAATGCTTTATTTTCTGGCCTGCCGCAGTCCAGCATTAGGGTTCTACAGTTAGTGCAGAATGCTGCTGCCAGACATTTGACACAAAGTAGAAAGTTTGACCACATTAAACCCATTCTGGCGTCCCTTCATTGGCTTCCGGTTTCTGCCAGATCGGATTTTAAAGTCCTGTTGCTGGTCAATGAAATTTATTCATGGACTGGCTCTTTCCTACCTGGCGGACTTGGTCAAGCCCTATGTACCGGCGCGGCCCTTGAGTTCGCAGGGCGCAGGGCTTCTGTGTGTTCCAAGGGTGAATAAAAGTCTGTGGGGTATAGAGCCTTCTCCTATCGTGGCCCTACTCCCTACGATCTGCCTGCAGCTATAAGGCAGTCCAACATGGTGGAGACTTTTAAATCAAGACTGAAGACCCACTTTTTTAGACTGTCTTATCATTAATTTATTCTGTTTTTATGTTGGCCTTGTAATGTCTTTTTATTCTACTGTGTTTTACCTTTTTATCGTGCTCTTTTTGATTTTAATTTACTGTCGTTAAAAATTGTGTGTTATTTGAAGCCCCTTGGGGCGACTGTCATGAGATGGTGCTATATTAATTAATACATTGAAATTAAATTGAAATTGATGATAAAAAATGAAATGGTTTCAGTTAAAAGCATCTTGTCTTTTTGCCACATTGTGTTACAGAGCTCTGAGGGCACTTTGTTGACTTTTTGCCTCTTCTGTGAAGAACTGCAAGGCACTGACTGTTGCAGCAATTACTGACATTGTGTTAACTCCAGTATTGTTTATACATGTTTGATAAAGTTTAATTTCTTCAGGTGCTTACTACCATTGTAGCTGTGCTAAAAAAAATACTTCATATTGCAATTCTGCCAAAGACTTCACAGTTATCACGAAAATAAGAAGGAAAAGAATTACTACTGTACACATATGACACCAAGTAAAATGCCCAGAAATGTCACACACATCTATGAAAGCTGCTTCTCAGTGTTTGAAGTTTGTCATTCAGCAGGTGGAGCAGCTGGTTTTGGACATACCTTTTGTTTTGGACTGACACGGGCAAACACTCGTATGTGTGGCAGCAAAGTGTGGAGTAGTCGGGGGTCACTGCTCAGTTTGGCCAGCCCCTCGCCTGTTACGCACAGGTCAAACTCACTGAGAAATGTGCTAAGTGAGGGAGGGGGCAGTGGCACATGCACAGTGCCATCAATGGACTCCCACTCCCACCCACCTGGAAAACAAAAACACATGTTATTGATGCACGTCATGACAACGCAAATACATCTACGTATAAACAGACAGGAATACAGTCCATCTGCATCTACCCTTCAGGCACCGTCGGTATTATCTATCATTCTTGTTTAATATTCCGGCTTGTCTTACCTCGGCCGGTGTTTAGCTGCAGTATAAGTGTGTGTTCTTTCTGGATGAAGTGGAGTTCTCTTGCTACATGACATGCTGTTAATGGGTTGTCACCTGTGATCATCACCACCTAACAATGGAGAGAAAAATTTAAATAATTATAATTCTAATCAATTACATTTTTTCCACAAATCTGATTGGTTAATCGTGTGAGATTTCAGATTTAATATCGGGGTAACTGTGGCAAAATATTAGACCGTTTCACATTTGGATGTACTACTCCACACCCTGACAGGCCGCGCATGCTGCTACGCAGATGTCAATAATGGCGCTGTCGACTGAGAAAGTCGCGTACTAATGACAATGCCGAAATGGGTGAATTTAAGATACCATACACAAGTACTGATGTGGATTCTGATACAGAATTACCGTTTCACATTTAATGAATTTGATGGATTTTCACATTTGATGGATTACTCCGCGCCCTGACCGCTGTTGGAGCGACGCTGCCTCGGCTCGATGGTAAGCCTCGCTGACCGAATTACCTACAGAAAAATAAAGCGTGAAAACGTCGGAATTGGATTATAATGGGAATAACCCCGTTGTGTTTGATCATTTGCGGACATTCATGATGGATTTTAGTCGGAAATATCAGTTTTACCTGCTCCACTAATGCGTCGCAGGTAAAATTCCTTGTTAAAGCTCAATTTGGGACCGCATAACCAGCATGAACGTTCACAAATCATCAGACACAACGGGGTTATTCCCTAATTATACGAAAAAATGTTGCCACAATCCTGGAAACAATTTTGATAGAATTAAGGTGGAATGGTGCATTCTAGGTATTTTAACACATTAATCCTTGTGGAAAATTCTGTTAAAATCATTTGGTAAATAAAAGACAGAATTCTCAAGGAACTGACAAAACATCTTTGTGTGTGTGTGTGTGTGTGTGTGTATGTGTTTGGGGTATAGGCAAAATTATTGAAAGTGTTTTTTTTTTTTATCTGAACATGTTAAAACACAGTTTAGTATTAAGTGGCTACAGAAAGTCCACTCCTTTTTTAACTGAAGACATTATTTAAAATAACTACAAATAATGCTGTTTTGAACATCTGTTTCTGAACAAGCGCAAACATTTCCAAAAAACCAACATGTCAAAATTAACCCACACCCAAAATTTACTACAGAATATGTCAATTTGTTCAGTGTCAATTTATGGGGGAAAAAATATTAAAAAAATAATAAATATCATGAATTTATTGAAGAATGAAGGAATCCAAACTCTTGTATATAAAGTGCCTTGTCTGTCCCTCTGTGTGTGTCCACAGCCCATTAATGGGTATTGAGGTAAAGCTTAGGCGAGACCGTTTATGACCTGGGTAGGACCAATGAAACCCGAACACAAAGCTATAACACACGCAAATACCGTCACACACATCTATGTGTTTGGAAGAAATGAGCTTTGTTGCATCATGAATGTGATTATAAACATGATGATGATGTCTGAAAGACAATAATGACAGCACCCATGGCCAGTATTTAGAGTCTTTTTCAAACACTTAATTCTCTCACTAATATAATATGGTCACTGCATTTTATTAAATCTTTTGCATTATGCATCCAAATTAACAGGTATTTCCACTGGTATTATTATAATGACATCAGTAACTACATTTCAACCTGGACTGTACACATGCAGTACGGGTGTCCTCACGTTTCCACCATTCTGTTAGAAAATACGCTTTGATAAAAACACATTCTATCAAACTGCAACACCACTATTTGCAAAAAACATAAACCTCATTTCTAATCTTACTCACAGTGTGAGATCTGTGTATAAAAGACAAAAATACGACTTTGATGTATGTTTGTGTTCCAATAATTCAGTTTGTTCCATTACAATCCTACATGGTGGATATGTCATTAATTTCATGAATATGTTGATTCTGATGGGTCTGATCTTCCTGTAAAGCAAATGGAGGGTTTGGAGCTCAGAGGGGTAACAGCACAGATGGAGTGTCAACTGCGTACTAGATCCACAAAATGCTGAGTAGTTAGTGGGCTGTGTGTGTGTCTGCATGTGATCATGTTTCTTGGTGGCTTGTTTACATGATGCGATGCTTCCTGGATCTCTCTGATTACGGCCTTGCTGTCACTTTTGAGGGGGCAGGACACAACCATGAACCCAACAAAATTCAGGTCACGCTCCAGAGCATCACGACTCATTTCCCGAACCTGTGTGACACAGAAAGATCCAGCTCAGAATCATCAGAACAGACTATTAAGGCAGACCAGCGAGTAGCTGATGGCTATGAGTTGTAGGTTTAAACCTGCTGATGACTGAGGTGTCCCATCTCTTTGTAACCCAAGGCCAGCACTCGCGCACCTTCCCGTGACATTTCTCTGTGAACTTTGTCATAGCTTGCTGGACACACTGCAAACTGCAATCACCAGCAGGTTAGAAGAGCAGCCGAAACACATCTGAAGAAGTCAGTTGATAGATGAGAATGTTTGGAAGAAGATGCACTTATGTACCATTCTCCTTAGTGTCTCTGGAGCTCCTTTAACAGTGGAGATGTAGTAAAGTTCAGTGGAGCCCAGTTTCTCGTAAGAAGCCAGGACCGACATCCTCTTTAGAGCGCTGGAAAAATGGAAACGCTGATGGATCTTAAGTCCCTGGGTTTTGATGCCACGTGGAAATACTTTTTCATCTGGTTAAAGATGTAAGCGGAGGAGAGACATACAGTGACCTATCAATAGCATAAATGCTAACAACAACAAAAGATTGAAAAATAACAGTTACCTTTCCATTTATATTTATAATGCAAACTAAAGAGGTGCTCATTCCCCAACTTTCTCCCATCTCCCACTGTCCAGCATTGTACTTTTAGTGAGCATTATTTCTCCATACCTTTAGTTAGGGCCCAGTCAGCTGCAGTCAGCATGGCCTTCTCCAGTGGATCTCCCACCAGCTGCCCATCATCCAAAGTGACTAATGAGTGACAGGTGGCCACCACTCGATGGGTCTCCACTGGGATCTCAGACACTGGCATCACCTCCTTTCCCTCTCTGACATAAAAACAAACACCATCATAAGTCTGTAGGCACTATAAGCAGTGAGGCTGTTACATATGTGAGCTGTGCTGAAGTCCAACTTACACAACCTGGAAACAAATGATATTTTCTTCAAAAAGATCACAAAACATACTATTTACACACACAAAAAAGAACTCTACAAGATGCTGCAGGGTTTAAACTGCAACTGCACTTTCATACTGCGTCCTGATTAAGTACTGTTCTCACAGTGTCGGACACATTCCTACTAATTTCTAACAACATGCATGACCATGCACATACTACATCCAATTTGATTTTACAACATTGTTGTTATGAAAAGTCACATTGCATTACATGTGGAGCCACATTCTTATTGTGCATATCCTGACCTGCACTTTTTTATTTGTTCTGCAAGTTTCTTATGGCCACATGTAGGTTCGACAATACACTAGTCAGAAAACAGCTCTTCTGCCAAATGTGCCCTTATCTATTAAATCACACGTTCAAATATGCTCCATGTGTGCATACATTTGGGCGCATACTTTGAAGCAAACTTTTATTTGTACAAGGAGATGGGGAGATTTTTTTCATTTCATTTATTTTTACCTGCAGTTCAGCACCATGGAGAGCAACCATCACATTTTACAAAGCAGTTCACAGACTGCTGCTGGGAGGGCCTGCGCACGCCACAGTTTTACTATGACAATGTAATCCCTTTTAGGTTTAATTACATCATTAAATCAATGCAGTTGTTACCTCATGCTTATTAAGGTCTTGCTGCTTCCCGATTCAACCACGTCCTCACCATTCATTTTTTAAACATATCCAAAGCTCGATCATATAGTCCACATTCATAAAGACCGCACAAATACTTATCGATTTCTACTGTGTTAGTACTAGTGTTCTAAGTTTCTACTGCATCCACCCAAATTTTGCAGATGTCACAAAAAATGTGGCTGAGTGTGATGGGTGTTTAAGAGAAACCGCTGGACAGGAGTACCTGAGGCCTGCTACTCCTCGTACTACCAGACTGTCACTGGTTAGGGTTCCAGTTTTGTCAAAACAGCAAATCTCCACTTTCCCTGCAAAAGGTATCCTAAAGGGCTCTGTACAGAATACATCTTAAGAGGAGAAAAGATGACAAATGAATTTTATCACTCTTTGAAAACATTTATTCTTCACAGGTGTGAAGACAAACACACATACACACTTACAAAGTTTGGCTAAGGCGATCAGAGAAGTGTTAACGGCCAGAGAGAGCTCTATAGGGAGTTCTGGGGGAACCACTGATGTGAGGATAAGTGTGCACTCCAAAAACAGTTTGTATCGGTTCCTGCTCACATCCCTGGTCCCTGAAGGAGTAAAATAATCAAGTACATCACTCTTGGATAAGAATTATGCCCTCATATGACTTTAACTATAATTTTCATACACATTTAACATAAGAAATACTGTCAGTTGACTCCTCACCTTCTACCCACACATAGACAGCTGCAGCGATGGCAAACACAAGGAGGAAGAGGATGAAGATGAAAGTCTCCAGGTTGTTTGCAGTTACTCTCTTCACACCAAATAGAATCGTCCGCAATAATTTACCCTGGGCACAAGCAGCATTTGGAAGCATAATCAGCACATTTGCACAACTTACTCCTCCATGGACAGGCAATAAATGGGGAACAAAATGTTGAATTATCTACAAGCTCCCTTACCTGAGATGTGTAGAATCCTGTTCTCAGCACATAGGCCACACAGCCATTGTCTACAGCTACGCATAGATGAGATGACAAATGAGCTTACAAAAAATAAAGGTAATACAGGCTCGGGGTGTAACAATTCATTGCAGTATATTTCAAAACACTAATGCGACAATACTGATATGCATGATGCTGAAATATGGGTCAATACATGAAAAAAATAATTACTGGCATTTTTGCAAAGAAATAAATAGAAAACAATTCAACATTGCAATATGCAATCAGTTTCTATACTACTGACAAACAAATTTAAAGAACTAGGATGCCACACTGACAACTGCCATACTATGTGTTGAACTGCCTGTAAGTTGGTTGTATCCTTACAACTCTACATGTCATTGTTCAAATTTATTATTCAAACTATACTGGTGTGTTCTGAGCAGAAAGACAAAAAGAGGAATGAGCACTGACATTTGAGTCCAGCACTGGCCTTTAGAGGGGGGCTATGCTGGACTACTTTGGTCCCCCAGAATGATGTGGAGTCGAGAGTCTGTCTGGAGGTCCAGAATTTGCTGTGGATCCAGGTCTTCAACTGGTTCCTTCACACCACACAATAACAGTTACTATAAAGCTCGACAATAAGCCCGAACCATCCACAATAACTTAGCATTATGCTCCAAATTTTATAATCTAAAGATATGTACAGTGTCATTAGTACACCGGCATGGTGTGGGAGCACTGGCATAGGTATTTTTTCAGTCTTGTCTCCTTTTGTATGTGCATTTTTGTGTGTGAGAGTGAGATAATCAAAATATCTGCAGGGGCTTTGATACAATTTGGACCAAATGTTTGAGTACAGCCAAAGACATGGCGATTTAAGTTTGAGAAAAATCTATTAAAAGTTAACGTCACAGACCAAGGTCAAATGTTTTGCCCAATGTTTATATATAGAACATACTGAGAACATAAATTTTAAGGAATTGGTTAAAGATATGCCAATGGTTATGATTAAACACAAATTTAATACAAAGTGATGTTACCTTTCTAATGGCCACATGACGTTTTGACCTTGGGTGGCTTTGAAAAGTCAAACTCACGGGCGTAAATGTTTAACGCCTTTTTATGCATGTATGTACCACTGTTGAGAAACACCAAATTTCATTGTACATCTGTACAATAACACATACATAACACTTTGGATCCAATTTGGATTAAACATGGTAGAAGTGTCATATGTTATGCAAGAATAAAGCCATTTCTTTTGGACAGAACTGATCAAATATCAAGACCATACAGAACCATATATTATGGCATCAGTGAATCCGAAAGAATTTATGTGCATGAAGCTTTATCAAACACATTTGTTTCACTCTGAGTGTCCTTTCTTGTGGTTATATACGTTCCCTCTAACCTTCATTTGGGGCACAGACTCTCCAGTCAACATGGCCTCATCAACAATGCAGCGTCCCCTGAGTAGCAGCACATCGCAAGGTACCAAGTTGTCCTGGGGTGAACGACCTGCGGAAGAGCATATAACTCACACAGTGAGTCGAATATAGTGATATAAGGAACAACAAACAGGATCAGGTCCTTACCTATAGATACAATGTCACCGGGGACAAGCTCATCACTTGAAATTGGTCTCCACTTTCTGTTACGATATACCTAACAGGGCACAGATGCAATACATAAGTAAGCTGCCTATTCAGAAATGCCACTGCCACTAAGGTTCTTTCAAACAATTCAAGTGTTTGTTTGTAAATTTGACATATAACATACTTAATACAGCTTACCTGAATCATGTAGGGTTTGTTTCCCATGCGACGGATCTCAGACATATTTCTCATTTGTTGCTGGACCAGGGAGGCCTCAAACGCCACCAACATAAACAGTGTAAAAACACTGTAGTACCAATACTCGTCCAGACACCAGAGTCCCACACAAAACACCTGACAGGTGGCAGAGATTTGTTAACATTTTGAGGCCCTGTTACCAGGGCAAAGTGGCAGAATTCAAAAATCCAAAATGTCAGAAAAGTCTATAATTGACTTTGTCTAGTCAGTGCACCCCAGTTTAATACGTTTCACATTGGCCAAGCCAGGTTGAGAAGGTACGAGTAAGTGAAGCTAGGAGCAAGCAATCCCAAATAAAGTGCTTTCATGTCTTTAGTCAACAAACCAGGAGGTGTTTCCCAGATTTAAGGATGCTAAAATGGAGATGCCGCATGCCTTGTACTTTATACTCACTGAATAACACATAGTAATTAAAGTTAACACAGACCTCATAATATGTAAAAAAGGAAACCTGGCCAACGTAATACCAGTGACAAAAGAAAAAAAATTACAGATGATCATAGGCTAAAAATGCACATTTAATGACCAGTGCTCTTAACTGAAATGTCACTAATATATCATTCAAGGTCTCACTTGTCATTTACACCAGTTAACTATTGTGCACTGCCTAAAAGCGGACAGTGGAAGTTAATATATAGTACACAGAATATTTAACATCTACATACGTATGACGACCATATATATTTTGCACAAATCTGTCACACACACATTAATGTATAGAAATATGAGGTAAACACTTTTGCAACTTCGTCAGCCATTTTTAACCATCTCAACACACACAATAGTATATTCCATCAAACCTCTGATAACTACATGAACAGCAGTCTTCATGAACCCAATATATCATCAAAATTTTAACCTACCAACAGTAGGTCACTAATGACAATACATACTTCTGGAACATCCTGGCTTAATGTACTGTGAAGATTTGGTCAACACGATTTTTAAGAAACATTAAAATGCATACCTGGAAAACAAAGAAAGGTGCTGTAGCCCTCTCTCTGAAGAGCTCCAGGAAATCTGGCACCACCATCTCAGCCTTATTGGTGCCGTAGCGCTTCTCTGCAGCTCTAAGTTCAGTCTCCTCCTGGTAGCCACGCCAAGATTGAAAAAAGCTCATTGGGTGACTGATAGGAAATGCAACTGGGAAGAAATATTTCTCCATTTGATCAAAGATGTAACGGATCTTTTGAAACTCAAAAGACAGAATCTCCTCGCCATTCTCATCCTGTGGTTCAATAAAAGAGAGAGCAACAAAAATAATATTAACCAAAAGTCCATTAATTCATTCAAGAAACTTTTTTTTTTTTTAAGATTTCCTCCCAAAGACAAGAGAATGTATAGTTTGGCCATTTTTTATTTAACTTCACAAACCAAAGGCATAGTCCCACAGTCTGTATGAAATACAAACACCATTGGACATAGTGTGAAGCTCAAAAACACTCCCACTAAAGTCATGTGAAAAGAAACAAGAGTGCTCTGAGAGGACAATATCCTCCAGTGGCAAATGCTGCTTTGGTATAAGTACTTGCTACATTTTGTTAATATTTCAAGGTATGTGATAGCTGATTTCAGAATGCCAACACCAACACATGTAACTTGCAGTGTCTAGGTTTGTTAATCAAGGGCCAGCCAAAATGTGTCAATCTCATACAATATTACATGCATATTACTAACCTATAACAAGGACTTGCATACATTTTCATAAAAATCTTTCTAAAATTCTGAAAGGAGGAGTCAATTTCAGAATGCAGGCACCCACTCATGAAACTGACGGAGTCTAGATTTGTTAATCAAAGGCCATCACTCTGGTAATATGGGCCCAACTCAAAGGATTATGATAATATGCGGACAAATGAAAAGTGTGCATTACTATAGGACCTGAGGATCAGGATTGGGGAAACACTGGCTTAATGGAAATAGGATACTATTATGTCAACCAAGGTCAAACTAATCACCCTAGATTAACAAATTAGATGTGGGTGGTTAGAGGAAATTACATCACTGAGATCCATTACAGGATAGGGCAAAGAACCTGAACTCACCTGGTCCCTCTGAAGTTCCACAAGCTCAGCAGAACCATTGTTTGGGGTGGGTACAACCTTTGCAAGTGTAGCCTTATTTGGATCTGGTTCCTGTGTATACAAATAAACATGTGACATCTTTACAGTCAGAGGACAGTCACTGACATTTTTGGAAGAGCTGTGTGTCTCTGTTTTCTTCATAAAACGTCACTAATGAGAATTTCCTTCTCACACAGCTGTCGGACTGACATATGGCCTATTTTTGGCCTTATTTGTTCTTATTATTAATTTTTATTCATTTTTTCAATGAAAAAATCTGAACACTGAACAATACACTGCAACTTCTCTCTGTGCGGGCAGCATGATGGCTCTTCACTCCTTCAGCGCTGGTCACTTTGCTCCCACTGAAATCCATGTCTGGCAGATACTTCTAGAAGCATGTCAGTCAATATGATATGGTTGATTTCCATCCCCTACTCAAACACGCAGCCTTCAGTTCTGCATACATTGTATACTTTCTCTCATATTCTTCAAGGAAGTTGTTGATAAAATGCACCGTCATTTACTCCAGACTTATCTGTCACTGAGAAACTGAACAGATGAAGATGTCAGACCTGAGAGTTGTAACTGCTATGTCTAATGAAAATGTTCTGCCTCCAATGAGATCTGCCATTACTTTGCCACCATTAGAATGTTGCACTGTTTTGATGCCACAGCTGCCAGAACTATAGCCCATTTTTGAGAAGTTCACAAACTGTCAAGTTTATCTTCTGGACAATGAAGGTAAGAACGCCGTTGTGCCATCTTGTGTACAAACTTCTGAATAAAGCAGATGGATACAAGCTCAGAATGTGTTTCAGACTGCCTCTCCCACCACAAGAATGCCATCATAACAGGAAGTTAGGTTTACTGGAATATGGAATAGATTGCATGTATATGTTTATAGGAAACAGCTTCTCTGCAGCGCTATCTTCCGCAGTACGCTCCAAGGAGACATTCCTTTGCTCCACTGATTCCCACTGTGTCCAGACCTCTTACTTCACCTGACCCACAGCTATTGGCAACCTTTTCTCCTCCTCTGCCTCTCACATTTCTTGTGTTACTAATTTACATCTCTCACGATCCTTTGCAGCTGACCCCCATGTGTAGCTAATCTTTGGTTACCCAGTTGCCCAGCTCCAATAATTTCCTTATGTTTGAGCCTAGATTCTACCTCGTGTACTGCATTCTCAGCTAACCACTCCTTTCTCGTTTTAACTTCAAGTTGAGTATTCTTAATCTACTGGGTCTTTGAAGTCTCTGAATGTCGTGAAAGATCAAACTTGTACCACCTTAAACTTCTTCAAAAGAAACTTCAGTGGTAGAGTTAACTCTATGACTACAATGAAGGGCAGTACTGGTCATGTTATGTGGAACTCCCAACCTCTTACTACATGTGTGGGGCCAGCATTTCCTCACTTCTACAAACATGACTAATTGCACTGTGGTACTGTCAGTGGCCACATGATTCTTGACATCTGGCCACATGATTCTTGACATCAGGCCACACTGTAGGCATCAAGGAAGTCATATTTTGTCGATGATATTGATAGACTTTAAAGACTCTTACACACCACTGTCCAAGGCTTTTTATAGATTGATCTCATAGAATCTCAATACTATATGGCATTAAATGACTGTTACATGCTGTGACTTCTTAGTTATGTACTTCATTCTGTCCCAGTCCTTCAGCTCAAAATTTGGATAGTATCTCAGTCACACCCTCAGTGCTGGGTTTTAATCTGTTGCTCATCAAGGACACCCACATACGCATGAGTGGTCACCCTTCAGGACCAAAAGCACTTCCACGAAGTAGTAAATGATGCAGACGCAGCAGATGCATGCAGTAAAAGCCCTACCATGTATTGCTTCTACCTGTGCACCCAAAACAGGTGATCTCAATAATTAGCCTGCCTAAAGAGTTGAACTAATTACAATCAGGTGGTTTATTAGGAAGATGGAACAAATATGCGGTTGGACTTCTGCTTTCTGAAGCCAGAGTTTTACACCTACGCGTGAACTTTCAGCGCATACTTTCAAACCTGATATACCGGTTTAAAATACCTTTAACACACTTAAATATGCATATTTTACTTCTCTTCAACCAACAAACCAACTGTTCGGAATCTGCTAACTGGCTATAAGGGACTATAAACCAATGGGCACCTAGATTTATAGTGGCTAATTAAGAAACTGATATCTTGACATTACTGGAGAAGAAATACATATGAAAGAGCTTTAGGAGTTGGAAAATTACAGTTTACAGACCAACTAATTATTTATAACAAAAACATACAGGTTAGCGAACAAACCTTATTACTAATGGAACACACTGAAAAGCTTGGCAACAGATCAATTTACTGTGATCACTGTCAGCATACTGTCATATTTAATGGTGGAAACCATGAAAACTTCAAATTAAAGGTATAGGACTACTAAGTGTTTTAAGATTTAAGGCATAAAGAATTTTCTTTGGTACCACTATCATTTTTATTTATTAGCTTTTAAATAGGGCCCTGCGACAGACTGGCGTCCTGTCCAGGGTGTACCCCACCTTATGCCCTATGACGGCTGGGACAGGCTCCAGCCCCCCATGACCCTTAAATGGAGTAAGCGGTTGAAGAAGAGTGAGTTCAGTGAGCTTTTAAAAAGGGGATTCATAATATGACATTACCAAAATGATCAAAATTCTCAATTTTAAAACAACAGACAGCCTTGAACTACTTAAGACAGCAAGACCTCCGACTTTTACGTAGTAAACGAGGTCAGAACGGTGCATTTCTACATATATAATATGTCTGCTCATCAACAAATTATTGACACGATCACTTATTTACTTACCTTGGAACAAGTGAGCCAGCAGTGCGCGTGCACGGACCAATAACCGGAGAGCGCTGTGAGGACGTGCGCGATCCCGATAGCCGCGAGCGCCAGCAGGCCCGCCTCAGGATGGTCCGCCGCTCCGTACACTCCTAACCACATGTAGAGCCAGCCCGGGTAGAGGACAGCCAGGAAGGGGAGCACAGTGGCATGCAGCAGCCGCGGCCTTCGTCGGTACAGCGTCACCGAACTCACCAGGTCGTCCTGCGGCTCCACACCGGGACCCGGTCCAAGGAGTCCGTCCACCGTCGCTGCGCTCCTCCTCTCTTTCCTAACGTCGTTCATTGTGCTTCGCTCTGTCTCGCTCTCTCCTGGCCCCGTCATCAACCGTCACCCCGTCGTGACGAAACCGTAAAAAAAAAAAAAAACAACAACAACAATAACTTCTATTATGACTCGCGGAACGTTGCTCAGTCTGGCATTTAGAACCGATTCAGTCAATCCTTCGCTCCGAGCGACGCTTCCGCATACGTCAACACGCAAAGACACGTCATCTCTGGAGACGCCGTAACGGCGCGAGCGCAGCGCCCCTTCCTCTATTTTATTAATTTTTTTAATTTTTATTCATGAACATTTGCCATTATGAGCGTACCGTGGTGTGTTGTTATTTGTAAAATTATGCATTCATATTTTTTTAGGTTGATAACCCTCTTTTCCTCTTTTAGGGTCTTGTCACGTCTCTGTGTGTTAAACAATTAAAAAATGAAGCAATTAAGTCCAATATTTCATGAAACCCTCTGAAATCAGAATCAGAATATCTTTGTCACATGTTTGTCATTATGTATGCATGTATCCATTTATTTGTTTATTTAGTTTTCTATTTTGATTTCATGTTACATTTTTACCTCATTTATAATGTTTATTTCTATCATTACATTTATTTATTTTCATTGCGTCTCATTATTTTTTATTTTCCAGCATGTGTTTTATTTTTATATTGTTATTGTTGATCACCGTGTGATATGCACATTTTGTGATTGAGGAAATAAATACTAATTAATAAATTAAAACAAATAATGCAATAAAAAAATCAAGGAAATGCTAACAATTACAGTCTTCCACAGCAGTATGAAATATGTATAAACAATGTTGATTTACAAATATGCAAAATAACAGCAGTGTTGCCAGGACTCAGAAGAAAAACAAGCAGTAATGTCATCTGAAATTTGAGAAACATTCAAGATCGGCTTTGCTGTCATTGTATTTGCAGGGTAGCAAAACAACAAAATTACTTTAGCACTCCCTGACGTGCAAGACATTAATAAAGTGCAAACTGCAATATACGAAAAACAAAATAGCAGTGCAAACGTTTTAAGAAAAAGCAGTGTAAATACGAGGATAAAGAAATATAAAAGATATGTAAAATTATATGTGCAAAGGTAAATTTACATAGTTGTACAGTTTCACAGTTGATAGGTACAGTTAATGCACAGAAGTTGTGTAAGAGAAACCTACGGAAGCGTATTGCATTCACTGGATAAAAAAAACACTGATCTCGTGATCTTGTAATTGTAAAAAAAATTTTAATCCAGTGAATGCAATAGGCTTCCGTAGAACCCTGATAGTCGTGTGTATGTGTGAGTGTACACGACTGACGGCAGTTTGGTCCCAGTGACTTTGTCCCACCTTGATGACCCTCTGCAGCGCTTTCTGGTCGTTCCTGTTGCAGCTCCCATGCTGTAATGGAGTATGACAGGATGCTCTCCACCAGCAGTTTCCAGGAGCCTCCGTTGAAGTCCAGCTTTCTTTACCTTCCTCAGAAAATGCAGCTGCTGTTGTGCCTTCCAGATGAAGATGGAGGTGTGCTTGGACCAGGATAGGTCATCCGTGATGTGCACACCGAGAAATATGAAGCTGTGGACTCTCTCCACGGCCTCTGTGTTGACGTACAACCCAGGCCTGTTCTCTTGGACAGTCTAAAATCCACTACAATCTCCTTAGTTTCAGTATGAGGTTGTTGGCAGAGCACCAGGCCATCAGGTTCTGCACTTCTTCTCTGTATGCAGTCTCGCCATTGTTGGAAATCAGGCCAGTGACTGTGGTATCATATGCAAACTTGATGATGGTGTTTGTTGTGTGGGAAAAAGGGCATACAGAAAAGGGCTTAGTGCACATCCTTGTGGTACACCGGTGTACAGGGTAAGGGTGGAGGATGTGTGATCGCCCAATCTGACAATCTCGGGAGGGTTTGTTAAGAAATCCAGGATCCATCTGCAAATGTTTGGGATCAGACCCAGGTTCAGGAGTTTGAACCCCAGTTTGCTCGGGACAACAGTGTTTAAGGCAGAACTGAAGTCAAGGAAGAGCATTCTGGCATACCTGCCTGGTTTGTCGGGGTGCACCAAGGCAGTATGGAGGGCAAGGTTGATGGCATCCTCTGTTGACCTATTGGGTCAATAGGCAAACTGGTTCTGGTTCAATGTGGCTTGGATGGGTTGCTTAATGTGAGCTAAAATCAGTCTCTCAAAGCATTTTTCTGTGAATGCAGTGAGTGCAATCGGACCATAGTCATTTAGGCTACTCATAGGTCTTTGTTCTGGGATAGCCACAGTGGACCAGCTATGAGACATGTTGGTACAATCCCAGAGATCACGGAGAGGTTAAAGATGTTAGTGAACATGTCTGCCAGTTAGCTGGTCAGCACAGGTCTGCAGAACACATCCCAGGACATCATCAGGTCCTGCTGCCTTCCTGGGTTTGATTCTGCGCAGTGTCCTACTGACGTTGTTCCTGTCCAATGATAGTTCATGTTGGACCGGTGGCAGATGGAGGTTGACTTCTTTTGTGCTGTTGTCTCTGTTGAAGCAGGCAAAGAGCATGATGAGATCCTCAGCCAAGGAGGAGTTACTGCTTACTTCCAGGCTTTTTGTTTTATAGTTAGATGCTGTATTTGCCGTAATTGCTCTTGCTGGGCTATAATGCAGTGTAGAGCTGAAACAACTAATCGAGTTAATCAATTAAAATCGATTATTAAAATAGTTGTCAACTAATTTAGTCATCGATAAGTTGCTAAATAACTTTGTTTTACCGCAAATGTTTCGTTTCTTCCATATAATCAACCGAGCTTTGCTTTGAATCTTGAACCAATGAAGGAGTGCTTCGAGCTGCTGCTTCGTTGGTTTCATTTGTTTTATTTCGCTTTATCTTCATTTTTCTCTACTAAAACCCTAAAGAGCATTGGTCTATAAGGAATATTTACATTTTTTATGTTAAACTGACCTGTTATGGTCTTCTGAAACAGTTGATAGATGTATTTTATGCTAACGCCGATGCTAACGTGTTAGCATGTCTATGGCGTTTTCAATGTTAAAGTTAGCATTAAGCTGCTGGCATTTCAGTATGTTTGTGCATTTGTTTTTCTGTATAATAATTAATGGCTCAGCATTTGTTGTCGTAAAAGAGTCAACTGTATTACAAATTATATATTATATAATATTTTTTAATTTATTTTTATTTATATATTAATAATAATAATAATAATAACAACAACAATAATAATATAACTAATAATGCTACAATACAATTTTAGAGAAAGAGACATGAGTCACATGTGTCATTGTGAAACCACACAGTTTACAAGTTATACAGAGAATGTTGCACAATTTAATGTTGTGAAGTGCACAACGGAATACAGACAAATACAGTTTTGGTACCACAGACAATTATATGTTGAGTGACGTGTGGGCAGGCTTGAGGATAGGAAACGTCCGTCCAGAACCGAGCCGGATCCCACACGGCCTTCACCTCCAACGGATCTGAAGAACACCGGAGCCGCCAAGTCCTGGATCCCCAGGTGGCCACCGTCTCCAGCTGTCAGACCTGGTACTGCTGGCAGAGAACAGAAACAGTTTTGATGAGTGTGAGTTCGCACACTCAATAATCCCACAGTCTGTGTTCTTTAGAGAGGGAGCACCTCCACCTCCAATCACACACTCGTGCAGCTCCTGTCTAACCACTTATCTGGTTGGGGTGTGAAGCGAAGCCGTCGCTGATCACACCAAACGCCAATCCCACAGATAAGGCACACCATAGGAAAGCGGCTGCAAAAAGAGTTCAGACTAAGACAGTTTTCAGTTTAGCAGCGAATTTGTTGTGTGGGCCGCTGAAGAGGAGGTACTGCTGGCCCACCACCACCAGATGGCGCCCTGCTTGAAGTGCGGGCTTCAAGCAGGAGAGGGCGTCATAGCAACCGGGAGTGACAGCTGTCACTCGTCATCAGCACCAGCTGTGACTCATCCACATCACATCACCACCACCATAAAGGCCGGACTGCAACTCCACCTCCCCGTCGAGAAATCAGCTACCTTAGAGGTAATTTCTCTGCAGTTAAAGTATAGTCTGAACTTCTTTGCAGCCGTTTTCCTGTGGTGTTACCTTATCTGAGGGATTGGCGTTAGGTGTGATCAGCGACGGCTTCGCTTCACACTCCAACCAGATAAGTGGGTAGACAGGAGCTGCATGAGTGTGTGATTGGAGGTGGAGGTGCTCCCTCCCAAAAGAACACAGACTGTGGGATTACTGAGTGTGCGTACTCACACTCACCTGTGCTGTTTTTGTTCTCTGCCAGCAGACGGTGGAGACGGTGGCCACCTGGGGACTCAGGACTTGGCGGCTCCGGTGTTCTTCAGATCCGTTGGCGGTGAGGGCCGTGTGGGATCCGGCTCGGTTCTGGACGGGCGTCTCCTATCCTCAAGCCTGCCCACACGTCACCCAACGTGTAATTGACTGTAGTTCCAAACTTGTTATTGTCTATATTCCGTTGTGCACAATTTACAACATTAAATTGTTACTGTTTGGCTTATCCATTGCCCGTTCATTTACGCCCCCTGTTGTGGGTCTGTGTTCCTACACTTTCACAACAGAATTACCTCTTCTAGTGGCCGATTTCTCGGCAAGGAGGTGGAGTTGCAGTCCGGCCTTTATGGTGATGGTGATGAGTTGGCTGAGTGACAGCTGGTGCTGATGATGTGTGACAGCTGTCACTCCCAGTGGCTCCGACGCCCGCTCGTGCTTGAAGCCCGCACTTCAAGCAGATTAATGATTAATGGAAGAAGGGTGCCATCTAGTGCCCGTACCTTCAAAGGTGAAGGTAGAGCCACTAGAGGGAGCCCGACTTCCCTTGCCCATATGCTGTCCAGCAGATTCCCTTCCGACCCCGTGTCTACCAGTGCTGGGGCGTGAAGGGTCAGATCCCCACTCAGGATCGTAACTGGGATGCGTGTGGATTTACAGGGTTTCCCCGTGTGCGTATTATGGAAGAGAATTACCTCTTCTAGTAGCTGATTTCTCGGCGAGGAGGTGGAGTTGCAGTCCGGCCTTTATGGTGATGGTGATGAGTTGGCTGAGTGACAGCTGGTGCTGATGATGTGTGACAGCTGTCACTCCCAGTGGCTCCGACGCCCTCTCGTGCTTGAAGCCCGCACTTCAAGCAGGGCGCCATCTGGTGGTGGTGGGCCAGCAGTACCTCCTCTTCAGCGGCCCACATAACAGTCAGGCTACAGTTTTTGATTTAGGTTTTATGGTTAACTGGTTATGCTAATTGCTGATTTGCGGCAACAAAAATACCTCTTTTCCTACCTCATATATATATACCTCATATATTTTCTAACACTTATATGTTTCAGTGTTGTTTTATGGCAACTCTGCACTTTGATAAAGCAATGTAATTTGAAATAATTATTTTTGTTCTTTATTATAAACTGTTTTATTCTTTATTATTTTATATTTCAACAGCCAAGGTACATTTGACAGATTGTTGATTTTCAGGTATTTTAAGTTTTCAAATAATGTTCTGTTGTTAAATAAATGATGGAAGGAGAGAAAAATTGTTTCCCTGGCACATTTTTAAAAAATTCCCAGCTAATCCGATTAATCGATTAATCATGTCGAAACCCCATCAGATTCATCGATGACCCAAATAATTGTTTGTTGCAGCCTTAATCAAGGGCGTAGGTTTGGTCTCAGCTTTGGTAGGGACAATACCACACCCCCCCCCCGGCCCCCCTGCTCACCACCATCACCCCCTAACTCACTCATACCATTAGACGCACAAGTACAGCATAATACATAACATATGACGACATAATGCTGAATAATTTAACACTTTATTTACAATATTAAGTGTGTAGGCAAACAAATAGCTTAAATAACAAAATTGCACCCAAAATCACGAATCTATTCTATAGGCCTACACCTGAGAGAACAAGACAACAAAAAAAAAATACTTGTGGAGCTAACAAAAAAAAAAAAAAAGTTTCTGGAAACAAGATGTATAATCTATTCTCTTCATCAATAATGCAGTTGTAGGTATCTGGCAACCTAATTTGCCAAAAAAAAAGGGATTTCCAATGATATATGGTGTATTACGGTAAACGTAAGCCTGTGATGTCATAACACAGAGGAAAAACACGGAAGTTTCACACTAGTGCGCCGCTGATTCTCATTACCGTAAGTTCTCATGTAAGCCCTCACTGAAAAATTTCAACACTGACAGCAAGCCAAGAACCCGTGCTTTCCAACAGTATGCTATATGTTGCATATATTACAGTAAAGTGCGTTCGGTGACTTTTGAAACGAGGGAAAAGTATGAAAAAGAGCGCAAAAGTGACAGAAAAGTACATAGACAGACAGCAAACATAAATGTAGTATTTTTTGAGGAAAAGGCAGGGTATTAGTGTCATTTGTGAAGGTGTGTGCAGTTTATTTTAAGTGTGCAGCATTGTTCGCAACCCCTCCCCCCCGCCCTTCTTGTTTTTCTGCACCGGAGCAGTGTTGCCAGATATGAAATATGAAACTATCCTACCAAAACCTCAAAATTATCGTATTTTGGGAGAAATTATCGTACACAAACAAAACGCATACAACGTAGCTATTTTAGCGTTTTTTTTTTCATTTACAAAGAATGTTATGTCACATTTTTAAACAGTAATTATATTAATGGGGAAACTATGGCACAAAAAGAACGCAAATGCACAAGCAAATGCACAAGCAAGACTGTGAAGTAACACAAACATGTGTTAATTACCAGACTAGAAAGAGTCGAATTCAACCTCGAGGTCGCTGTCGTCATCCGATGCCACTTGTGCAGATTTTGTTGAACACAGAAAAAATGTTGACACCTCCATAAGGAAATTGAACTTTTTTTTTTATTTTTCTTGTATATCTCTTTGCTCTTGTGTTTTGTTCGTTTGTTATTGCATTTGTTGAAATACAGTTTCGAAAAAAAAAAAAGAAAAGATGTTGGTTGGGGAATCTTCCTGTCCTGTCCTGCAGAGATTGGATGGGAACTCATTACTTTGTATGAGAGGGGGCGGGCTTTCAAATGACTGTCCCGGCAGCCCAAAGCCAGCAGCAGCCCTGTGTGTGGTGTGTCTTTGATGCCGCCTGAGTGCAACACCTGCAAAATGATTCTTGGGTGTCAGAGAGAGATGCGTGTTTGGGCAACTAACTGAAATTATCGTACATATTTGGGGTTTTTCCCATTATTGATCGTACATCGTACAGATGGCAAAACTATCGTACAAATACGATAATTATCGTACATCTGGCAACACTGCACCGGAGCCACCCATCCTCTGCGCTCCGGGACCTCCCACTTTACAAATGAAGCACTGCCTGCCACGAGATGCGCTTTGTTTACGTCCATGTGAGAAGAACGTGAGCCAATGAAATTGCAACATGGGTAACCCTGTCACTCTGGCACGTCGAAAACACAAAACGTGACGACTAAAATTATAGTATCGAGTTCGCAAAAAAATAGTGAATGATTTTGTTATATAAACAAAAATGCTAAATATTGGTGGGGACTATTTTGCCATCCCAAAATATTGGTTGTGACTTGTCCCTATGGTCCATATGCAAACCTACGCCCCTGGCCTTAATACAGTGTCCTTGGCTCTGTAAGTAGCATCCCTGATTTTAAGCAGCTCTCTGATATCCCTGTCGAACCAGGGTTTCTGATTCTGGGACACTTTAATTTCTTTCATTGCAGTGACCAGGTCAGTACAGAAGTAAATGTATTGCATAATTAAATTTGTTCTTGTCGTGCATCAACTCTATTAATGACAATATTATAATGTAATTATAATTAAAGGAAGTGGCAGTGGCAGTCGGGCCACTGAAGGCTAAATGGCTATCTTTGTGACAGTCATAAAAACAACAATAACAACAAAACAATATAAACCTGTCTTATACCTAAATAATTAATTCAGCCAATTAGTGACCGAGGTAGTGAAAGTGTTTAATTCTGAGAAATATTCTTGCTATTTGGAGAATTTATTTACTTGTTGTGTAATTAAAAATTACAGTTTTGAGGCAGTAGTGAAACAGTACCATGGTGCTGAGCTGTAGTAGTAATAATAATAGTTTTTCTTCAATTAGTAGGAAATAATTGTTGGTATTCCCTCCATGAACAAGTGAAATTCAGGCTTATTCTATATTATTATTATTATTATTATTATTTTAATTTCAACATATTATTGACTGCTCAAGCATTAAACTTAACCAACAATGTTACAATAATAAATGGTAATAGCCTCATGCTGATACTCTTACAAAGAAATCATTACGAATTAGTGCGTGATCGACAGGTGGGGCTATTTGATAGCTTATAGTGAATTCGATCATTATTGTTGTGATAAAATGAAAAAAATCTAAGTGGGCTTCATTTAACATTTAAAGAAACACAAATTTACTTATAAATGGCGAACCTGGCAACAATTTGTAGACGCTAACGCTACCCCTTAAAAAAAAAAAAAAAAAAATCAAGGGTTTCATTTGAGACCAGCCCACTGACACACAGCTAAGCCAATAGAATTAAAGCATATTCTCTTATTTCGACCAATCAGAGGACACCAGGAAGTGAGCGGTTCGTAGCAATAGACACGTTGAACCGTCGGTGTTTTAACCTTGAACAGCTTCGTATGAAATACAAACCCATAACGACAACATGTAAGAAACACAAATGAATCTTTTTTTTTTTTATAAATATAGATTTGTTACATTTGCTTTGTTCTATGGTCTATAATAGATAATGAAGTCATTACAATCTACAAGATAATAGTTCTGTATTAACTATGCCCGAATCCTCTTTAACAGCTTTTACAGCAATTGCTTTTTGTTTCTGTACTAAGGATACATGGTTGTATGAATCCTGTAGTTTGTTGACTACCAGAGATGGGATGAAGTCACTGTCAAGTCATTCTCAAGTCATCAATGTGCAAGTCCCAAGTCAAGTCTCAAGTCAGCTTGCAAACAATTGGTAGTCATTATGACTTGAGTCTTGCTGATTCATGACTTGAGAGTGACTTGATGGTGACTTTGTCCCACCTTTGCTGACTACATACCTGCGCATATCTGTCACTTTCCAGGCAAGTTGCTATAGACATCACAACAAAATACTGCCATAAAGAAATGGAGGCGTATGGCTCATGTGTGGCATCTAATCCATCAACATGGCAACAAACATGCCATGAACTGAAGATGAAGGTTGCACAGTGCACGTCCTCACAGTGAGACAGCGAGTTATTTATGCTTTTCCATGTTGCATTGA
Organism: Thalassophryne amazonica; assembly: GCF_902500255.1. Classification (NCBI taxonomy): domain Eukaryota; kingdom Metazoa; phylum Chordata; class Actinopteri; order Batrachoidiformes; family Batrachoididae; genus Thalassophryne; species Thalassophryne amazonica. Next base: position 20,045,874 of record NC_047118.1, read on the forward strand.
CATTCATCATGACGTTGAAAAATGTGTGTGGTGCTCGTGTCTAAACCATAATCTGATTGCAGCCCAGTGATTCAGAAGATCAGGCAGGGCTGCTCCAAGGAGTTTGCAGAGTTTGAGAGCTGTCTCAGCGAGAACCAGAACAAACTTTCGACTTGCTCACCTCATGTGACTCGTTTTCTCAGCTGTGCGGAATCGGTGGATCTCAGTGGAACAGGTGAGCTATTGTTTAAACTGGCCATGTACGGGTCAAAGGGGTACTGCGATTTTTGTCCATGTATATTTAGATATAGGGAGCCGCAGTCTCGTTTGGACCCCTGCATGATCTCGTGGAATTTGACCACCTCCAGGGACATCCTGCACAAACACAGCATCACTTCACACGGAAAAATGGTGTAGTAGTATTTTGTTTTGGCTGCAATCACCGAAGCAGTCGTGAAAAGTCCAGTTTTTCGGTTCCCAGTGGAGAAGGGAAGATGAGGCAAATGGGAGAGGTCATGTTGGTAAATTTTAGCTTACACACCAAGCCACAGTAGTTGCGGTCTCTCGCCTGCACAACCGCCTCGACATGTTTGAGCTCCGGGTCATAAACAAGCGGCAACACATGTCCACTTTGCACCGCATCATTGCTTTTTTTTTGTATTTTCACTTTGTTTGCTGTGAAATTTGTCAAAAACTCAGAGAAAGTGCTGTGTTTCTGATGTGTACAGACAAGGGCTGTCCTCAGAAGTAGTATTATGCTCTGTCATTTAACCCCTTTAGCGCCCACCCTCAAACGAGGCTACGGTACCCAATTAAGAAAGATTTTACTAATGTATATCACAACATCACAACTGTTAAACGCAAATTTTTATTGTTGTTATTTTTCTGGCTTGTCTCGTTTTGTTCAGAGTTGCCACAGCGGATGCAGCCAGATCCGCATTGGTATTTGGCACACGTTTTACGCCGTATACCTTCCTGACGCAACTCCAGTGTTACCCGGAGAAATGCACACATACAGTTCCTGGTGTTCTGAAGAGGTCTCCACTGCTTAGCTACCAAGATGTGATGAGATCAGGCGTACACAGAACAGAATGGCTGCGAAGTTGGGACAATATGAAAATAAATAAAAATGCTTGCATTTACTTTTTCTGTTTTGGATACGGGCACTGGACTGGCCTGCCTGCAGTCCTGACCTGTCCCCAATAGAGTATGTGTGGTGAATTTTGAAACAAGAAATCAGAACAATGATCATGTACTGTTGTACACCTTCAGATACTTTCGCAGGAAGAATGGGACAAAATAACACCTGAAACATTTCATCACTTGGTGCTCTCAACGCCAGAGTGGCTTTTCAGTATTTTGAGACAATGGCAACATTACAAAGTGGTAAATGCTTTAGCGCTCCAACTTTTCTTGGAATGTTTTGCAGGTCTCATATGTGGGAATGGATGTACAGTAGTGTTCACAATAATAGTAGTGCTATGTGACTAAAAAGATTAATCCAGGTTTTGAGTATATTTCTTATTGTTACATGGGAAACAAGGTACCAGTAGTTTCAGTAGATTCTCACAAATCCAACAAGACCAAGCATTGTTGGTGACCAAGACCATGCATGATATGCACACTCTTAAGGCTATGAAATTGGGCTATTAGTAAAAAAAAGTAGAAAAGGGGGTGTTCACAATAATAGTAGCATCTGCTGTTGATGCTACAAACTCAAAACTATTATATTCAAACTGCTTTTTTTTTTAGCAATCCTGTGAATCACTAAACTAGTATTTAGTTGTATAACCACAGTTTTTCATGATTTCTTCACATCTGCGAGGCATTAATTTTGTTGGTTTGGAACCAAGATTTTGCTCGTTTATTAAGGCAACATGACCTCTTCAAGTATTTTGACATATCCAAACTGATCCATGATACCTGGTATGCGATATAGGCCCAACACCATAGTAGGAGAAACATGCCCATATCATGATGCATGCACCACCATGCTTCACTGTCTTTACTGCGAACTGTGGCTTGAATTCAGAGTTTGGAGGTTGTCTCACAAACTGTCTGTGGCCCTTGGACCCAAAAAGAACAATTTTACTCTCATCAGTCCACAAAATATTCCTTCATTTCTCTTTAGGCCAGTTGATGTGTTCTTTGGCAAATTGTAACCTCTTCTGCACTTGTCTTTTATTTAACAGAGGGACTTTGCGGGGGATTCTTGCAAATAAATTAGTTTCACACAGGAATCTTCTAACTTTCACAGCACTTACAGGTAACTCCAGACTGTCTTTGATCATCCTGGAGCTGATCAATAGGTGAGCCTTTGCCATTCTGGTTATTCTTCTATCCATTTTGGTGGTTGTTTTCTGTTTTCTTCCACGCGTCTCTGGTTTTTTTTTTTTTTTTTTGTCCATTTTAAAGCATTGGAGATCATTGTAGATGAACAGCCTATCATTTTTTTGCACCTGTGTATAATTTTTTCCCCTCTCCAATCAACTTTTTAATCAAACTACGCTGTTCTTCTGAACAATGTCTTGAACATCCAATTTTCCTCAGGCTTTCAAAGAGAAAAGCATGTTCAACAGGTGCTGGCTTCATCCTTAAATAGGGGACACCTGATTCACACCTGTTTGTTCCACAAAATTGACGAACCCACTGACTGAATGCCACACTACTATTATTGTGAACACCCCCTTTTCTACTTTTTTTTACTAATAGCACAATTTCATAGCCTTAAGAGTGTGCATATCATGAATGCTTGGTCTTGTTGGATTTGTGCGAATCTACTGAATCTACTGGTACCTTGTTTCCCATGTAACAATAAGAAATATACTCAAAACCTGGATTAATCTTTTTAGTCACATATCACTATTATTCTGAACACTACTGTATATTAACAAATTATAGTTGATGACCACACAAAACATCAAATATCCTGGGTCCATACTGTCTCCCAACTTTTTCTGATTTGAGGTTGTATATACTCACCTGGTGGTGAGTTGGATCCGCTGGGAGGGTAGGAAGCCGGTCAGACCTGGCAGTCCCAAACGTATTGTGAGGGTCTGCTGGGAACGACTGGCGGAACCCTCTGTCAGCGAGGTCTTCAACTCCCACCTCCGGGAGAGCTTCTCCCAGATCCCGGGGGAAGTTGGAGACATGGAGTCCGAGTGGACCATGTTCTCCACCTCCATTGTCGATGCGGCTGCTCGTAGCTGTGGTCGCAAGGTCTCTGGTGCCTGTCGCGGCGGCAATCCCCGAACCCGGTGGTGGACACCGGAAGTAAGGGATGCTGTCAAGCTGAAGAAGGAGTCCTACTTATCTTTGTTGGTAGGTGGGACCCCAGAGGCAGCTGACAGGTACCGGCAGGCCAAGCGTGCCGCAGCCCGTGCGGTCACAGAGGCAAAAACTCGGGTCTGGGAGGAGTTCGGAGAGGCTATGGAGGAGGACTATCGGTTGGCCTCGAAGAGATTCTGGCAAACCGTCTGACGCCTCAGGGGGCGGAAGCAGCTCTCCACCCGCACTGTTTAGCCTCCTCAATCCCATTGTCACGTCTTCCGAAGAGGAAGCAGAGACTGGGGACTCAGAGGTGGACTCATCCATTACCCAGGCCGAAGTCACCGAGGTGGTTAGAAAGCTTCTCGGTGGCAAGGCTCCTGGGGTGGATGAAATCCATCCTGAGTACCTTAAGTCTCTGGATGTTGTGGGGCATGTCTTGGCTGACATGCCTCTGCAACATCGCGTGGCGATCGGGGACAGTGCCTCTGGATTGGCAGACCGGGGTGGTGGTCCCTCTGTTTAAGAAGGGGGACCGGAGGGTGTGTTCCAACTATAGGGGGATCACACTCCTCAGCCTCCCCGGTAAGGTCTATTCCAGAGTACTGGAGAGGAGAATTCGACCGATGGTCGAACCTCTGATTCAGGAGGAGCAGTGTGGTTTTTGTCCTGGTCGCAGCACACTGGACCAGCTCTACACGCTCCATCGGGTACTCGAGGGTTCATGGGAGTTTGCCCAACCAGTCCACATGTGTTTTGTGGATCTGGAGAAGGCGTTCGACCGTGTCCCTCTGGGCACCCTGTGGGGAGTGCTCCAGGAGTACGGGGTCCGGGGTCCTTTGTTAAGGGCTATCCGGTCCCTGTACGACCGCAGCAGGAGCTTGGTTCGCATTGCCGGTAGTAAGTCAAACCTGTTTCCAGTGCAAGTTGGCCTCCGCCAGGGCTGCCCTTTGTCACCGGTTCTGTTCATTATTTTTATGGACAGAATTTCTAGGCGCAGCCAGGGTGTAGAGGGGGGGTCTGGTTTGGGAACCACAGAATCTCGTCTCTGCTGTTTGTGGACGATGTAGTTCTGCTGGCTTCGTCAAATCAGGACCTTCAGCGTGCACTGGGGCGGTTTGCAGCTGAGTGTGAAGCGTCCGGGATGAAAATCAGCACTTCCAAATCCGAGGCCATGGTTCTCGACCGGAAAAAGGTGCTTTGCCCTCTTCAGGTCGGTGGAGTGTCCTTGCCTCAAGTGGAGGAGTTTAAGTATCTCGGGGTCTTGTTCACGAATGAGGGACGGATGGAGCGTGAGATCGAGAGACGGATCGGTGCAGCATCTGCAGTGATGCGGTCGCTGTATCGGACCGTCGTGGTGAAGAGAGAGCTGAGTAGGGGGGCAAAGCTCTCGATTTACCGATCGATCTGCGTTCCGATCCTCACCTATGGTCATGAGATTTGGCTCATGACCGAAAGAACGAGATCGCGAGTACAAGCGGCCGAGATGAGTTTCCTCCGCAGGGTGGCTGGGCGCTCCCTTAGAGATAGGGTGAGGAGCTCGGTCACTCGGGAGGAGCTCGGAGTTGAGCCGCTGCTCCTCCACATCGAAAGGAGTCAGTTGAGGTGGCTTGGGCATCTTTTCCGGATGCCCCCTTGAGGCCTCGCTGGAGAGGTGTTCCGGGCACGTCCCACTGGGAGGAGGCCCCTGGGAAGACCCAGGACACGCTGGAGGGACTACATCTCTCGGCTGGCTTGGGAACGCCTTGGGGTTCCCCCAGAGGAGCTGGGGGAGGTGTGTGTGGATCGGGAGGTCTGGGCGGCTTTGCTTGAGCTGCTGCCCCCGCGACCCGACTCCGGATAAAGCGGAAGAAAATGGATGGATGGATGGAAGGTTGTATATGTAGCCGTAAAGTTTTGATTAATTATGTACACGGTCGCTTTGACTGAAAGCTACTGTGCGCTGAGTCCAGATGTCCACTGCTAGTGGGTGGACTTTAACTATGGACTTGAACACGTTTGTCCATTCTGATCATTTTATAAGAAATATCTAAGATAATATCTTGGGTTCATGCTATCTCTCAACTTTAAGTTTTGTGTAGAGAACACTGAAAGAAAACAAACCTCATCAGTGTCTGAATATATTTGTATCTGAATGTATGTAAAAACTGATGCGATTGGTAGTGCTTTGACTTTAAAGGTAGGAGTGTGAGTGACCTATAGATACCTTCCCTTATTTCAAGACGTAAGACTGTATTTGTTGTTTCTTTTTTGTCTTTCTTTGCTGCTAAATGTACTAATCCATCTGTTCTCTTCTGCCAGCTGCCACTCCAGTACCCCAGCCTTCGTAGGATCTTCCATCATCTTCAAATATCAGCTACCTCCGAGTTCATTTTTGCTGTCCAGCCTCCAACAGGATGCACGGGTACTAGAAGTGGATGGATTTTATGTACAGTAACATTTAAGCGATAGTACTTTTTAAAAAATGAATTGAAATCTATTTGTCCAAATGACATTTCTGCCTTAAAAAACAAAATGCATGGTTTGAATTACAGGGAGTACTTTGGGGGTCTGACCCAATTAAGAGGTAAAAATAAACGTTGTGGGGGTGGGAAGTTCAAAGCATTTATATACTTCTTACCTGTAAATGTAAATTTTGCAATATGTTTCCTGTATTATGCTTGGAAGAAACTTGTAATATGATTGCAACCACCCTGAATGTGAACCATACCATTTCTTAACCGTAATTGAATGTCCCATCTTCCCACGTCACTCCCATCACTGCGTGGGCTCGTTAAAGTCTGTGGTACCAGTGCGTGGTGCTAGCCAAAGGATACTCTCGTAGGTTTATGTAAGTACTTAGCTAGTTTATGTGATACACTTTACTTTGTTTTACCTTCAGAGGTTCTAAATTAGATTTTGTCGAGTGTCCACAAGTGAATGCTAATGTTAGCTAGTTCTAACTTTACCTTAAAGTGACAATGCGCAGGATTTATGAGTGTTTATTAGCAGAAATGAAATATAGCCATCATAATACTCTGTTCCTTAGTGCATAATGACATGCAACAATGAATCAGTGTTTTCATAAGCTTAGAATGAGCCCTTCATATCTATGTGGGGGGGGATGGGGGTCCACTAGTCCTAACCGCTTAATATTATTTGATGGTGTATATTACAACCCCAAACTGATTTTAAAGTTCACAAATAAATGTAATACTTTTAAATAGCTAACAAACCAGATTGACCTTTGTTCAATTTACAGAAATAAAACATATGATTTTGTTGACATACACCATTAATAATCTTTATTTGTACTGTTGTGTATAAATCTGTAGAATTGAAAATAATTGATGGTAATTGATCATAATTAAATGTTTTTTAATTTTCGCACTTTTGTAACATTACTTAATTTAGTGCAACATATAGCCTACCATAAATGTAAAAACAACATGCTGTCCTTAAGACTAGGACTAGTGGACCCTAGGACTAGTGGGAAGTTCCTGGTGGGAGTGGGCCTCCTCATGGAGGTCACCGTGTTGATAGAGTAGCTTAAAAGAGACATACTTCCTCAGTATTCGTTCTTTCACATTTTACAGCCCAGCTGGAAGACTGAAGACAAAAGAAGAGTAATCAGTTGTCACGTCCATTGTCGCTGTCTGCTGCTTGCTAGTGCAGGCTAACAAGTTTGAAAACCCTCATTTATGTGAAATGGACGATCATACATATTGATCACAAGAGAAGGCAAGGGAGCATGAATGCCATTACTAAAGCAGCAAAAATATGAACGGGGAACAAAATTGTTGCCAGTGACAGCACAATGCAATTTTCAACCTTACCACTCGATGACACTAAATCCTACACACTGCAGCTTTTAGGTTGCAGGTTATCTAACTCATATTTGCCAGATAAAGCTCACATTTGCCTTCCACAACATGAGCCAACTAAGATTAAATACAGACCCCCTGGTTGTTGTTGTAGAATTTGCAGTGTGACAGGATGTATTGGAGAAATGCAAGGCACTCTATCCTGAAAGTGGAGCACAATGTTGACATGCTGTGAGAATATTTACCAGCTGTACCACACTTTAACTCTTCACACAAGGTCATAGTCAGTATTAATACACTGGATTACGTAAATGTTGTACTGGTTTTGTTGAACCATTTGATTAAACCTGATGTCAGACTTGTCTTACTCATGCCGTGGTTGTTTTGTGTTACTCATGTCTGACTCGCTCTCCCCAAGTCTGACTTTATTCAGGGTAAATGATTAAGCTGGAATGTATGTGTCGCTCCCACATGTAGTTTCTTGACAATTTGGCGACTGAGAAACGTTTAGTCTGGGAAAGAGGAGGCTGTTCCTGTCTGATCAGCAGGACTACTGAGAGAGACTGAGGGAGGATGATGAGTTATGAGCCCTGTGACCACCGAGCAGAACTGACCTTTTCTGCTTCAGTTATTAAAGGCTTGAAGGCGGTAAAACGGCAGAGGGAGAGATTCTTTCTTTCAGATGTCAACACGTCAGCTTCCACATAATGCAGTGTTACTGTGTGATTCTTATTCATCACATTGAACTGGAATAAGGCAGACACATTCCAAAGGTGGAACCGTATGTTGTATTGAATCAATACGGCAACATTACATTCAAAGCACATCACCACCGGGCAGCCACTGAACAAAAAAGTAAGCTAGCAGCTCGCCAACTACTGCACAAATAAGTTACATTCACAAAAATATCACTGTAAAAACACCAGAAGTCAGTGATCAAACAATATCCCGAAAGAATGTCAGTTGTTGGGTCACAGGTACTTAAATGAAACACGTATCATCCTAATCCTATTTCATAACGTGCCACAGTGTCACCAGGTCACATTTTTCCACAACTTCGGACTCAAACTTCAGTCTCGTAGTTTTTTGTTTTTAAGACCTACTTCTTGACACATAAATATCATGCAACATGTTTAGATATTGGTTCATTATCACAGAGGAAAGTACAAAATATCTACCTAACAACATCGATTTTTTTTTTTTTTTTTTTTTTTTGATGTTCAGAAGAAAGAACTTCTAACAGAAAGCAAGTACAGAAATCTCATTAGATTTGAACACAGTCATACTCTTCATTTACAAGTGGGGCGCGCCAAGTGTCCTAATTTCAGGGCTTTGTACATGTAGATCCACTGTAAGTTGTACAACAAATACTCTGTGTGATTTTGTTTATAAAAGGAAAGGAAAAGCTCCATCAGTCCCTTATGCAACCCTGTTTCCGCTTCAGTTGACCCTGTAGTTTCGCCTCAAGGTTTCACAATGTGATTTTATTAATTTATTTTGGTCATTATTCCTGCGCTGGTGTTTCAAAACTTAAAGGGGTCATGATGTACACAATAGTTCATCAACGTTTCATGTTAAATGTCCTCAAAATGTTATCGTTCTATCGTTGCCTGTAGTAAGCGCCACAGCTGTGTATAAGCAAAATTTAGGCTTAAAATGACTTTGCTTAGGTAGATGTGACTTATGTCACAGAAGCGCGTATCTGCACTTTCTCTAAGTAACACGCCCACTGAGCCAGTGGCCTGTTCACCTGAAAGCTGCATTATGCTAAGCTGCTGCTGCTGCACATCAGCATCCTCTCAGCAAATATTAGGAGGCCATTATGATACTGTTTGGGTTTCTAGAGACCTCAGAACCATGCGACCAGCAATCTTGGAACCACTACACAAACCTTGTGAAAAATCTGTTTTTTTGTCCTCCGTTGTTAAGTCATTTCTAACACTGAACGGCATGGACTCTTTAACCTGTCTTAAAGTCTGCTGCAGAAAACACGCTGTGCTTTGTAGCAATGTAGTGGCTCAGAGATGGTATTGGTACTGCTGTTACCGAGGTCGTTTGTTTCTGAGGTCTCCAGTACCACTGTTTTATCTTATCAAGGCGGCAGCCTCCAGTACTGTAAAGCTAAACCAATGCAGAAGTGCCAAAACCTGTAGATCTTTCAATGGCAACTTGAGACTGGCTCCAAAAGTGAGTCCCTCTCCACAGAGCCCTATGTTAAAATGTCCAGCGTTACAGCATAAGTAAACATGTTAACAGGATGGTACCAATAACAATTTTGGTCTTTGTAGCTAGTTTACCATATCAGAAAAAGTTGGGACATAATGGTGAAAAAAAAAAAAAAGAAACAAAACATGCGGTGATCCTTACATTTGAGTTTTTTTTTTCATTGCAAAAAGTATGATCCCAAGATATTTCATATTCTGTGTGGTCACCTTCATTTCATTTCTTAATATACATCAATTTCTGCATTTAAGGCCTGCAACATATTTCCCCCCAAAAAGTTGGGATGGGGCAATTTATTCTGAAAATCCTTATTAAATCATTACTTTTACAGTCAGTTTTCATGAAACAAATCAGGGGATGTACACATGAACATGTTACTGAATATGTCTTGGACTTCATCTCCAACAATTATACAGAAATACAAACAGTGATACTGAGTGGTAAAACTGTGTCAAGTAGGCAGTTTTCAAAAACTTGAGTGACCACGCTGGAAGGAGACGAGTGAGGGAAGCCACCAAAACACTCTGAAGGAAATATAGGCCTCTGTAGCTGTTGTTTGATAAGCTGCAAATAGTGTAACCTTTGTTAGTTGCTCCTGGTGTGAAGTTGAGCACCTTGCATGGCAGCACCCTGACATCTGTGTGTGTGTGTGTGTGTGTGTGTGTGTGTGTGTGTGTGTGTGTGTGTGTGTGGTGTGTGTGTGTGTGTGTGTGTGTGTGTGTGTGTGTGTGTGTGTGTGTGTGTGTGTGTGAGTGTGAGAGAGAGAGAGCTTCTGATTCAGATGGAACAGCCCTATATGAATGCAGTACATTTGCCATTTGTTGCATATTCATTGACAGCGTCATGATGAAGTAGTGTAGGAGGAGGATTTTCTTCAAAAGCAAATGACAAATTTCAGCTGCAGTTTGTCAGAAGGCACGTGGAAAACCAGAGCTGAGATTTGTTTTTCTATTTTTCCAGTCCTTGTTTACTCCACTACAACATGACGCTGTGAATGAAGATGCAACAGGCAAACATTGCACCATTCCCTGTTTCTTCACTCACATCCACAGAAGCTTATAATTCTTTCAGAGCTGTCATGGGTGTGTTGGTGGCTTCCCTCACTAGTCTCCTTCCAGAATAATTACTCAATTGTTGAGAACTGCTTACGGGACACAGATTTACCATACAGTACCCTACTGTTTGTGTTTCTTAATGATTGATGTAAATGAAGTCCAAGATATTTAGTAACCTGGAAATGTTCATGTATTCACGTATCCATCATTTGACTTGCCTCAAGAAAAGTAGCTGTAAAAGTGATGATTTAATCCTTATATTTAGAATAAATTTCTCACATGCCAGCGTTTTTTTTTAATGCATTACAGGCCTTGTATAGAGGAGTGGATGTATATTAACAAATTAAATGAAGTTGGCAGCACAAAACATCAAATATCCTGGGATCATATGGTCTCCCAACGTTTTTCTGATTTGGGGGTCGTGTATGAAGCTATAAAGTTTTACTAATGCTAAATTAAGATAATCTGCACCTTGTACAACCTTCCTCTGCTAGTGGCCTCTGCTAGTGGGTGGTCTCTAGCTGTGGACCTGACCATGTTTGACCATTTTATTACAAATATCTGTGATAATGTGGCTTACTGGGTGGTTAATTGTACTAACGGATGATATAAGAAGTATGTGTTGACTGAAATTTTTGTATTATTTAATTTGTATGTTAGCATTGCCGACACTTATTGAGGCTGTATGCAAGCCGTAGTCATTAATACCCACGTCCAAGTCAACAGTTGTAAGAACATCCGTCCAGTCCACAAAAATGTAGGTTAATCAGTCACCCAAACCCAGGTGACCTAGCCTGTTTGTGCAGGGTTCTCTAGTTTGAAGGTTCAGTAATCTGCAGGACCAGATCTAGGTTTCTTGGGGGGGGGGATACTGATATTGAAATGAAAGGTACATTTTCCTGCAATCTCAGGCAATTCAAGCATGTATTTTGGACATTTGGAGCAAGTAATAGCTATCATTTTATTAGCAAGTTGGGATGGATGATACATAAAAATAATACTGTTTCTGACATCAAATGTCACAGTATTGTTTATACTCTGCATAATGGTCAGGTTCCACACTAACAACCAGGAGTAGAAAGTTGGAAATGGCACGTCATTATTTGGAGATATTAATGAGTCTTCATTGTTCAAGATGATTTATCCTCCTGGTTCTCAAAGAACACAGAGGTGCAGAAGCGGTGTTCCTCCACGTTTGTGTAGTGTGCTGCCATCCTCTCCTCAGACATGACTACTCGCAGATGTGTTTTCACACGTCGGAGGATAAAGACCTTTTGTGTGTTGGACAGGAATTGTTATTTGAGTGGCACAAATACTTTGTGTGGCATCTTACTGTTTTGTAAATAGCTGTACATAAACACCTGAAGCATTTCCTGCATTTTAATGTAAATAGTTGTATATAACTTTGTTGTTTGCTACATTTGTACATAGGGGAAGTGATGGTCTAGTGGTTAAAGCGTTGGACTTGAGACCAGAGGATCCTCGGTTCAAATCCCAGCCTGACTGGAAAATCACTAAGGGCCCTTGGGCAAGGTCCTTCATCCCCTACTTGCTCCCGGCACCTTGCATGGCAGCAGGCTCACATCGGGGTGAATGTGAGGCATTGATGTGTAAAGTGCTTTACCATTTGTACATGTTTTTGAAATTTAAAATTTATATTTGCATTGTAAGTCATAAAAATGGTTTGTTAAAGGTTTGTTGGTTTTCACAGTAAAAAAAAAAACAAAAAAAAACTTTTTTCTATTCAGATTTTATGTATTTGTGTGAATTTAGGTTCATTGTGTTAAGCCAGTGGTTTGTGTGTATTTACTCCAAATTAAGCTAAACATCCCAAGTCACCCGTGAAGTGGGATAATTGCCATTTGAATGTCAAAGTCTTAATTATGGAAAATTGTGTATGACATTTGCATTGTATGGTGCATCTTTATAACCAGTGAGTTAAAAACAAAGTGACGTGATTTTTTTTTTAAAATTATATTAAAGTAACATTCATTCTCGCATCACAGATGAAAGAAACGTCTTTTTAATTTAAAACGAAAAGTACATGTAAGCATACAGCTAGTAGTGCAGCCTACTGAAACTTCATCAAAATGTATTCATTTATTGACCCGAACCTTTGGACTAGTGAACCTTCAGACTAATGGGATGTTCCCCTCACTTGGTGTCTTCAAGCTAGTTTGGCGTGTTCGAGCTTCATTCGTGTGAAGCAGCAGGTCTTTTCTACTGAGAGTGTACGCGCACAAAAACAACTAATATTCTCGCAACCTGAATTTGGGTTTTATTTTAGGATGCATCACCTATGTCATATATGCCACCTTGCAACATACCTTAGCTCACCAAAAAAGTGTACACCATGACCCCTTGAAGCATGTTCCATATGTTCATTACCATTTTTTACGTAGTTTCCTAAAAAGATCTCTTTGAAGGCCTGCTTTGTTGAAGTCACTGGTTCAGTAAACGGGAATCCTATCCAGCATGATATACTGAGTTATTGCTCAGGCTACATCCTGTACACATACATACTAACCTGAGATAAGTCGTACTCCAATCCATATACAGTACTGTATGCTTCAGTCTTTCACGCACATAAGTAAATACTGCTCCTATTTGCAGTATTCTGCATGTACTTGTTTAATTTTGACCCTCAGCTGCTCATAAGACCAGTCTAGTGTCATAAAGGTAAAGTGATTGATTGATGCATTCTAACATGAATTATCTAAAGTTTGATGCCACAGTGTATACATTTATATATTTTGTTGTCTTCACTGGAAAAGTGCCACTAAAGTGATGTTCATTTACATATCTTGACTGTTTACAGGGTTTCCAGCATGTGATTCTTATCTCGGAAAGATGATGGGAACATTATGCTAATTGGCCACAAATTGAGATATGAATACGGCCCCCGTTTGAAGGTTTTTTTCCAGTGATACAAGCTTAGAGAAGTGTGTGGTCAGCTGTAGGCTGTTTGAAGGGGAGTGGTCCCTCAGGCGTGTTGATGGACAGACTCCATTAGCTGCATCTCTGAGAGGTGAAGGGTGGACAAGGAGGGGTACAGGGTGAGTATTTATAGGGGTCAGGAGGTGAAGTATGAGTTCTGCATGGAATAAAGGCGGTCGATGGGGTTTCCCACTCGCCCCTGCAGGAGAGCACCCTCTGCTGTTGCCAAGAGGCAGTCGCCAAGGTGGCCGAGGCTTCCGTCGCTGTCGAGGTCGTGGAACACCGTCTCTGAATCTGCAACAATACAGAGCAAGAGGGCGCAACGTTAGTCTTATATTAAAAGAAAAGAACGGGTACAAAATGAATAGAGCAGTGAAAGTTGTTTTTTTTACTCAAATGAAAATGCATCCGCGCTCGCTGATGCATATCCTGTGCTTTCTACACGCCACAATATCGGGGTGCAAGTAAATATACATATAGTATATCTGAAATGTTGCTTTCGACTATAACTTAACATGTGTTTTTATTATGACGTTATTCATAACGGTAGTAGCCAGTAAACCAGTAGCAATCAGTATGTCTGGTATTTATATTTATTTATTTACATTTATATTTGCAAATTGTTTTTTTTTGTTTTTTTTAACTTTCACTTTTGATGCTCTGTGTGCTTCTTACCCTGTGTGCTGCTATACAATGCTGCTGGAACCTCAAATTCCCAGAGGGAGTCTTCCCAAGGATTAATAAAGTTCTATTAATCTAATACCCAATCAATCACAAATATTTTACTGATCAATATATGCTGTAGATCAAAACTTCTTGTTTGTTTAGATATAAAAAGGGGTGGGTTTTTTTAACCATATCAGCAGAGGAGGATTTTCTTTCACCAACACATCAAATCTAGGCTTGCTTCTCAGATGTACCTTCTGGCAAAATGTAGCTGAACTTTCAGGTCTTTTTAAAAAAAACCCTCCTCTGTACCACGTCATCGTGAAGCTGTATAAGTTGAGATACAAATGCAAAACATGCACTATGCACAATTTCTCCAATCGCAGCCACAGAAGCCTGTAACTTCTTCTAAATTGTCTGGGGTGTCTTGGTGGCTTTCCTCACTCTTCTGCTTGTTCTGTCTCCTCTACACAGATTTACCATACAGTGCCATACGGTTTGTTTTCTTCATAATTGATGTAAATAAAGTCCAAGACACATTCAGTGACTTGGAAATGTTCATGTATCCATCCCCTGACTTGTCTGAAGAAAACTGGCAATAAAACTAATTATTTACAGGGTATTATACTAAGGGGGCCCATTACCATGCAACCGATCATCATAGCTTTTATATTTTTAATTAATTTATATCAGATGTAGAGATTGCTGTCAGTTTGAGTTTAAGAAGATAATTTTAGAATTTTTTATATATGAGAAGCCTGATTTACTTTTTATATTTGAAATGCCATAAACTAATTAAACACGAGCAATCAGAATTTCTCCATCCACCAATCCGGATCACCTCCAAATTCAATGGAGTCTGTATGTATATGGAGTCCATGCCCTAATATCTATATGTGGTGAAAATTTCGTCAAAATCTGTGCAGTAGTTTTGAAGTATCCTGGTAACAGACAGACAAATAAATGCTGAGGATTTTATTATGAGTGAAATAGCAAGGGGACCAATCCTTTGGAGGGCACTGTATCTATCCAAGTGTTATTCCCACAAGGTTTGAATAGAATCCATCCAGCTGTTTCTGAGTTCATCTTGTCAGCACTCACACAGACATATACCAGTGAAAACTACAATGCTTCGCTCGCACGCAGGGTAACAGCACGTGGCTTTGAAAAATTCAAAACAGTACAAAATCTCAAAGAACTAACAGGCAGTACAGTATAACCCAAGTGTATTGTGGTTAAAAACAGCCTGTAGGTTCAACATTTGCCCAACTATCTCCTGCTACACGTTTCCTGAGGCGGTAATGAAGTTTGTTCAGTGCAGTTTGACCACGGTTTGCTAAGCTCCTTCAACATCAGTGGTTCGACGAGGTTGACCTGCAAAGGTTGATCTCAATTGTTGCTGTTGTGAGTGTAGGCGGGTCAGGGCAAAGTTAATTTTGAGTTGATTTTCTTCAGACTCGTGGCCTCTTGTTTTACCGTAGTGGATCTGCTCGTTGTTGAGCTGAGGCGGTGTGAGCCCGTGTCGAAACGGCTCCCCGCCATAGATGTTGGGATCCAGAGTGAGCAGCTGTTGTCGCGGCAGAGAGGGATACCCCAGGATCCCGTCCATCCCGTGGGTACTAGAGCCATCTGTGCGGAGATGAGAGACCCCTTAGCCATGCTGTGTTTTTGTCACTTTTCTTCTTAATCCTGCGTTAGCGTTGTAAGCGCTTACCTTCGCTGTCGTCGTTGCTCTGACGCCCCCCTCTGCTTGACCCTCTCCTGGATCCACTCAGCTGCTCTTGTTCCTGCTGCTGTTGCTGTTGCTGCTGCTGTCGGCGAGCTATCTTCTTCATCTATGGCACAAAATGTCACACCGTCGGTATGAAACCCTTCTGGGATCAGATGTGACAAGAAAAAAATGCCGTCAGTAAATATACAAAGTCTAACCTTGGCCCGCTGGTTTTGAAACCACACCTGTACCACACGTACTGTCAGGCCTGTCTCAGCAGCAAGTGTCTCCCTCACCTGGAGAGCGACCATTAATAAATGTAAAAGCTGGTACATAAAATTGAATCAGACAATGTGATATGTAAGGGATGGGACTAAATTTATATCTAGATAAGACGACTGGGTTGACCTACCTTGCGACAAGGCTTAGCAGACACCTCAAAGGAGGCTTTGAAAGCGCGACGCTGCTGTGTGGTCAAGATGGTCCGGGGTCGTTTTGAACGTTTGTGCTCCTTGCCCTCATCGCCGCCCTTTCCCCCGCCAGATCCTCCTCCACCATCCTCATCCTCACTCTTCACTGAGCAAGAAGAAGGCAAAAAAACAAACAAAAAACAAACAAAAAATACAGAATAGCATGCATGAGCTAACTGAGATGGCATGTTGGGTTTTTTCTAGGGATGGGACAACTAGTCATAATAGTCGACTACCACTAGCTTAGATCAAACTAGTCAAATATTTTTATTAGTCGACTAGTCGAAAGCCATTTATTAAGTTCATTTAACTCTTAAAAGAATAGACCTGCTGGAGCTGCCACCACTCCCTTCATTCGGTGAGTAAAGTTTGTGAACCTCGGCAGCTCAGACGGGTTACCTATGCCTAGTAAATGAATGCAGGTATTGTCTTCATGCTAACGCTGTTTGTCGTATTTGTGATTTTGCTCTTATCTTTGTTAAAATAAATGTCACATTTGAGTTTTACCATGAAGATTAAAGATTGGCTTAATTCATTCAATATCAAATTTAGTCGCCAACTAGTTGATAACTAATGTTACCCGACTAGTTGACTAATGATTTTATTAGTCAAAACAACCCTAGTTTATTAACCCCCCCTCTATTTATGAGAAACCTTTGTTCAAAAGCCAGCTTGTGGGTGAGTGGGACTTTTTTTTGGGGGGGGGGGGGGGGGGGGGGTGTTTTGGAACGCCAAAAACATGTTTGTAGGATTAGTCATTGGGACCCTCACCATCATAGTTACATTTGTTTAAGAATGTGCTGGCACGTAGATTTACATTGCAACTAATGTTTGGGAAACATGTCCAAGATCAGCATACAACACTGAAGCTTTGAAGTTAAGCTTCAAAGCTATATTAACCTCAAATCAAACATGAATTGCTAAACCAGAGATAGCCATGAAAGTGTTTGTGCAATAGACTGTTCCTAACTGACGTCATGACCTACTGGCCACCATCTTGGTTGATGTGTTCAACACATATCAAAGCATTACATAAAGCAAGTTATTGGAGTTTTTGCAATGCATTTCCCCCCAAGTACAACTTCAGAGCCATTACCACATTAAAGATACAATAGTTGTCTAAGGGGAAATGGTTTGGTCAAGGTTCTGGGCCGTGCTGACACTACATATTACAAGGTAGGTAGCTAACAAACTAGTGCAAGTTATTGGCTATCAGGCCATTTATTATTATTTCAAGACAGTGTTGGCTATCAAATAGGAATAAAGAAAGTCTTGTACAGGAGTCATCAACCCTGCTTCTGGAAATCACCTGCCCTCCATGGTTTTCATGTCTACCTACTGCAACCACAGGTGATTAGTCAAGTCTGGTTCTCCCTGGTCTTGATTGGTTCAGCACACCTGAATTTGTTAATTACCAGTGGGTGGACTGAGGATGGTTAGAAAAAAATGCATGGCAGGCAATGTCCAGGAGCAGAGCTTGTAAGCACCCTTATGTATTTCAATTTATCTTCATTTATATAGCGCCAAATCACAACAGAGTTGCCTCAAGGCGCTTCACACAAGTAAGTTCTAACCTTACTAGCCCCCAGAGCAGCAGTGGTAAGGAAAAACTCCCTCTGAGGAAGAAACCTCAAGCAGACCAGACTCAAAGGGGTGATCCCCTTATGTAGCGTTAATTGGTAGCCTAGCAACAGATGCCCAAGGCATTGTGTTTTAGCCTCCTTGTTGGAGCACCGCCTCCCATTCCCAATGTGATGACTTCACATCCAGTGCAAGACAGATTCAATGCAGGTTTCACAGTGTTCAAATGTTGATGGACGAACAACAATTGTACTGGTTGTTGTAGCGGAATCACTGCACATGATGACAGAAGAAGCAGTAACTTTGCTCTTTTAACAAGATGGACAATAATTGCACTGAACTGACAGATGCAACAGCATTTTAGTGTTTTGCACCTTATGTTAAAACAGGAAGGGTCAGCTTTTTGTGAAGTTGCATCTTAAAATGCTAATGTATGATGCCATGTATGCATTCTTGCTGATATGATAGAAAACCAGGTGTCTTTCAGCCAATGACAAATTGTCATTGGGTCTTTACTTTATAGTTTCTCTCTGCATTCAGGAAGACTTTACTGTGAAGCCCTGCACATGTATATTAAATGGGCAGTGGTTGCCTTGGTGGCCACCAGACCAAAGCTTTCGAAATGAAAGAAATTTCTGTGCAGAACTGCTCTCTTTTTCACAGACCTCACTCACTGTGTACCTCTCTTGACCATCTTTTTCTTTTATGGCCAAAGCAGACGGTCACCATACTGAGTCTGGTCTGCTTAAGGTTTCATCCTGTAATTGCTTAGGGCAGGGGTGGCCAAGTTCGGTCCTCGAGAGCCACATTCCTGACACTCTTAGTTGTCTCCCTGCTCCAACACACCCAAATCCAATGAAAGTCTCGTTAGCAGACTTTTAATGAGCCTTTCATTGGATTCAGGTGTGTTGGAGCAGGGAGACAACTAAGAGTGTCAGGAATGTGGCTCTCGAGGACCGAACTTGGCCACCCCTGGTTTAGGGGGTAGTAAGATTTAAACATTACTCGTGTGTGGCTTTTGGGGGTGACTTATTATGGGATTTGGCACTGTATAAATTAAGTGAATTGATTTGAATGGCTAAAATTATACAAAATTATTTTTGTTGGGTTGTGTGGAGATATGACTGGTTTCAGAAGATAAACGCTATGATACAAATACATATTCTTTTGTTATTATGTCATGTTGTTTTGATTTCCGGTTTTCTGTTTCTTCACATTTGCAAGGCTTTGTAAAATCCTTGTAACTGTTAGAATGGCCTAAGCAGTGGGTCACCCCTCCGAGTCTGGTCTGCTTGAGGTTTCTTCCTTAATATTATCAGAGGGAGTTTTTTTCTTACCACTGTCACCTGTGTGCTTGGTCTAGGGGTTGGTAAGGTTAGACCTTGCTTGTGTGATGCACCTTGAGGCAGCTTTGTTGTGACTTGGCGCTATATAAAATGAAATAAATTGAAACTGAAATTACTAGCTGAAGCAGGTCGAAAACTGACATGTCATTCCGCAGAACCCTAACTGCCCTTGTAGATCTACCTGTGGCATTCAGCGGAAGAATGGGGATAAAACAGGTTGTGACAGCCAAAATTCTGCCGCTGTTGTACCTGATTCAGTTGGGGTGGGACTGATGGCAGCCAGCATTTCCCTCTCCTTCTCATAGTCCATGCGACAGAGCAGCTGGCCTTCTTTCAGCACAAACTCATCACCTCTCTGCAGCCGCCGTTCGCACTCGCAGCAGCTGAAGCAGCCCAGGTGGTATACCTGGCCCAGCACGCGCATTATCAGCTCAGAGCGTCCGATAACCTGCAGGCAGGCGCTGCACTTCCTTACAAACAGCCTGGAGACAGACACACCAGCTACTGAGAGGTGATTTCACATGAATAATAATTTTTAAAAAAAGGCTGCAGGATGTGAGATGATGCACGCGTCAACAAGAAGGCAGAGGTAACTAAAGATGCAAATGAGGAGCTTTGACACATTTACCTGCAGCTCCAGTGGTACCGGAGATTAGCGTGGTCTCTTAATTAAAGTTTGTATAAACATCACCCAATGCACAGAGCAACAAGGTGAACATCTGCTAACAGGAATTACAGTCTGCTTTTATTGCATGTGTTTCTCCCTCCTGACAATAGGTGGCAGTAGTTAGCTTGTGATGAAGGGGGCTGCCAAGTGTGAATCTTTCTCTTGCAATTCCTTAAATGTTAAACTATTTGATGGGAGGGCTCCAACAGTATTCCACCTGCAGATGAATAAAGTTAACATTCCAATGTGACACGGAGCCACAGGGTTTTTCCCGGGACCACTTTCCTCCTTGTGTACCTCCATCTCTACTCCTGTGAGATGTTGTAACCCTTCGGTGTCTGTTCCGGCTTCACATCCACATTTCTTTTCGAATCTCTCCTGTTAAATTCCTCCCAAATCCCTGCTCTCACTCTCGGTCACCCTCACCCTCTCTGTGTATTTTATGCCAGCATTCCCAGTTTCTCCCTCACGGCCTCCCGTCCTGCCTCCCCACTCCACTGAAACTATAAGACAGGATTAATTAGATTGTTGTTTAAACAGTGCGATGGCCAGACAGACGCTGTAAACTCATAACCAGGGATTGGAGATAGCATGGGGTTAATCTCTCTCCCCTCTCACTTATGCACACTTAAGCACACACTGACACACAAGCAATGCATGCACATGTGTGTGTGTGTGTGTGTGTGTGTATGTGTGCGCACATGAGCAGTCGATATACCCGGTCCGATTTTGACTGCAAGGTGCAACAGATCCGGCAACACTGGCTCAAATTTGAGGAAGGTCAGCGGATGCAGAAATGGCATCAAAAACAACAAAAACCCGGGCAAGAGACGGGGGGTGTGAACAGAGAGAGGAAGGGACGAAGAAAGAAGTTGTTGATTCTCCCTGACTGGGTGAGAGGAAGGTGTTGCTGTCCAAATCTGGAGTGCAAAGAAGCAGCCAGGTCTGCACATTAGAGCTCCTAATCTGCGATTTTGTCTCATACGCAGCTGCTGGGGCTAATCTTTCTCAATCCATCTGCCAAACGCAACTCAAATTCCCCGAATGACAGTGTCGTAATTCGACATCAGAGCACAACGTCCCTACGAAAAGCCACAGAACCCCCTTGACAGGGCTGCATGTTTACACGCTGCTCAGTGTCTTTTCTTATAGAAACCATTACACCACAGTTTACAGTTTAAACAGGCCTGCACCTCCACCGTACACCCATCACTCATCATAACTGACATCTAAACTCATGCTTATTTATAAAAGAGGCCGGTTATCCTTTTAGTCCTTTTCCCGATCCCGTCCCTTCAACATTTCAAGACACACACACAACACACACACACATATACACACACACACACACACACACACAACACACACACACACACACACACACACACACACACACACACACACACCACACACACACACAACAGAATAATGACAGGATTTCTTGAAATAAGCCTAATGATGCTGTGGTTGAGTTGTCTCTCCCTAATCGGTTTGTATGCAGCATGGTAGGAATTACTCAGTATGGCAAATGAAGACACTTGGGGTAACTGGCACAGAGGGGGGTCTGTAAGCAGATCACACTAATCCTTCTAATAGAAGTATCATTCACACTGGGGCTGACCAGGGAGCAGCTTCCAATAAATCACTATGGACATAATGGTTAAAGCGCACAACTACACACATGCAGCACACATTTGTTCACTGTAGACCCGAACAAGTTAGTAGAACTCAAAAACATTGAGGTAATCAATTGCCACAAAATTTTAGAGTTCATAAACTTAAAAGTCAATTCTTCCCAGAGCTTAAAAGTTTGGATTATATGCTACTTAAGTTTTGATTACAATTAAATTAAAGTTTAATTTAATCTTCGGCTGCTTCTTCGTTTTTCACTCTGGGTCGTCACGGTAGATCCGAGGGTGGAAACTGCATGTTGATCTGGCACAAGTTTCCACTGGATGCCCTTCCTGACACAACTCCACATTACATGGAGATATGTCACAGTTGTGGGGTTTGAACTGGGAACCTTCTGCACAGAAACCAAGCGCACTACCCAATTGGCCACCACCCCTGCCAAAGTTATGCTTTGAAGTTGTGCTTGCTTAATATACAGTTGGTTAGTTAAAGCAAGACCATGTTACACAAATGTGAAATATTTAAGTAAGTAGAATGTTTTCTTAAAACTTTGAGTTTACACCACTTAATCTTTGTAATTAATTTGAACATTCGGGTTTATGGGTTTATTTGTGGGGTTTTCTTTGCATCCCATACAATTTTCCTGGCAGTTGTTGCTGAAACCTTTGCTCGTCTACCTGACTGTGGTTTGGTTCCAAAAGAATCCCTCATTTTCCACTTCTTAAGTAGAGTTTGAACACTGCTGATTGGCATTCTCAGTCCCTTAGATATCTTTATATCCCTTTCCTGTTTTATACAGTTCAATTCCCTTTTCCTGCAGAGTCTTTGACAATTCTTTTGCTTTACCTATGACTCAGAAACCAGACACGTCAATGAAGCACTGGATGAAAGGTGCAAGGGTCTTTCAGGAGCACAGAAACTGTTTGTGTCAACTTGTATGCATGTTATCAGGCCAAAATCACCAGGGTATGTAAAATATAAATGTTTGATCAGGGTCATTTGGTTAGTTTCTGTTGTCATTATGATTTAAAAAGCGTAAACACAGTTGTTTGACAATAAATGGCTTCACCCAACCACTAACCATGAGTGGAAAAAAGTTTTTGTGTTATCATTCATATTCTCTGAAAAACGGCCAAAAAATAAAAAAATTCTGCCAGGGTATGTAAACGTATGAGCACAACTGTAGGTACCACACAACTTTTTGTAATTTTCCATCATTCAGCCAGCATCCACTAATCAACCAGCAGGTGACAGACACACCTATGGGATACTACACAGGCAAAACAAAGTTGCTCTTTTAATTGATCTGGCACAACCAGCATTTAATTACTTGATCCTCATTATGTACTCTTTTAATTTGGTGAGTTACAAGATGATAGCATTTATTGTTCTTGAGGGATGGTCTGGACGGAGGAACTCACACTCACTGCTCATCTGCATTTTTCTGTCCAAGCCGTACGGCTGCTACCAGTGCAGGGAAAATGTGCAGTTGCGGAATATTTAGTTTGAAAGATTTTAGTCAAGGTATATGCAAATGTATGGCCTTGACTGCACTGTGGCCTCACATGATGGCATCCTCAGTGTTTTACCCATTTGATGTTTTTTTTTAATGATATCACATCTTGCTCTGAAATAATTGCCTTTGAACTGACAGTGAAAACAAACAGAAAATATGATAAGAATTAAAGCAGAAATAATGAATATGTCGTGGATGTCATTTACATCAATCATGAATAAATCCAGACAATATGGTACTGATTTTTATTGTGATAGGAATTTGCTTATTAAGTGAATGTATCACTTAAAGCTACAGTGTGTAGGATTTAGAGCTATCTAGTGGTGAGGTTGCACATTCCATTATGCCATTGCCAGTCACAATATTGTTTCCCTTCATGTTTTTGCTTCTATGTCCCTTTTCCTCTCTTGTGATAACTAATATATTTGACAAAAATGAGGCTTCTCAAATTTGTTATATTCAGTCTCCCAGCCGTACTTCAAAATGTCTGGAAGTATGTCCCTTTTAAGCTACTGTATCAACATGGCACTGGGAACATGGTGACCTCCATGAGATGCAGATGTGAAGGGCTCATTCTAAGCTTGTGAAAATACATCGATTAGTTGTTGCACGTCATTTATACACTAGATGTTTATCAACATTATAGTCCATTTCTGCTCACCAATGGCCCTACATCCTACAACTGTAGCTTTAATATAGTATATGTAGCTTGTTCTGTGTTGTGTCTTTTGACTCTTCCCACTCGCTCCCTTCGGGACGTGAACTCACAATCTCCAGAATGGAAGGTGGGCGCTCTGACCAGTTAGCTAAAAAACAAAGATACTCTGGACCGAGTGGCTAGAGAATCCTTTGGATGTTGGGGATGTTGTGAGGCCTACTGACAGTTTTAGAGTATCCCAGAATCCTCTGCGCACTGGGGAGGTAGGCTTGGTAATGGCTCAGCTTATGCTAACTTTAACACTGAGAATGCCATAGACATGCTAACACGTTAGCATCAGTCCCGTTTTTAAGTTATAAAATACATCTATCAACTGTTTCAGAAGACCATAACAGGTCGATTTAACATAAAAAGGTAAATATTACTCACAGACATATGCTCTTTAGGGTTTTAGCGGGGAAAAATTAAGACAAACCGAAATAAAATAAAGAACCAATGAAGCAGCAGATCGAAGATCGAAGCACTGCTTAATTGGTTCAAGTTCAAAGCAAAGCCGTGCTGCAGAAAACACTTGATTACAGACCCGCTGCAGGGTCTCTAATCAATGTGGAGAAATGATCATTTTCCTGACACACACCCCCAAAAACAACGGCCACTCTGAAGGACCGATAAGGGAATCGTGAAGCAAAAAGGCTATTGATGTCAATGGATCGAATAATTATAATCCTAACAGCAAGTTTTTTTTTTTTTTATGAAACTCACATGAAAGACTCACAATTATCTTAGTTAAACACCTAAATACATATTTTGGTTGAACTCACCTCCATAACGACGCAATGTTGCAAACAAGCTGACGCAAACGCTTGTTTACACTGACAACGAAATCTCGGCCTCCCCAGCGAGAACGTGTATACGCGCGAGATTTGACTTGACTACTATTGCACAGCGACTCCTGCTGGCCTCTGTTAAATATGCATATTTTTGCTGTCATCGATCTATCTGTGTGTATGTGGGGTTGAAGGGGTGTTTTTACAAACACATACCTAAGGTACAACAACTGAACAGCGGGGTTAGCCATGTACACAGCCAAAGTAGTGTTCTCTTTGGAGTGCATATGTTGCATGCAGTACTGAAAAATAGACAAAACCTCAGGAACCATCACTGCGGGCAACTTCATTCATCACTGCCAATGGTTTATGAAAGGGTTAGAAATGCACAGCTAAATGCAAACCTGTGGATTGTTGGCTCACACGTAAAGAGGTCGACAAAGGTGATGTATCGTTAGCTCCGACTGAGTAAAATCATCCAGTTCTTTTTTGTTCTACTGCAAATCCTACACATACAAACAGGATATCTTTGCCATCTCCCTAAGCTGCGTCATGTGGCATTGCTTTGCCTGTGAGCTCTGACAAGCTCTGACGACAATGCTGTGGACTGCAACACAATCAGACCATAATTGTGCTCAGAGTGATTACAACTATAACGCTTGCTCTCATAATGATGACTTCTTATATGAGAACAGCATTGCATAGACTGACTTTAAAGAATTAATATAACATTCAACCATCTGTTCATTAGTGTATAATTCCCTGCAACAACAAATCGATGTGTTTTCATGAGCTTAGAATAGGGAGTGGGTCTCGTCATGTCAGCTGCCATGTTGCACCACGATGATACATTACTTTACCATTTGCATTTTGCAATCCCTTGGATATCTTTTTATATCCCTTTCCTGTTTTATACAGTTCAATTACCTTTTCCTGCAGATTCTTTGACAATTCTTTTGCTTTCTCTATGACTCAGAATCCAGAAATGTCAGTGCAGCACTGGATGAAAGATGCAATGGTCTGTCAGGAGCCCAGAAACTGACTCACCTTTTATACACACACTGATTACAAGCAAACCAACCACTAATGAATGAACCATCTGTTAGTGTATAATTCCCTGCAGTTGTGTTTTCATGAGCTTAGAATAGGGGAGTGGGTCTCCTCATGTTGGTTGCCATGTTGCATCATGATGGTACAATTACTTTGCCTTCTGCATTTTGCAGTGTGGACAGATGACTGAAGAAAAAAGAAGAATTTGTTGCTCCCTTATACACCATCTATTGGTTGCAAGTGCAGACTGACAAATTTGAGAACACTTATTTTTATGAAATGTTTAAA
This sequence comes from Thalassophryne amazonica, assembly GCF_902500255.1. Lineage (NCBI taxonomy): Eukaryota > Metazoa > Chordata > Actinopteri > Batrachoidiformes > Batrachoididae > Thalassophryne > Thalassophryne amazonica. The sequence goes on from NC_047118.1 coordinate 20,071,550, forward strand.
TTATTACAAAAGAAGGAAAGGGAGCATGAATTCGCATCACCAAAGATGTGAAAACCTGGTGAAACCAAATCGTGATGAGCGATGGCATAATGAAATTGTCAGCCTCACCACTAGATGATACTAAATCCTACACACTGTAGCTTTAAAGAGCCACCATTTCCACTCTTGTCCCTGAATGCATCACACATTGAAGTTATGTGCAACTCTGTGGTTCCCATGTTCGCTCCACATGTCCAGGACGGCCACCTCCTGCTTCAAACAAACGGCTGCTTGTACGTGAGACAAAAATGTGTGTCCAGTAAACCACGTGGAACTGATTAAAAAAAATGAGCAAATGATATGCAACAATCTTTTAAGTTGTGTTTAGTATCCATTTCTTAGATGTGTGCGTAAGGGTGCGCACGCACACTTTTGGCGGATATTGCTCTGTGAAGCAAATGGCTCAAAGCCAGGCTTCAGTAATCACATCATCTCCTTTTATTAAATCTCCCTGCACTGCTTCTGTGTTATTAAAATCTCCCAGCATTCCCCATGATGCTCGCTACCCCTGCCACTGCTCACTCACTCACACACACACACATATATATATATATATATATATATATATATATATATATATATATATATATATATATATGTGTGTGTGTGTGTATATATGTGTGTGTGTGTGTGTACAGTACAGTCACACACATGAGGAACACATGCAGTCGCATGCACCACAAATACGCACAGTATGTGTAAACACTGATAAGGCGCCTGGTTCCAAACATCAATAAAAACTGACAGATGCTGTCATTTGTGCACCGCATCCATCCATGCATCAATAAACCATCATCGTAAACAGCCCCCCTTGCCTAAATGAACAGTTTGGAAAAACTGCAAAACTCCAATTTTTTCTTGTAACTGTGCTGTTGCCTGATGGCCAGGAGATAATGGAGAGCACTGAATAAATCCTAAGAGGTGTTTCTACGCTAAAAGGCCACAGTCAAATGGACTGGAAGGCTTTGATGGAGGCCTGTGATATTCAACACCAAATGCATTTGCAACACGTAAAAACCTGCATGACAGACATCATATGTGTGTCTGTGCATGCGCAGCGTACACCTGATGCTACAAAGCATGAATGCTATGTGTGAGGGTGCAGATGAGAATGTGTGTTTGTGTGTGCGCGTGTTAGTTTAGATAAAACAGTTAATCCCCAGGCCACCAGAACGCAATATCCTGTCTGCCCGTTTCTCATTTCCTGTCTGTCTCTGGCGAGGCGGGAAGCAGCGGGGAGGGGGCGGCGGGGGACAGCGGGACCCGTTGCCCCAGAAACAGAAGATACAGCCGGTCGATTTGAGAGAAGTCGACGTCGTTCCTCCTATCTCTCCCTCTCCTGTGTGACCCCCTATTCTCTCTCTTTTTTTCCCTTTCTCTCCTCTCTCCTTTTATTATCTCAGATTTAATAAAGCCGAGGCGAGCAGCTTGTTCTGCCATGAAACATTTATTAGCTGTCTGTTATAAAATTGTTGTGGGGGAGGAAAGATGATGGGGTCTCATCGCACATTATGCAAAAACAGTGGCAGACCCCCCCCCCCCCCCAAAAAACGCACACACCGCCACAAACAAACCCCCAGGCCCCGTCCGAAAAGTCAGACACCCTCATCTTTCCTGCCCTTACTCTCAAACCCATTCATCATTTCTCAGATTTCTTCCCAAATGTTCTTTCATGTACGGCACAAACTTTCTGCTACAACTCTCCAACTTGTCCACCTTCCAGGAACTGGCACATCTCCACCCAAAATCTGTTAAGCTAGGTAAAATGAGAGTTTTTAGGTAAGGGAAAAACTTTTCTCAAACCAGACTACTGCAGTTTTTTTCATGAGCAAACTTAGGTGTCTCTAACTGACAACTTCAACATGCCTTTTCATGCATCATTAAATACATCCCACCTGATAATTCTTCTGCACATGAAAGAACACAAAGAATGCACTTATATACAAGAAGACAGTATGGTAAATTCCCTGTGATTAGCAAGGCATGTAATGGAGTGAGACAGAGAGTGAGTTGCTTTGCAAGATTTCCATCAGTAAATTGATAAAAAAAACTTATTGCATATTCTGGCTCAGACTTTTGGCATTCTGACGGACGTCATTCATCGATAGCTGATATAACCACAAGAATGAGGGACTACTTTGGGAAACAATTATCGAGCACAAAAATACAGAACAACATTCAGAAATGCCACCTAAAACTTTACTGTGCAAAAAAAGAAGCCTTATATGAACCTTTTCCATAAGTGGAGTTGACCTCTCTGGGCTCAGAGGCCTATGGGTTAGACCATCACACAGTGAGAATATGTATTGTTGACAGACAAATCAGTATTCCAAATTGGGTTTTTTTTTTACCAGAAATGGAAGCTGTGTGCTCTAGACCAAAGCCGAACAAGACCATCCAGACTGTTATTAGTAAGAAGTCAAAAAGCCAGGGTCTGTCATGGTATAGGAGCATGTGAGCACCCTTGGCAAAGGTAATTTACATTTCTGGGATGGCAGCATTAATGCAAAAAAGCACTTTGAGATTTTAGAGCAACATATACTACCTTCAAGACAACATCTTTTCCAGGGACATGCATTTTTCAATACAAAACCACATTCTGCACATATTAACATTGCAAAGGCATGGATACAGAACAAGAAGCTATGGGTGCTGAACTGTCGTGTTTGCACCCCTGACGATCCACAACAGAGAATGTGTGCATAATTTTGAAAGGGAAAATGCAACACAGTGACGCCGTACTGTTGTACATCTTTATACATGTTTGCAGGAAGAACAGGACAAAATAACACCTGAAGTGCTTCATCCTTTGTATCCTCACTGTGAAAATGTCTTAACTGTTGTGAGAAGGAATGACAATATTCCAAAGTGGTAAATACTTTAGCACTCCAACCTTTTTGGAATGTGTTGTAGGAATGAATATATATTAACAAATGGACTGCTTTCTTCCACCTGCGAAATATAGCGAAGATTCGTCCCATCCTGTCTATGGCTGATGCTGAGACCCCGATCCATGCGGTCATCTCTTCTAGATTGGACCACTGCAATGTTCTATTTTCTGATTTACCACAGTCTAGCATTAGGGCTCTCCAATTGATTCAAAATGCTGCAGCCAGACTTTTGACACAAAGCAGAAAGTTCGACCACATTACACCCATTTTGGCGTCTCTTCACTGGCTTCCTGTCCCAGTGAGATCATATTTTAAGGTTCTGCTACTAACCTATAAAATTATTCATGGACTGGCACCTCCCTACCTAGCTGACCTAATTAATCCTTACGTACCGGCCCGGGCTTTGCGTTCTCAGGGTGGCGCCATCTGGTGGTGGTGGGCCAGCAGTACCTCCTCTTCAGCGGCCCACATAACAGTCAGGCTACAGTTTTTGATTTAGGTTTTATGGTTAACTGGTTATGCTAATTGCTGATTTGCGGCAACAAAATACCTCTTTTCCTACCTCATATATATAACCTCATATATTTTCTAACACTTATATGTTTCAGTGTTGTTTTATGGCAACTCTGCACTTTGATAAAGCAATGTAATTTGAAATAATTATTTTTGTTCTTTATTATAAACTGTTTTATTCTTTATTATTTTATATTTCAACAGCCAAGGTACATTTGACAGATTGTTGATTTTCAGGTATTTTAAGTTTTCAAATAATGTTCTGTTGTTAAATAAATGATGGAAGGAGAGAAAAATTGTTTCCCTGGCACATTTTTAAAAAATTCCCAGCTAATCCGATTAATCGATTAATCATGTCGAAACCCCATCAGATTCATCGATGACCCAAATAATTGTTTGTTGCAGCCTTAATCAAGGGCGTAGGTTTGGTCTCAGCTTTGGTAGGGACAATACCACACCCCCCCCCGCCCCCCTGCTCACCACCATCACCCCCTAACCCACTCATACCATTAGACGCACAAGTACAGCATAATACATAACATATGACGACATAATGCTGAATAATTTAACACTTTATTTACAATATTAAGTGTGTAGGCAAACAAATAGCTTAAATAACAAAATTGCACCCAAAATCACGAATCTATTCTATAGGCCTACACCTGAGAGAACAAGACAACAAAAAAAAATACTTGTGGAGCTAACAAAAAAAAAAAAAAAAGTTTCTGGAAACAAGATGTATAATCTATTCTCTTCATCAATAATGCAGTTGTAGGTATCTGGCAACCTAATTTGCCAAAAAAAAAGGGATTTCCAATGATATATGGTGTATTACGGTAAACGTAAGCCTGTGATGTCATAACACAGAGGAAAAACACGGAAGTTTCACACTAGTGCGCCGCTGATTCTCATTACCGTAAGTTCTCATGTAAGCCCTCACTGAAAAATTTCAACACTGACAGCAAGCCAAGAACCCGTGCTTTCCAACAGTATGCTATATGTTGCATATTACAGTAAAGTGCGTTCGGTGACTTTTGAAACGAGGGAAAAGTATGAAAAAGAGCGCAAAAGTGACAGAAAAGTACATAGACAGACAGCAAACATAAATGTAGTATTTTTTGAGGAAAAGGCAGGGTATTAGTGTCATTTGTGAAGGTGTGTGCAGTTTATTTTAAGTGTGCAGCATTGTTCGCAACCCCTCCCCCCCGCCCTTCTTGTTTTTCTGCACCGGAGCAGTGTTGCCAGATATGAAATATGAAACTATCTACCAAAACCTCAAAATGATCGTATTTTGGGAGAAATTATCGTACACAAACAAAACGCATACAACGTAGCTATTTTAGCGTTTTTTTTTCATTTACAAAGAATGTTATGTCACATTTTTAAACAGTAATTATATTAATGGGGAAACTATGGCACAAAAAGAACGCAAATGCACAAGCAAATGCACAAGCAAGACTGTGAAGTAACACAAACATGTGTTAATTACAGACTAGAAAGAGTCGAATTCAACCTCGAGGTCGCTGTCGTCATCCGATGCCACTTGTGCAGATTTTGTTGAACACAGAAAAAATGTTGACACCTCCATAAGGAAATTGAACTTTTTTTTTATTTTTCTTGTATATCTCTTTGCTCTTGTGTTTTGTTCGTTTGTTATTGCATTTGTTGAAATACAGTTTCGAAAAAAAAAAGAAAAAGATGTTGGTTGGGGAATCTTCCTGTCCTGTCCTGCAGAGATTGGATGGGAACTCATTAGTTTGTATGAGAGGGGGCGGGCTTTCAAATGACTGTCCCGGCAGCCCAAAGCCAGCAGCAGCCCTGTGTGTGGTGTGTCTTTGATGCCGCCTGAGTGCAACGCCTGCAAACTGATTCTTGGGTGTCAGAGAGAGATGCGTGTTTGGGCAACAACTGAAATTATCGTACATATTTGGGGTTTTTCCCATTATTGATCGTACATCGTACAGAGGGCAAAACTATCGTACAAATACGATAATTATCGTACATCTGGCAACACTGCACCGGAGCCACCCATCCTCTGCGCTCCGGGACCTCCCACTTTACAAATGAAGCACTGCCTGCCACGAGATGCGCTTTGTTTACGTCCATGTGAGAAGAACGTGAGCCAATGAAATTGCAACATGGGTAACCCTGTCACTCTGGCACGTCGAAAACACAAAACGTGACGACTAAAATTATAGTATCGAGTTCGCAAAAAAATAGTGAATGATTTTGTTATATAAACAAAAATGCTAAATATTGGTAGGGACTATTTTGCCATCCCAAAATATTGGTTGTGACTTGTCCCTATGGTCCATATGCAAACCTACGCCCCTGGCCTTAATACAGTGTCCTTGGCTCTGTAAGTAGCATCCCTGATTTTAAGCAGCTCTCTGATATCCCTGTCGAACCAGGGTTTCTGATTCTGGGACACTTTAATTTCTTTCATTGCAGTGACCAGGTCAGTACAGAAGTAAATGTATTGCATAATTAAATTTGTTCTTGTCGTGCATCAACTCTATTAATGACAATATTATAATGTAATTATAATTAAAGGAAGTGGCAGTGGCAGTCGGGCCACTGAAGGCTAAATGGCTATCTTTGTGACAGTCATAAAAACAACAATAACAACAAAACAATATAACCTGTCTTATACCTAAATAATTAATTCAGCCAATTAGTGACCGAGGTAGTGAAAGTGTTTAATTCTGAGAATATTCTTGCTATTTGGAGAATTTATTTACTTGTTGTGTAATTAAAAATTACAGTTTTGAGGCAGTAGTGAAACAGTACCATGGTGCTGAGCTGTAGTAGTAATAATAATAGTTTTTCTTCAATTAGTAGGAAATAATTGTTGGTATTCCCTCCATGAACAAGTGAAATTCAGGCTTATTCTATATTATTATTATTATTATTATTATTTTAATTTCAACATATTATTGACTGCTCAAGCATTAAACTTAACCAACAATGTTACAATAATAAATGGTAATAGCCTCATGCTGATACTCTTACAAAGAAATCATTACGAATTAGTGCGTGATCGACAGGTGGGGCTATTTGATAGCTTATAGTGAATTCGATCATTATTGTTGTGATAAAATGAAAAAAATCTAAGTGGGCTTCATTTAACATTTAAAGAAACACAAATTTACTTATAAATGGCGAACCTGGCAACAATTTGTAGACGCTAACGCTACCCCTTAAAAAAAAAAAAAAAATCAAGGGTTTCATTTGAGACCAGCCCACTGACACACAGCTAAGCCAATAGAATTAAAGCATATTCTCTTATTTCGACCAATCAGAGGACACCAGGAAGTGAGCGGTTCGTAGCAATAGACACGTTGAACCGTCGGTGTTTTAACCTTGAACAGCTTCGTATGAAATACAAACCCATAACGACAACATGTAAGAAACACAAATGAATCTTTTTTTTTTTATAAATATAGATTTGTTACATTTGCTTTGTTCTATGGTCTATAATAGATAATGAAGTCATTACAATCTACAAGATAATAGTTCTGTATTAACTATGCCCGAATCCTCTTTAACAGCTTTTACAGCAATTGCTTTTTGTTTCTGTACTAAGGATACATGGTTGTATGAATCCTGTAGTTTGTTGACTACCAGAGATGGGATGAAGTCACTGTCAAGTCATTCTCAAGTCATCAATGTGCAAGTCCCAAGTCAAGTCTCAAGTCAGCTTGCAAACAATTGGTAGTCATTATGACTTGAGTCTTGCTGATTCATGACTTGAGAGTGACTTGATGGTGACTTTGTCCCACCTTTGCTGACTACATACCTGCGCATATCTGTCACTTTCCAGGCAAGTTGCTATAGACATCACAACAAAATACTGCCATAAAGAAATGGAGGCGTATGGCTCATGTGTGGCATCTAATCCATCAACATGGCAACAAACATGCCATGAACTGAAGATGAAGGTTGCACAGTGCACGTCCTCACAGTGAGACAGCGAGTTATTTATGCTTTTCCATGTTGCATTGACATTCATCATGACGTTGAAAAATGTGTGTGGTGCTCGTGTCTAAACCATAAATCTGATTGCAGCCCAGTGATTCAGAAGATCAGGCAGGGCTGCTCCAAGGAGTTTGCAGAGTTTGAGAGCTGTCTCAGCGAGAACCAGAACAAACTTTCGACTTGCTCACCTCATGTGACTCGTTTTCTCAGCTGTGCGGAATCGGTGGATCTCAGTGGAACAGGTGAGCTATTGTTTAAACTGGCCATGTACGGGTCAAAGGGGTACTGCGATTTTTGTCCATGTATATTTAGATATAGGGAGCCGCAGTCTCGTTTGGACCCCTGCATGATCTCGTGGAATTTGACCACCTCCAGGGACATCCTGCACAAACACAGCATCACTTCACACGGAAAAATGGTGTAGTAGTATTTTGTTTTTGGCTGCAATCACCGAAGCAGTCGTGAAAAGTCCAGTTTTTCGGTTCCCAGTGGAGAAGGGAAGATGAGGCAAATGGGAGAGGTCATGTTGGTAAATTTTAGCTTACACACCAAGCCACAGTAGTTGCGGTCTCTCGCCTGCACAACCGCCTCGACATGTTTGAGCTCCGGGTCATAAACAAGCGGCAACACATGTCCACTTTGCACCGCATCATTGCTTTTTTTTTGTATTTTCACTTTGTTTGCTGTGAAATTTGTCAAAAACTCAGAGAAAGTGCTGTGTTTCTGATGTGTACAGACAAGGGCTGTCCTCAGAAGTAGTATTATGCTCTGTCATTTAACCCCTTTAGCGCCCACCCTCAAACGAGGCTACGGTACCCAATTAAGAAAGATTTTACTAATGTATATCACAACATCACAACTGTTAAACGCAAATTTTTATTGTTGTTATTTTTCTGGCTTGTCTCGTTTTGTTCAGAGTTGCCACAGCGGATGCAGCCAGATCCGCATTGGTATTTGGCACACGTTTTACGCCGTATACCTTCCTGACGCAACTCCAGTGTTACCCGGAGAAATGCACACATACAGTTCCTGGTGTTCTGAAGAGGTCTCCACTGCTTAGCTACCAAGATGTGATGAGATCAGGCGTACACAGAACAGAATGGCTGCGAAGTTGGGACAATATGAAAATAAATAAAAATGCTTGCATTTACTTTTTCTGTTTTGGATACGGGCACTGGACTGGCCTGCCTGCAGTCCTGACCTGTCCCCAATAGGTATGTGTGGTGAATTTTGAAACAAGAAATCAGAACAATGATCATGTACTGTTGTACACCTTCAGATACTTTCGCAGGAAGAATGGGACAAAATAACACCTGAAACATTTCATCACTTGGTGCTCTCAACGCCAGAGTGGCTTTTCAGTATTTTGAGACAATGGCAACATTACAAAGTGGTAAATGCTTTAGCGCTCCAACTTTTCTTGGAATGTTTTGCAGGTCTCATATGTGGGAATGGATGTACAGTAGTGTTCACAATAATAGTAGTGCTATGTGACTAAAAAGATTAATCCAGGTTTTGAGTATATTTCTTATTGTTACATGGGAAACAAGGTACCAGTAGTTTCAGTAGATTCTCACAAATCCAACAAGACCAAGCATTGTGGTGACCAAGACCATGCATGATATGCACACTCTTAAGGCTATGAAATTGGGCTATTAGTAAAAAAAAGTAGAAAAGGGGGTGTTCACAATAATAGTAGCATCTGCTGTTGATGCTACAAACTCAAAACTATTATATTCAAACTGCTTTTTTTTTAGCAATCCTGTGAATCACTAAACTAGTATTTAGTATAACCACAGTTTTTCATGATTTCTTCACATCTGCGAGGCATTAATTTTGTTGGTTTGGAACCAAGATTTGCTCGTTTATTAAGGCAACATGACCTCTTCAAGTATTTTGACATATCCAAACTGATCCATGATACCTGGTATGCGATATAGGGCCCAACACCATAGTAGGAGAAACATGCCCATATCATGATGCATGCACCACCATGCTTCACTGTCTTTACTGCGAACTGTGGCTTGAATTCAGAGTTTGGAGGTTGTCTCACAAACTGTCTGTGGCCCTTGGACCCAAAAAGAACAATTTTACTCTCATCAGTCCACAAAATATTCCTTCATTTCTCTTTAGGCCAGTGATGTGTTTCTTTGGCAAATTGTAACCTCTTCTGCACTTGTCTTTTATTTAACAGAGGGACTTTGCGGGGGATTCTTGCAAATAAATTAGTTTCACACAGGAATCTTCTAACTTTCACAGCACTTACAGGTAACTCCAGACTGTCCTTTGATCATCCTGGAGCTGATCAATAGGTGAGCCTTTGCCATTCTGGTTATCTTCTATCCATTTTGGTGGTGTTTTCTGTTTCTTCCACGCGGTCTCTGGTTTTTTTTTTTTTTTTTGTCCATTTAAAGCATTGGAGATCATTGTAGATGAACAGCCTATCATTTTTTTTGCACCTGTGTATAATTTTTTCCCCTCTCCAATCAACTTTTTAATCAAACTACGCTGTTCTTCTGAACAATGTCTTGAACATCCAATTTTCCTCAGGCTTTCAAAGAGAAAAGCATGTTCAACAGGTGCTGGCTTCATCCTTAAATAGGGGACACCTGATTCACACCTGTTTGTTCCACAAAATTGACGAACCCACTGACTGAATGCCACACTACTATTATTGTGAACACCCCCTTTTCTACTTTTTTTTACTAATAGCACAATTTCATAGCCTTAAGAGTGTGCATATCATGAATGCTTGGTCTTGTTGGATTTGTGCGAATCTACTGAATCTACTGGTACCTTGTTTCCCATGTAACAATAAGAAATATACTCAAAACCTGGATTAATCTTTTTAGTCACATATCACTATTATTCTGAACACTACTGTATATTAACAAATTATAGTTGATGACCACACAAAACATCAAATATCCTGGGTCCATACTGTCTCCCAACTTTTTCTGATTTGAGGTTGTATATACTCACCTGGTGGTGAGTTGGATCCGCTGGGAGGGTAGAAGCCTGTCAGACCTGGCAGTCCCAAACGTATTGTGAGGGTCTGCTGGAACGACTGGCGGAACCCTCTGTCAGCGAGGGTCTTCAACTCCCACCTCCGGGAGAGCTTCTCCCAGATCCCGGGGAAGTTGGAGACATGGAGTCCGAGTGGACCATGTTCTCCACCTCCATTGTCGATGCGGCTGCTCGTAGCTGTGGTCGCAAGGTCTCTGGTGCCTGTCCTCGGCGGCAATCCCCGAACCCGGTGGTGGACACCGGACAGTAAGGGATGCTGTTCAAGCTGAAGAAGGAGTCCTACTTATCTTTGTGGTAGGTGGGACCCCAGAGGCAGCTGACAGGTACCGGCAGGCCAAGCGTGCCGCAGCCCGTGCGGGTCACAGAGGCAAAAACTCGGGTCTGGGAGGAGTTCGGAGAGGGCTATGGAGGAGGACTATCGGTTGGCCTCGAAGAGATTCTGGCAAACCGCTGACGCCTCAGGGGGCGGAAGCAGCTCTCCACCCGCACTGTTTAGCCTCCTCAATCCCCATTGTCACGTCTTCCGAAGAGGAAGCAGAGACTGGGGACTCAAGAGGTGGACTCATCCATTACCCAGGCCGAAGTCACCGAGGTGGTTAGAAAGCTTCTCGGTGGCAAGGCTCCTGGGGTGGATGAAATCCATCCTGAGTACCTTAAGTCTCTGGATGTTGTGGGGCATGTCTTGGCTGACATGCCTCTGCAACATCGCGTGGCGATCGGGGACAGTGCCTCTGGATTGGCAGACCGGGGTGGTGGTCCCTCTGTTTAAGAAGGGGGACCGGAGGGTGGTGTTCCAACTATAGGGGGATCACACTCCTCAGCCTCCCCGGTAAGGTCTATTCCAGAGTACTGGAGAGGAGAATTCGACCGATGGTCGAACCTCTGATTCAGGAGGAGCAGTGTGGTTTTTGTCCTGGTCGCAGCACACTGGACCAGCTCTACACGCTCCATCGGGTACTCGAGGGTTCATGGGAGTTTGCCCCAACCAGTCCACATGTGTTTTGTGGATCTGGAGAAGGCGTTCGACCGTGTCCCTCTGGGCACCCTGTGGGAGTGCTCCAGGAGTACGGGGTCCGGGGTCCTTTGTTAAGGGCTATCCGGTCCCTGTACGACCGCAGCAGGAGCTTGGTTCGCATTGGCCGGTAGTAAGTCAAACCTGTTTCCAGTGCAAGTTGGCCTCCGCCAGGGCTGCCCTTTGTCACCGGTTTCTGTTCATTATTTTTATGGACAGAATTTCTAGGCGCAGCCAGGGTGTAGAGGGGGGGTCTGGTTTGGGAACCACAGAATCTCGTCTCTGCTGTTTGTGGACGATGTAGTTCTGCGGCTTCGTCAAATCAGGACCTTCAGCGTGCACTGGGGGCGGTTTGCAGCTGAGTGTGAAGCGTCCGGGATGAAAATCAGCACTTCCAAATCCGAGGCCATGGTTCTCGACCGGAAAAAGGTGCTTTGCCCTCTTCAGGTCGGTGGAGTGTCCTTGCCTCAAGTGGAGGAGTTTAAGTATCTCGGGGTCTTGTTCACGAATGAGGGACGGATGGAGCGTGAGATCGAGAGACGGATCGGTGCAGCATCTGCAGTGATGCGGTCGCTGTATCGGACCGTCGTGGTGAAGAGAGAGCTGAGTAGGGGGGCAAAGCTCTCGATTTACCGATCGATCTGCGTTCCGATCCTCACCTATGGTCATGAGATTTGGCTCATGACCGAAAGAACGAGATCGCGAGTACAAGCGGCCGAGATGAGTTTCCTCCGCAGGGTGGCTGGGCGCTCCCTTAGAGATAGGGTTGAGGGAGCTCGGTCACTCGGGAGGAGCTCGGAGTTGAGCCGCTGCTCCTCCACATCGAAAGGAGTCAGTTGAGGTGGCTTGGGCATCTTTTCCGGATGCCCCCTTGAGGCCTCGCTGGAGAGGTGTTCCGGGCACGTCCCACTGGGAGGAGGCCCTGGGAAGACCCAGGACAAGCTGGAGGGACTACATCTCTCGGCTGGCTTGGGAACGCCTTGGGGTTCCCCCAGAGGAGCTGGGGAGGTGTGTGTGGATCGGGAGGTCTGGCGGCTTTGCTTGAGCTGCTGCCCCCGCGACCCGACTCCGGATAAAGCGGAGAAAATGGATGGATGGATGGAAGGTTGTATATGTAGCCGTAAAGTTTTGATTAATTATGTACACGGTCGCTTTGACTGAAAGCTACTGTGCGCTGAGTCCAGATGTCCACTGCTAGTGGGTGGACTTAACTATGGACTTGAACACGTTTGTCCATTCTGATCATTTTATAAGAAATATCTAGATAATATCTTGGGTTCATGCTATCTCTCAACTTTAAGTTTTGTGGTAGAGAACACTGAAAGAAAACAAACCTCATCAGTGTCTGAATATATTTGTATCTGAATGTATGTAAAAACTGATGCGATTGGTAGTGCTTTGACTTTAAAGGTAGGAGTGTGAGTGACCTATAGATACCTTCCCTTATTTCAAGACGTAAGACTGTATTTGTTGTTTCTTTTTTGTCTTTCTTTGCTGCTAAATGTACTAATCCATCTGTTCTCTTCTGCCAGCTGCCACTCCAGTACCCCAGCCTTCGTAGGATCTTCCATCATCTTCAAATATCAGCTACCTCCGAGTTCATTTTTGCTGTCCAGCCTCCAACAGGATGCACGGTACTAGAAGTGGATGGATTTTATGTACAGTAACATTTAAGCGATAGTACTTTTTAAAAAATGAATTGAAATCTATTTGTCCAAATGACATTTCTGCCTTAAAAAACAAAATGCATGGTTTGAATTACAGGGAGTACTTTGGGGGTCTGACCCAATTAATAGGTAAAATAAACGTTGTGGGGGGTGGGAAGTTCAAAGATTATATACTTCTTACCTGTAAATGTAAATTTGCAATATGTTTCCTGTATTATGCTGGAAGAAACTGTAATATGATTGCAACCACCCTGAATGTGAACCATACCATTTCTTACCGTAATTGAATGTCCCATCTTCCCACGTCACTCCCATCACTGCGTGGGCTCGTTAAAGTCTGTGGTACCAGTGCGTGGTGCTAGCCAAAGGATACTCTCGTAGGTTTATGTAAGTACTTAGCTAGTTTATGTGATACACTTTACTTTGTTTTACCTTCAGAGGTTCTAAATTAGATTTTGTCGAGTGTCCACAAGTGAATGCTAATGTTAGCTAGTTTCTAACTTTACCTTAAAGTGACAATGCGCAGGATTTATGAGTGTTTATTAGCAGAAATGAAATATAGCCATCATAATACTCTGTTCCTTAGTGCATAATGACATGCAACAATGAATCAGTGTTTTCATAAGCTTAGAATGAGCCCTTCATATCTATGTGGGGGGGGATGGGGGTCCACTAGTCCTAACCGCCTTAATATTATTTGATGGTGTATATTACAACCCCAAACTGATTTTAAAGTTCACAAATAATGTAATACTTTTAAATAGCTAACAAACCAGATTGACCTTTGTTCAATTTACAGAAATAAAACATATGATTTTGTTGACATACACCATTAATAATCTTTATTTGTACTGTTGTGTATAAATCTGTAGAATTGAAAATAATTGATGGTAATTGATCATAATTAAATGTTTTTTAATTTTCGCACTTTTGTAACATTACTTAATTTAGTGCAACATATAGCCTACCATAAATGTAAAAACAACATGCTGTCCTTAAGACTAGGACTAGTGGACCCTAGGACTAGTGGGAAGTTCCTGGTGGGAGTGGGCCTCCTCATGGAGGTCACCGTGTTGATAGAGTAGCTCTTTAAAAGAGACATACTTCCTCAGTATTCGTTCTTTCACATTTTACAGCCCAGCTGGAAGACTGAAGACAAAAGAAGAGTAATCAGTTGTCACGTCCATTGTCGCTGTCTGCTGCTGCTAGTGCAGGCTAACAAGTTTGAAAACCCTCATTTATGTGAAATGGACGATCATACATATTGATCACAAGAGAAGGCAAGGGAGCATGAATGCCCATTACTAAAGCAGCAAAAATATGAACGGGGAACAAAATTGTTGCCAGTGACAGCACAATGCAATTTTCAACCTTACCACTCGATGACACTAAATCCTACACACTGCAGCTTTTAGGTTGCAGGTTATCTAACTCATATTTGCCAGATAAAGCTCACATTTGCCTTCCACAACATGAGCCAACTAAGATTAAATACAGACCCCCTGGTTGTTGTTGTAGAATTTGCAGTGTGACAGGATGTATTGGAGAAATGCAAGGCACTCTATCCTGAAAGTGGAGCACAATGTTGACATGCTGTGAGAATATTTACCAGCTGTACCACACTTTAACTCTTCACACAAGGTCATAGTCAGTATTAATACACTGGATTACGTAAATGTTGTACTGGTTTTGTTGAACCATTTGATTAAACCTGATGTCAGACTTGTCTTACTCATGCCGTGGTTGTTTTGTGTTACTCATGTCTGACTCGCTCTCCCCAAGTCTGACTTTATTCAGGGTAAATGATTAAGCTGGAATGTATGTGTCGCTCCCACATGTAGTTTCTTGACAATTTGGCGACTGAGAAACGTTTAGTCTGGGAAAGAGGAGGCTGTTCCTGTCTGATCAGCAGGACTACTGAAGAGATGAGGGAGGATGATGAGTTATGAGCCCTGTGACCACCGAGCAGAACTGACCTTTTCTGCTTCAGTTATTAAAGGCTTGAAGGCGGTAAAACGGCAGAGGGAGAGATTCTTCTTTCAGATGTCAACACGTCAGCTTCCACATAATGCAGTGTTACTGTGTGATTCTTATTCATCACATTGAACTGGAATAAGGCAGACACATTCCAAAGGTGGAACCGTATGTTGTATTGAATCAATACGGCAACATTACATTCAAAGCACATCACCACCGGAGCAGCCACTGAACAAAAAGTAAGCTAGCAGCTCGCCAACTACTGCACAAATAAGTTACATTCACAAAATATCACTGTAAAAACACCAGAAGTCAGTGATCAAACAATATCCCGAAGAATGTCAGTTGTTGGGTCACAGGTACTTAAATGAACCACGTATCATCCTAATCCTATTTCATAACGTGCCACAGTGTCACCAGGTCACATTTTTCCACAACTTCGGACTCAAACTTCAGTCTCGTAGTTTTTTGTTTTTAAGACCTACTTCTTGGACACATAAATATCATGCAACATGTTTAGATATTGGTTCATTATCACAGAGGAAAGTACAAAATATCTACCTAACAACATCGATTTTTTTTTTTTTTTTTTTTTTGATGTTCAGAAGAAAGAACTTCTAACAGAAAGCAAGTACAGAAATCTCATTAGATTTGACACAGTCATACTCTTCATTTACAAGTGGGGCGCGCCAAGTGTCCTAATTTCAGGGCTTTGTACATGTAGATCCACTGTAATGTTGTACAACAAATACTCTGTGTGATTTTGTTTATAAAAGGAAAGGAAAAGCTCCATCAGTCCCTTATGCAACCCTGTTTCCGCTTCAGTTGACCCTGTAGTTTCGCCTCAAGGTTTCACAATGTGATTTTATTAATTTATTTTGGTCATTATTCCTGCGCTGGTGTTTCAAAACTTAAAGGGGTCATGATGTACACAATAGTTCATCAAGTTTCATGTTAAATGTCCTCAAAATGTTATCGTTCTATCGTGCCTGTAGTAAGCGCCACAGCTGTGTATAAGCAAAATTTAGGCTTAAAATGACTTTGCTTAGGTAGATGTGACTTATGTCACAGAAGCGCGTATCTGCACTTTCTCTAAGTAACACGCCCACTGAGCCAGTGGCCTGTTCACCTGAAAGCTGCATTATGCTAAGCTGCTGCTGCTGCACATCAGCATCCTCTCAGCAAATATTAGGAGGCCATTATGATACTGTTTGGGTTCTAGAGACCTCAGAACCATGCGACCAGCAATCTTGGAACCACTACACAAACCTTGTGAAAAATCTGTTTTTTTTGTCCTCCGTTGTTAAGTCATTTCTAACACTGAACGGCATGGGACTCTTTAACCTGTCTTAAAGTCTGCTGCAGAAAACACGCTGTGCTTTGTAGCAATGTAGTGGCTCAGAGATGGTATTGGTACTGCTGTTACCGAGGTCGTTTGTTTCTGAGGTCTCCAGTTACCACTGTTTTATCTTTATCAAGCGGCAGCCTCCAGTACTGTAAAGCTAAACCAATGCAGAAGTGCCAAAACCTGTAGATCTTTCAATGGCAACTTGAGACTGGCTCCAAAAGTGAGTCCCTCTCCACAGAGCCCTATGTTAAAATGTCCAGCGTTACAGCATAAGTAAACATGTTAACAGGATGGTACCAATAACAATTTTGGTCTTTGTAGCTAGTTTACCATATCAGAAAAAGTTGGGACATAATGGTGAAAAAAAAAAAAAAGAAACAAAACATGCGGTGATCCTTACATTTGAGTTTTTTTTTTCATTGCAAAAAGTATGATCCCAAGATATTTCATATTCTGTGTGGTCACCTTCATTTCATTTCTTAATATACATCAATTTCTGCATTTAAGGCCTGCAACATATTTCCCCCCAAAAAGTTGGGATGGGGCAATTTATTCTGAAAATCCTTATTAAATCATTACTTTTACAGTCAGTTTTCATGAAACAAATCAGGGGATGTACACATGAACATGTTACTGAATATGTCTTGGACTTCATCTCCACAATTATACAGAAATACAAACAGTGATACTGAGTGGTAAAACTGTGTCAAGTAGGCAGTTTTCAAAAACTTGAGTGACCACGCTGGAAGGAGACGAGTGAGGGAAGCCACCAAAACACTCTGAAGGAATATAGGCCTCTGTAGCTGTTGTTTGATAAGCTGCAAATAGTGTAACCTTGTTAGTTGCTCCTGGTGTGAAGTTGAGCACCTTGCATGGCAGCACCCTGACATCTGTGTGTGTGTGTGTGTGTGTGTGTGTGTGGTGTGTGTGTGTGTGTGTGTGTGTGTGTGTGTGTGTGTGTGTGTGGTGTGTGTGTTGTGTGTGTGATGAGTGTGAGAGAGAGAGAGCTTCTGATTCAGATGGAACAGCCCTATATGAATGCAGTACATTTGCCATTTGTGCATATTCATTGACAGCGTCATGATGAAGTATTGTAGGAGGAGGATTTTCTTCAAAAGCAAATGACAAATTTCAGCTGCAGTTTGTCAGAAGGCACGTGGAAAACCAGAGCTGAGATTTGTTTTTCTATTTTTCCAGTCCCTTGTTTACTCCACTACAACATGACGCTGTGAATGGAAGATGCAACAGGCAAACATTGCACCATTCCCTGTTTCTTCACCTCACATCCACAGAAGCTTATAATTCTTTCAGAGCTGTCATGGGTGTGTTTGGTGGCTTCCCTCACTAGTCTCCTTCCAGAATAATTACTCAATTGTTGAGAACTGCGTACGGGACACAGATTTACCATACAGTACCCTACTGTTTGTGTTTCTTAATTGATTGATGTAAATGAGTCCAAGATATTAGTAACCTGGAAATGTTCATGTATTCACGTATCCATCATTTGACTTGCCTCAAGAAAAGTAGCTGTAAAAGTGATGATTTAATCCTTATATTTAGAATAAATTTCTCACATGCCAGCGTTTTTTTTAATGCATTACAGGCCTTGTATAGAGGAGTGGATGTATATTAACAAATTAAATGAAGTTGGCAGGCACAAAACATCAATATCCTGGATCATATGGTCTCCCAACGTTTTTCTGATTTGGGGTCGTGTATGAAGCTATAAGTTTTACTAATGCTAAATTAAGATAATCTGCACCTTGTACAACCTTCCTCTGCTAGTGGCCTCTGCTAGTGGGTGGTCTCTAGCTGTGGACCTGACCATGTTTGACCATTTTATTACAAATATCTGTGATAATGTGGCTTACTGGGTGGTTAATTGTACTAACGGATGATATAAGAAGTATGTGTTGACTGAAATTTTTGTATTATTTAATTTGTATGTTAGCATTGCCGACACTTATTGAGGCTGTATGCAAGCCGTAGTCATTAATACCCACGTCCAAGTCAACAGTTGTAAGAACATCCGTCCAGTCCACAAAAATGTAGGTTAATCAGTCACCCAAACCCAGGTGACCTAGCCTGTTTGTGCAGGGTTCTCTAGTTTGAAGGTTCAGTAATCTGCAGGACCAGATCTAGGTTTCTTGGGGGGGGGGATACTGATATTGAATGAAAGGTACCATTTTCCTGCAATCTCAGGCAATTCAAGCATGTATTTTGGACATTTGGAGCAAGTAATAGCTATCATTTTATTAGAAAGTTGGGCTGTGATGATACATAAAAATAATACTGTTTCTGACATCAATGTCACAGTATTGTTTATACTCTGCATAATGGTCAGGTTCCACACTAACAACCAGGAGTAGAAAGTTGGAAATGGCACGTCATTATTTGGAGATGTTTTCATTGTTCAAGATGATTTATCCTCCTGGTTCTCGTAGAACACGGAGGTGCAGAAGCGGTGTTCCTCCACGTTTGTGTAGTGTGCTGCATCCTCTCCTCAGACATGACTACTCGCAGATGTGTTTTCACACGTCGGAGGATAAAGACCTTTTGTGGTTGGACAGGAATTGTTATTTGAGTGGCCACAAATACTTTGTGTGGCATCTTACTGTTTTGTAAATAGCTGTACATAAACACCTGAAGCATTTCCCTGCATTTTAATGTAAATAGTTGTATATAACTTTGTTGTTTGCTACATTTGTACATAGGGGAAGTGATGGTCTAGTGGGTAAAGCGTTGGACTTGAGACCAGAGGATCCTCGGTTCAAATCCCAGCCTGACTGGAAAATCACTAAGGGCCCTTGGGCAAGGTCCTTCATCCCCTACTTGCTCCCGGCACCTTGCATGGCAGCAGGCTCACATCGTGGTGAATGTGAGGCATTGATGTGTAAAGTGCTTTACCATTTGTACATGTTTTGAAATTTAAAATTTATATTTGCATTGTAAGTCAATAAAAATGGTTTGTTAAAGGTTTGTGGTTTTCACAGTAAAAAAAAACAAAAAAAACTTTTTTTCTATTCAGATTTTATGTATTTGTGTGAATTTAGGTTCATTGTGTTAAGCCAGTGGTTGGTGGTATTTACTCCAAATTAAGCTAAACATCCCAAGTCACCCGTGAAGTGGGATAATTGCCATTTGAATGTCAAAGTCTTAATTATGGAAAATTGTGTATGACATTTGCATTGTATGGTGCATCTTTATAACCAGTGAAGTTAAAAACAAAGTGACGTGATTTTTTTTTTTAAAATTATTATTAAAGTAACATTCATTCTCGCATCACAGATGAAAGAAACGTCTTTTTTAATTTAAACGAAAAGTACATGTAAGCATACAGCTAGTAGTGCAGCCTACTGAAACTTCATCAAAATGTATTCATTTATTGACCCGAACCTTTGGACTAGTGAACCTTCAGACTAATGGGATGTTCCCCTCACTTGGTGTCTTCAAGCTAGTTTGGCGTGTTCGAGCTTCATTCGTGTGAAGCAGCAGGTCTTTTCTACTGAGAGTGTACGCGCACAAAAACAACTAATATTCTCGCAACCTGAATTTGGGTTTTATTTTAGGATGCATCACCTATGTCATATATGACACCTTGCAACATACCTTAGCTCACCAAAAAAGTGTACAACATGACCCCTTGAAGCATGATTCCTATGTTCATACCATTTTTACGTAGTTTTTCCTAAAAGATCTCTTTGAAGCCTGCTTTGTGAAGTCACTGGTTCAGTAACGGGAATCCTATCCAGCATGATATACTGAGTTATTGCTCAGGCTACATCCTGTACACATACATACTAACCTGAGAATAACGTCGTACTCCAATCCATATACAGTACTGTATGCTTCAGTCTTTCACGCACAATAAGTAAATACCTGCTCCTATTTGCAGTATTCTGCAATGTACTTGTTTAATTTGACCCTCAGCTGCTCATAAGACAGTCTAGTGTCATAAAGGTAAAGTGATTGATTGATGCATTCTAACATGAATTATCTAAAGTTGATGCCACAGTGTATACATTTATATATTTTGTTGTCTTCACTGGAAAAGTGCCACTAAAGTGATGTTCATTTACATATCTTGACTGTTTACAGGGTTTTCCAGCATGTGATTCTTATCTCGGAAAGATGATGGGAACATTATGCTAATTGGCCACAAATTGAGATTATGAATACGGCCCCCGTTTGAAGGTTTTTTTCCAGTGATACAAGCTTAGAGAAGTGTGTGGTCAGCTGTAGGCTGTTTGAAGGGGAGTGGTCCCTCAGGCGTGTTGATGGACAGACTCCATTAGCTGCATCTCTGAGAGGTGAAGGGGGACAAGGAGGGGTACAGGGTGAGTATTTATAGGGGTCAGGAGGTGAGTATGAGTTCTGCATGGAATAAAGGCGGTCGATGGGGTTTCCCACTCGCCCCTGCAGGAGAGCACCCTCTGCTGTTGCCAAGAGGCAGTCGCCAAGGTGGCCGAGGCTTCCGTCGCTGTCGAGGTCGTGGAACACCGTCTCTGAATCTGCAACAATACAGAGCAAGAGGGCGCAACGTTAGTCCTTATATTAAAAGAAAGAACGGGTACAAAATGAATAGAGCAGTGGGAAAGTTGTTTTTTTACTCAAAATGAAAAATGCATCCAGCGCTCGCTGATGCATATCCTGTGCTTTCTACACGCCACAATATCGGGGTGCAAGTAAATATACATATAGTATATCTGAAATGTTGCTTTCGACTATAACTTAACATGTGTTTTTTATTATGACGTTATTCATAACGGTAGTAGCCAGTAAACCAGTAGCAATCAGTATGTCTGGTATTTATATTTATTGTATTTACATTTATATTTGCAAATTGTTTTTTTTTGTTTTTTTTAACTTTCACTTTTGATGCTCTGTGTGCTTCTTACCCTGTGTGCTGCTATACAATGCTGCTGGAACCTCAAATTCCCAGAGGGAGTCTTCCCAAGGGATTAATAAAGTTCTATGTAATCTAATACCAATCAATCACAAATATTTTACTGATCAATATATGCTGTAGATCAAAACTTCTTGTTTGTTTAGATATAAAAAGGGGTGGGTTTTTTTTAACCATATCAGCAGAGGAGGATTTTCTTTCACCAACACATCAAATCTAGGCTTGCTTCTCAGATGTACCTTCTGGCAAAATGTAGCTGAACTTTCAGGTCTTTTTAAAAAAACCCTCCTCTGTACCACTTCATCGTGAAGCTGTATAAGTTGAGATACAAAATGCAAAACATGCACTATGCACAATTTCTCCAATCGCAGCCACAGAAGCCTGTAACTTCTTCTAAATTGTCTGGGTGTCTTGGTGGCTTTCCTCACTCTTCTTCTTGTCTGTCTCCTCTACACAGATTTACCATACAGTGCCATACGGTTTGTTTTTCTTCATAATTGATGTAAATAAAGTCCAAGACACATTCAGTGACTTGGAAATGTTCATGTATCCATCCCCTGACTTGTCTGAAGAAAACTGGCAATAAAACTAATTATTTACAGGTATTATACTAAAGGGGCCCATTACCTATGCAACCGATCATCATAGCTTTTATATTTTTAATTAATTTATATCAGGATGTAGAGATTTGCTTTCAGTTTGAGTTTAAGAAGATAATTTTAGAATTTTTATATATTGAGAAGCCTGATTTACTTTTTATATTTGAAATGCCATAAACTAATTAAAACGAGCAATCAGAATTTCTCACATCCACCAATCCGGATCACCTCCAAAATTCAATGGAGTCTGTATGTATATTGGAGTCCATGCCCTAATATCTATATGTGGTGAAAATTTCGTCAAAATCTGTGCAGTAGTTTTGAAGTAATCCTGGTAACAGACAGACAAATAAATGCTGAGGATTTTATTATGAGTGAAATAGCAAGGGGACCAATCCTTTTGGAGGGCACTGTATCTATCCAAGTGTTATTCCCACAAGGTTTGAATAGAATCCATCCAGCTGTTTCTGAGTTATCTTGTCAGCACTCACACAGACATATACCAGTGAAAACTACAATGCTTCGCTCGCACGCAGGGTAACAGCACGTGGCTTTGAAAAATTCAAAACAGTACAAAATCTCAAAGAACTAACAGGCAGTACAGTATAACCCAAGTGTATTGTGGTTAAAAACAGCCTGTAGGTTCAACATTTGCCCAACTATCTCCTGCTACACGTTTCCTGAGGCGGTAATGAAGTTTGTTCAGTGCAGTTTGACCACGGTTGCTAAGCTCCCTTCAACATCAGTGGTTCGACGAGGTTGACCTGCAAAGGTTGATCTCAATTGTTGCTGTTGTGAGTGTAGGCGGGTCAGGGCAAAGTTAATTTTGAGTTGATTTTCTTCAGACTCGTGGCCTCTTGTTTTACCGTAGTGGATCTGCTCGTTGTTGAGCTGAGGCGGTGTGAGCCCGTGTCGAAACGGCTCCCCGCCATAGATGTTGGGATCCAGAGTGAGCAGCTGTTGTCGCGGCAGAGAGGGATACCCCAGGATCCCGTCCATCCCGTGGGTACTAGAGCCATCTGTGCGGAGATGAGAGACCCCTTAGCCATGCTGTGTTTTTGTCACTTTTCTTCTTAATCCTGCGTTAGCGTTGTAAGCGCTTACCTTCGCTGTCGTCGTTGCTCTGACGCCCCCTCTGCTTGACCCTCTCCTGGATCCACTCAGCTGCTCTTGTTCCTGCTGCTGTTGCTGTTGCTGCTGCTGTCGGCGAGCTATCTTCTTCATCTATGGCACAAAATGTCACACCGTCGGTATGAAACCCTTCTGGGATCAGATGTGACAAGAAAAAAATGCCGTCAGTAAATATACAAAGTCTAACCTTGGCCCGCTGGTTTTGAAACCACACCTGTACCACACGTACTGTCAGGCCTGTCTCAGCAGCAAGTGTCTCCCTCACCTGGAGAGCGACCATTAATAAATGTAAAAGCTGGTACATAAAATTGAATCAGACAATGTGATATGTAAGGGATGGGACTAAATTTATATCTAGATAAGACGACTGGGTTGACCTACCTTGCGACAAGGCTTAGCAGACACCTCAAAGGAGGCTTTGAAAGCGCGACGCTGCTGTGTGGTCAAGATGGTCCGGGGTCGTTTTGAACGTTTGTGCTCCTTGCCCTCATCGCCGCCCTTTCCCCCGCCAGATCCTCCTCCACCATCCTCATCCTCACTCTTCACTGAGCAAGAAGAAGGCAAAAAAACAAAACAAAAAACAAACAAAAATACAGAATAGCATGCATGAGCTAACTGAGATGGCATGTTGGGTTTTTTCTAGGGATGGGACAACTAGTCATAATAGTCGACTACCACTAGCTTAGATCAAACTAGTCAAATATTTTTATTAGTCGACTAGTCGAAAGCCATTTATTAAGTTCATTTAACTCTTAAAAGAATAGACCTGCTGGAGCTGCCACCACTCCCTTCATTCGGTGAGTAAAGTTTGTGAACCTCGGCAGCTCAGACGGGTTACCTATGCCTAGTAAATGAATGCAGGTATTGTCTTCATGCTAACGCTGTTTGTCGTATTTGTGATTTTGCTCTTATCTTGTTAAAATAAATGTCACATTTGAGTTTTACCATGAAGATTAAAGATTGGCTTAATTCATTCATATCAAATTTAGTCGCCAACTAGTTGATAACTAATGTTACCCGACTAGTTGACTAATGATTTTTATTAGTCAAAACACCCTAGTTATTAACCCCCCTCTATTTATGAGAAACCTTTGTTCAAAGCCAGCTTGTGGGTGAGTGGGACTTTTTTTTGGGGGGGGGGGGGGGGGGGGGGGTTGTTTTGGAACGCCAAAAACATGTTTGTAGGATTAGTCATTGGGACCCTCACCATCATAGTTACATTTGTTTAAGAATGTGCGGGCACGTAGATTTACATTGCAACTAATGTTTGGGAAACATGTCCAAGATCAGCATACAACACTGAAGCTTTGAAGTTAAGCTTCAAAGCTATATTAACCTCAAATCAAACATGATTGCTAAACCAGAGATAGCCATGAAAGTGTTTGTGCAATAGACTGTTCCTAACTGACGTCATGACCTACTGGCCAACATCTTGGTTGATGTGTTCAACACATATCAAAGCATTACATAAAGCAAGTTATTGGAGTTTTTGCAATGCATTTCCCCCCAAGTACAACTTCAGAGCCATTACCACATTAAAGATACAATAGTTGTCTAAGGGGAAATGGTTTGGGTCAAGGTTCTGGGCCGTGCTGACACTACATATTACAAGGTAGGTAGCTAACAAACTAGTGCAAGTTATTGGCTATCAGGCCATTTATTATTATTTCAAGACAGTGTTGGCTATCAAATAGGAATAAAGAAAGTCTTGTACAGGAGGTCATCAACCCTGCTTCTGGAAATCACCTGCCCTCCATGGTTTCATGTCTACCTACTGCAACCACAGGTGATTAGTCAAGTCTGGTTCTCCCTGGTCTTGATTGGTTCAGCACACCTGAATTTGTTAATTACCAGTGGGTGGACTGAGGATGGTTAGAAAAAAAATGCATGGCAGGCAATGTCCAGGAGCAGAGCTTGTAAGCACCCTTATGTATTTCAATTTATCTTCATTTATATAGCGCCAAATCACAACAGAGTTGCCTCAAGGCGCTTCACACAAGTAAGTTCTAACCTTACTAGCCCCCAGAGCAGCAGTGGTAAGGAAAAACTCCCTCTGAGGAAGAAACCTCAAGCAGACCAGACTCAAAGGGGTGATCCCCTTATGTAGCGTTAATTGGTAGCCTAGCAACAGATGCCCAAGGCATTGTGTTTTAGCCTCCTTGTTGGAGCACCGCCTCCCATTCCCAATGTGATGACTTCACATCCAGTGCAAGACAGATTCAATGCAGGTTTCACAGTGTTCAAATGTTGATGGACGAACACAATTGTACTGGTTGTTGTAGCGGAATCACTGCACATGATGACAGAAGAAGCAGTAACTTTGCTCTTTTTAACAAGATGGACAATAATTGCACTGAACTGACAGATGCAACAGCATTTTAGTGTTTTGCACCTTATGTTAAAACAGGAAGGGTCAGCTTTTTGTGAAGTTGCATCTTAAAATGCTAATGTATGATGCCATGTATGCATTCTTGCTGATATGATAGAAAACCAGGTGTCTTTCAGCCAATGACAAATTGTCATTGGGTCTTTACTTTATAGTTTCTCCTCTGCATTCAGGAAGACTTTACTGTGAAGCCCTGCACATGTATATTAAATGGGCAGTGGTTGCCTTGGTGGCCACCAGACCAAAGCTTTCGAAATGAAAGAAATTTCTGTGCAGAACTGCTCTCTTTTTCACAGACCTCACTCACTGTGTACCTCTCTTGACCATCTTTTTCTTTTATGGCCAAGCAGACGGTCACCATACTGAGTCTGGTTCTGCTTAAGGTTTCATCCTGTAATTGCTTAGGGCAGGGGTGGCCAAGTTCGGTCCTCGAGAGCCACATTCCTGACACTCTTAGTTGTCTCCCTGCTCCAACACACCCAAATCCAATGAAAGTCTCGTTAGCAGACTTTTAATGAGCCTTTCATTGGATTCAGGTGTGTTGGAGCAGGGAGACAACTAAGAGTGTCAGGAATGTGGCTCTCGAGGACCGAACTTGGCCACCCCTGGTTTAGGGGTAGTAAGATTTAAACATTACTCGTGTGTGGCTTTTGGGGGTGACTTATTATGGGATTTGGCACTGTATAAATTAAGTGAATTGATTTGAATGGCTAAAATTATACAAAATTATTTTGTTGGGTTGTGTGGAGATATGACTGGTTTCAGAAGATAAACGCTATGATACAAATACATATTCTTTTGTTATTATGTCATGTTTGTTTTGATTTCCCGGTTTTCTGTTTCTTCACATTTGCAAGGCTTTGTAAAATCCTTGTAACTGTTAGAATGGCCTAAGCAGTGGGTCACCCCTCCGAGTCTGGTCTGCTTGAGGTTTCTTCCTTAATATTATCAGAGGGAGTTTTTTTCTTACCACTGTCACCTGTGTGCTTGGTCTAGGGGTTGGTAAGGTTAGACCTTGCTTGTGTGATGCACCTTGAGGCAGCTTTGTTGTGACTTGGCGCTATATAAAATGAAATAAATTGAAACTGAAATTACTAGCTGAAGCAGGTCGAAAACTGACATGTCATTCCGCAGAACCCTAACTGCCCTTGTAGATCTACCTGTGGCATTCAGAGGAAGAATGGGGATAAAACAGGTTGTGACAGCCAAAATTCTGCCGCTGTTGTACCTGATTCAGTTGGGGTGGGACTGATGGCAGCCAGCATTTCCCTCTCCTTCTCATAGTCCATGCGACAGAGCAGCTGGCCTTCTTTCAGCACAAACTCATCACCTCTCTGCAGCCGCCGTTCGCACTCGCAGCAGCTGAAGCAGCCCAGGTGGTATACCTGGCCCAGCACGCGCATTATCAGCTCAGAGCGTCCGATAACCTGCAGGCAGGCGCTGCACTTCCTTACAAACAGCCTGGAGACAGACACACCAGCTACTGAGAGGTGATTTCACATGAATAATAATTTTTAAAAAAAGGCTGCAGGATGTGAGATGATGCACGCGTCAACAAGAAGGCAGAGGTAACTAAAGATGCAAATGAGGAGCTTTGACACATTTACCTGCAGCTCCAGTGGTACGGAGATTAGCGTGGTCTCTTAATTAAAGTTGTATAAACATCACCCAATGCACAGAGCAACAAGGTGAACATCTGCTAACAGGAATTACAGTCTGCTTTTATTGCATGTGTTTCTCCCTCCTGATCAATAGGTGGCAGTAGTTAGCTTGTGATGAAGGGGGCTGCCAAGTGTGAATCTTTCTCTTGCAATTCCTTAAATGGTAAACTATTTGATGGGAGGGCTCCAACAGTATTCCACCTGCAGATGAATAAAGTTAACATTCCAATGTGACACGGAGCCACAGGGTTTTTCCCGGGACCACTTTCCTCCTTGTGTACCTCCATCTCTACTCCTGTGAGATGTTGTAACCCTTCGGTGTCTGTTCCGGCTTCACATCCACATTTCTTTTCGAATCTCTCCTGTTAAATTCCTCCCAAATCCCTGCTCTCACTCTCGGTCACCCTCCCCTCTCTGTGTATTTTATGCCAGCATTCCCAGTTTCTCCCTCACGGCCTCCCGTCCTGCCTCCCCACTCCACTGAAACTAATAAAGACAGGATTAATTAGATTGTTGTTTAAACAGTGCGATGGCCAGACAGACGCTGTAAACTCATAACCAGGGATTGGAGATAGCATGGGGTTAATCTCTCTCCCCTCTCACTTATGCACACTTAAGCACACACTGACACACAGCAATGCATGCACATGTGTGGTGTGTGTGTGTGTGTGTATGTGTGCGCACATGAGCAGTCGATATACCCGGTCCGATTTTGACTGCAAGGTGCAACAGATCCGGCAACACTGGCTCAAATTTGAGGAAGGTCAGCGGATGCAGAAATGGCATCAAAAACAACAAAAACCCGGGCAAGAGACGGGGGGTGTGAACAGAGAGAGGAAGGGACGAAGAAAGAAGTGTTGATTCTCCCTGACTGGGTGAGAGGAAGGTGTTGCTGTCCAAATCTGGAGTGCAAAGAAGCAGCCAGGTCTGCACATTAGAGCTCCTAATCTGCGATTTTGTCTCATACGCAGCTGCTGGGGCTAATCTTTCTCAATCCATCTGCCAAACGCAACTCAAATTCCCCGAATGACAGTGTCGCTAATTCGACATCAGAGCACAAACGTCCCTACGAAAAGCCACAGAACCCCCTTGACAGGGCTGCATGTTTACACGCTGCTCAGTGTCTTTTCTTATAGAAACATTACACCACAGTTTACAGTTTAAACAGGCCTGCACCTCCACCGTACACCCATCACTCATCATAACTGACATCTAAACTCATGCTTATTTATAAAAGAGGCCGGTTATCCTTTTAGTCCTTTTCCCGATCCCGTCCCTTCAACATTTCAAGACACACACACACACACACACACACACACACACACACACACACACACACACACCACACACACACACACACACACACACACACACACACACACACCACACACACACACACACAACAGAATAATGACAGGATTTCTTGAAATAAGCCTAATGATGCTGTTGGTTGAGTTGTCCTCTCCCTAATCGGTTTGTATGCAGCATGGTAGGAATTTACTCAGTATGGCAAATGAAGACACTTGGGGTAACTGGCACAGAGGGGGGTCTGTAAGCAGATCACACTAATCCTTCTAATAGAAGTATCATTCACACTGGGGCTGACCAGGGAGCAGCTTCCAATAAATCACTATGGACATAATGGTTAAAGCGCACAACTACACACATGCAGCACACATTTGTTCACTGTAGACCCGAACAAGTTAGTAGAACTCAAAAACATTGAGGTAATCAATTGCCACAAATTTTAGAGTTCATAAACTTAAAAGTCAATTCTTCCCAGAGCTTAAAAGTTTGGATTATATGCTACTTAAGTTTTGATTACAATTAAATTAAAGTTTAATTTAATCTTCGGGCTGCTTCTTCGTTTTTCACTCTGGGTCGTCACGGTATGATCCGAGGTGGAACTGCAATGTTGATCTGGCACAAGTTTTCCACTGGATGCCCTTCCTGACACAACTCCACATTACATGGAGATATGTCACAGTTGTGGGTTTGAACTGGGAACCTTCTGCACAGAAACCAAGCGCACTACCCAATTGGCCACCACCCCTGCCAAAGTTATGCTTTGAAGTTGTGCTTGCTTAATATACAGTTGGTTAGTTTAAAGCAAGACCATGTTACACAATGTGAAATATTTAAGTAAGTAGAAGTTTTCTTAAAACTTTGAGTTTACACCACTTAATCTTTGTAATTAATTGAACATTCGGGTTTATGGGTTTATTTGTGGGGTTTTCTTTGCATCCAGACAATTTTCCTGGCAGTTGTGCTGAAACCTTTGCTCGTCTACCTGACTGTGGTTTGGTTCCAAAGAATCCCTCATTTTCCACTTCTTAAGTAGAGTTTGAACACTGCTGATTGGCATTCTCAGTCCCTTAGATATCTTTATATCCCTTTCCTGTTTTATACAGTTCAATTCCCTTTTCCTGCAGAGTCTTGACAATTCTTTTGCTTTACCTATGACTCAGAAACCAGGACACGTCAATGAAGCACTGATGAAAGGTGCAAGGGTCTTTCAGGAGCACAGAAACTGTTTGTGTCACTTGTATGCATGTTATCAGGCCAAAATCACCAGGGTATGTAAAATATAAATGTTTGATCAGGGTCATTTGGTTAGTTTCTGTTGTCATTATGATTTAAAAAGCGTAAACACAGTTGTTTGACAATAAATGGCTTCACCCAACCACTAACCATGAGTGGAAAAAAGTTTTTGGGTTATCATTCATATTCTCTGAAAAACGGCCCAAAAAATAAAAAAATTCTGCCAGGGTATGTAAACGTATGAGCACAACTGTAGGTACCACACAACTTTTTGTAATTTTCCATCATTCAGCCAGCATCCACTAATCAGACCAGCAGGTGACAGACACACCTATGGGATACTACACAGGCAAAACAAAGTTGCTCTTTTAATTGATCTGGCACAACCAGCATTTAATTACTTGATCCTCATTATGTACTCTTTTAATTTGGTGAGTTACAAGATGATAGCATTTATTGTTCTTGAGGGATGGTCTGGACGGAGGAACTCACACTCACTGCTCATCTGCATTTTTCTGTCCAAGCCGTACGGCTGCTACCAGTGCAGGGAAAATGTGCAGTTGCGGAATATTTAGTTTGAAAGATTTTAGTCAAGGTATATGCAAATGTATGGCCTTGACTGCACTGTGGCCTCACATGATGGCATCCTCAGTGTTTTACCCATTTGATGTTTTTTTTAATGATATCACATCTTGCTCTGAAATAATTGCCTTTGAACTGACAGTGAAAACAAACAGAAAATATGATAAGAATTAAAGCAGAAATAATGAATATGTCGTGGATGTCATTTACATCAATCATGAATAAATCCAGACAATATGGTACTGATTTTTATTGTGATATGGAATTTGCTTATTAAGTGAATGTATCACTTAAGCTACAGTGTGTAGGATTTAGAGCTATCTAGTGGGTGAGGTTGCACATTCCATTATGCCATTGCCAGTCACAATATGTTTCCCTTCATGTTTTGCTTCTATGTCCCTTTTCCTCTCTTGTGATAACTAATATATTTGACAAAAATGAGGCTTCTCAAATTTGTTATATTCAGTCTCCCAGCCGTACTTCAAAATGTCTGGAAGTATGTCCCTTTTAAGCTACTGTATCAACATGGCACTGGAACATGGTGACCTCCATGAGATGCAGATGTGAAGGGCTCATTCTAAGCTTGTGAAAATACATCGATTAGTTGTTGCACGTCATTTATACACTAGATGTTTATCAACATTATAGTCCATTTCTGCTCACAAATGGCCCTACATCCTACAAACTGTAGCTTTAATATAGTATATGTAGCTTGTTCTGTGTTGTGTCTTTTGACTCTTCCCACTCGCTCCCTTCGGGACGTGAACTCACAATCTCCAGAATGGAAGGTGGGCGCTCTGACCAGTTAGCTAAAAAACAAAGATACTCTGGACCGAGTGGCTAGAGAATCCTTTGGATGTTGGGGATGTTGTGAGGCCTACTGACAGTTTTAGAGTATCCCAGAATCCTCTGCGCACTGGGGAGGTAGGCTTGGTAATGGCTCAGCTTAATGCTAACTTTAACACTGAGAATGCCATAGACATGCTAACACGTTAGCATCAGTCCCGTTTTTAAGTTATAAAATACATCTATCAACTGTTTCAGAAGACCATAACAGGTCGATTTAACATAAAAAGGTAAATATTACTCACAGACATATGCTCTTTAGGGTTTTAGCGGGGAAAAATTAAGACAAACCGAAATAAAATAAAGAACCAATGAAGCAGCAGATCGAAGATCGAAGCACTGCTTAATTGGTTCAAGGTTCAAAGCAAAGCCGTGCTGCAGAAACACTTGATTACAGACCCGCTGCAGGGTCTCTAATCAATGTGGAGAAATGATCATTTTCCTGACACACACCCCCAAAAACAACGGCCACTCTGAAGGACCGATAAGGGAATCGTGAAGCAAAAAGGCTATTGATGTCAATGGATCGAATAATTATAATCCTAACAGCAAGTTTTTTTTTTTTTTTATGAAACTCACATGAAAGACTCACAATTATCTTAGTTAAACACCTAAATACATATTTTGGTTGAACTCACCTCCATAACGACGCAATGTTGCAAACAAGCTGACGCAAACGCTTGTTTACACTGACAACGAAATCTCGGCCTCCCCAGCGAGAACGTGTATACGCGCGAGATTTGACACCGTAAAGGCGTCACTTGACTACTATTGCACAGCGACTCCTGCTGGCCTCTGTTAAATATGCATATTTTGCTGTCATCGATCTATCTGTGTGTATGTGGGGTTGAAGGGGTGTTTTTACAAACACATACCTAAGGTACAACAACTGAACAGCGGGGTTAGCCATGTACACAGCCAAAGTAGTGTTCTCTTTGGAGTGCATATGTTGCATGCAGTACTGAAAAATAGACAAAACCTCAGGAACCATCACTGCGGGCAACTTCATTCATCACTGCCAATGGTTTATGAAAGGGTTAGAAATGCACAGCTAAATGCAAACCTGTGGATTGTTGGCTCACACGTAAAGAGGTCGACAAAGGTGATGTATCGTTAGCTCCGACTGAGTAAAATCATCCAGTTCTTTTTTGTTCTACTGCAAATCCTACACATACAAACAGGATATCTTTGCCATCTCCCTAAGCTGCGTCATGTGGCATTGCTTTGCCTGTGAGCTCTGACAAGCTCTGACGACAATGCTGTGGACTGCAACACAATCAGACCATAATTGTGCCTCAGAGTGATTACAACTATAACGCTTGCTCTCATAATTGATGACTTCTTATATGAGAACAGCATTGCATAGACTGACTTTAAAAGAATTAATATAACATTCATAACCATCTGTTCATTAGTGTATAATTCCCTGCAACAACAAATCGATGTGTTTTCATGAGCTTAGAATAGGGAGTGGGTCTCGTCATGTCAGCTGCCATGTTGCACCACGATGATACATTTACTTTACCATTTGCATTTTGCAATCCCTTGGATATCTTTTTATATCCCTTTCCTGTTTTATACAGTTCAATTACCTTTTCCTGCAGATTCTTTGACAATTCTTTTGCTTCTCTATGACTCAGAATCCAGAAATGTCAGTGCAGCACTGGATGAAAGATGCAATGGTCTGTCAGGAGCCCAGAAACTGACTCACCTTTTATACACACACTGATTACAAGCAAACCAACCACTAATGAATGAACCATCTGTTAGTGTATAATTCCCTGCAGTTGTGTTTTCATGAGCTTAGAATAGGGGAGTGGGTCTCCTCATGTTGGTTGCCATGTTGCATCATGATGGTACAATTACTTTGCCTTCTGCATTTTGCAGTGTGGACAGATGACTGAAGAAAAAAGAAGAATTTGTTGCTCCCTTATACACCATCTATTGGTTGCAAGTGCAGACTGACAAATTTGAGAACACTTATTTTTATGAAATGTTTAAATTATTACAAAAGAAGGAAAGGGAGCATGAATTCGCATCACCAAAGATGTGAAAACCTGGTGAAACCAAATCGTGATGAGCGATGGCATAATGAAATTGTCAGCCTCACCACTAGATGATACTAAATCCTACACACTGTAGCTTTAAAGAGCCACCATTTCCACTCTTGTCCCTGAATGCATCACACATTGAAGTTATGTGCAACTCTGTGGTTCCCATGTTCGCTCCACATGTCCAGGACGGCCACCTCCTGCTTCAAACAAACGGCTGCTTGTACGTGAGACAAAAATGTGTGTCCAGTAAACCACGTGGAACTGATTAAAAAAAAAATGAGCAAATGATATGCAACAATCTTTTAAGTTGTGTTTAGTATCCATTTCTTAGATGTGTGCGTAAGGGTGCGCACGCACACTTTTGGCGGATATTGCTCTGTGAAGCAAAATGGCTCAAAGCCAGGCTTCAGTAATCACATCATCTCCTTTTATTAAATCTCCCTGCACTGCTTCTGTGTTATTAAAATCTCCCAGCATTCCCCATGATGCTCGCTACCCCTGCCACTGCTCACTCACTCACACACACACACACATTTATATATATATATATATATATATATATATATATATATATATATATATATATATATATATATATGTGTGTGTGTGTGTATATATATGTGTGTGTGTGTGTGTGTACAGTACAGTCACACACATGAGGAACACATGCAGTCGCATGCACACACAAATACGCACAGTATGTGTAAACACTGATAAGGCGCCTGGTTCCAAACATCAATAAAAACTGACAGATGCTGTCATTTGTGCACCGCATCCATCCATGCATCAATAAACCATCATCGTAAACAGCCCCCCTTGCCTAAATGAACAGTTTGGAAAAACTGCAAAACTCCAATTTTTTCTTGTAACTGTGCTGTTGCCTGATGGCCAGGAGATAATGGAGAGCACTGAATAAATCCTAAGAGGTGTTTCTACGCTAAAAGGCCACAGTCAAATGGACTGGAAGGCTTTGATGGAGGCCTGTGATATTCAACACCAAATGCATTTGCAACACGTAAAAACCTGCATGACAGACATCATATGTGTGTCTGTGCATGCGCAGCGTACACCTGATGCTACAAAGCATGAATGCTATGTGTGAGGGTGCAGATGAGAATGTGTGTTTGTGTGTGCGCGTGTTAGTTTAGATAAAACAGTTAATCCCCAGGCCACCAGAACGCAATATCCTGTCTGCCCGTTTCTCATTTCCTGTCTGTCTCTGGCGAGGCGGGAAGCAGCGGGGAGGGGGCGGCGGGGGACAGCGGGACCCGTTGCCCCAGAAACAGAAGATACAGCCGGTCGATTTGAGAGAAGTCGACGTCGTTCCTCCTATCTCTCCCTCTCCTGTGTGACCCCCTATTCTCTCTCTTTTTTTCCCTTTCTCTCCCTCTCTCCTTTTATTATCTCAGATTTAATAAAGCCGAGGCGAGCAGCTTGTTCTGCCATGAAACATTTATTAGCTGTCTGTTATAAAATTGTTGTGGGGGAGGAAAGATGATGGGGTCTCATCGCACATTATGCAAAAACAGTGGCAGACCCCCCCCCCCCCCCCAAAAAACGCACACACCGCCACAAACAAACCCCCAGGCCCCCGTCCGAAAAGTCAGACACCCTCATCTTTCCTGCCCTTACTCTCAAACCCATTCATCATTTCTCAGATTTCTTCCCAAATGTTCTTTCATGTACGGCACAAACTTTCTGCTACAACTCTCCAACTTGTCCACCTTCCAGGAACTGGCACATCTCCACCCAAAATCTGTTAAGCTAGGTAAAATGAGAGTTTTTAGGTAAGGGAAAAACTTTTCTCAAACCAGACTACTGCAGTTTTTTTCATGAGCAAACTTAGGTGTCTCTAACTGACAACTTCAACATGCCTTTTCATGCATCATTAAATACATCCCACCTGATAATTCTTCTGCACATGAAAGAACACAAAGAATGCACTTATATACAAGAAGACAGTATGGTAAATTCCCTGTGATTAGCAAGGCATGTAATGGAGTGAGACAGAGAGTGAGTTGCTTTGCAAGATTTCCATCAGTAAATTGATAAAAAAAATTTATTGCATATTCTGGCTCAGACTTTTGGCATTCTGACGGAGTCGTCATTCATCGATAGCTGATATAACCACAAGAATGAGGGACTACTTTGGGAAACAATTATCGAGCACAAAAATACAGAACAACATTCAGAAATGCCACCTAAAACTTTACTGTGCAAAAAAAGAAGCCTTATATGAACCTTTTCCATAAGTGGAGTTGACCTCTCTGGGCTCAGAGGCCTATGGGTTAGACCATCACACAGTGAGAATATGTATTGTTGACAGACAAATCAGTATTCCAAATTGTTTTTTTTTTTTACCAGAAATGGAAGCTGTGTGCTCTAGACCAAAGCCGAACAAGACCATCCAGACTGTTATTAGTAAGAAGTCAAAAAGCCAGGGTCTGTCATGGTATAGGAGCATGTGAGCACCCTTGGCAAAGGTAATTTACATTTCTGGGATGGCAGCATTAATGCAAAAAAGCACTTTGAGATTTTAGAGCAACATATACTACCTTCAAGACAACATCTTTTCCAGGGACATGCATTTTTCAATACAAAACCACATTCTGCACATATTAACATTGCAAAGGCATGGATACAGAACAAGAAGCTATGGGTGCTGAACTGTCGTGTTTGCACCCCTGACTGATCCACAACA
This sequence comes from Thalassophryne amazonica, assembly GCF_902500255.1. Taxonomy (NCBI): domain Eukaryota; kingdom Metazoa; phylum Chordata; class Actinopteri; order Batrachoidiformes; family Batrachoididae; genus Thalassophryne; species Thalassophryne amazonica. The sequence goes on from NC_047118.1 coordinate 20,107,409, forward strand.
GAGAATGTGTGCATAATTTTGAAAGGGAAAATGCAACACAGTGACGCCGTACTGTTGTACATCTTTATACATGTTTGCAGGAAGAACAGGACAAAATAACACCTGAAGTGCTTCATCCTTTGTATCCTCAATGTGAAAATGTCTTAACTGTTGTGAGAAGGAATGACAATATTCCAAAGTGGTAAATACTTTAGCACTCCAACCTTTTTGGAATGTGTTGTAGGAATGAATATATATTAACAAATGGACTGCTTTCTTCCACCTGCGAAATATAGCGAAGATTCGTCCCATCCTGTCTATGGCTGATGCTGAGACCCCGATCCATGCGGTCATCTCTTCTAGATTGGACCACTGCAATGTTCTATTTTCTGATTTACCACAGTCTAGCATTAGGGCTCTCCAATTGATTCAAAATGCTGCAGCCAGACTTTTGACACAAAGCAGAAAGTTCGACCACATTACACCCATTTTGGCGTCTCTTCACTGGCTTCCTGTCCCAGTGAGATCATATTTTAAGGTTCTGCTACTAACCTATAAAATTATTCATGGACTGGCACCTCCCTACCTAGCTGACCTAATTAATCCTTACGTACCGGCCCGGGCTTTGCGTTCTCAGGGTGCAGGACTACTTTGTATCCCTAAGGTGAATAAGAAGTCTGCGGGTCACAGAGCTTTCTCTTATTGTGCCCCTGTTCTGTGGAATGATCTCCCTGCATCAATAAAACAATCAGATTCTGTGGAGATTTTCAAGTCCAGACTTAAGACGCACTTCTTTTCCCTTTCATATGGCTAGCACTCTGGTACAGTTTTGTTTTACGCATTTTACTCTTTTAATTCATGTTATTAGTAATTGGAGCGGGCTGCGGCCTCAACTTTACCTAAATTCTGGGTCTTTCAGTGAAGCTTAGGGCTAGTGGCCGGCGATCATCTTAGTATTTCTTGTTTTTCTTGTCGATTAATGCTGGCAAATTATACAGTATTTCTTGTCTTTCTGATGCCTGATTCTGTTTTTTCTCTGTTTAAGGTGCAGCTCCATCCAGAGATGGGAGTTGTATTTGTGTTGGCGAGCCTCCTATCCTGTGCACCAACAGCAATTCTTGTATATTCGTCCGTGAATTGTTCTGTGAATTGTTTCTGTAATTTATGTTTGTAGCATGGCCGAAGCAGAGGGTCACCCCTTTGAGTCTGGTCTGCTTGAGGTTTCTTCCTCAGAGGGAGTTTTTCCTTACCACTGTTGATCTGGGGGTTGGTAAGACCTTAGACCTTACCTGTGTGAAGCGGCTTGAGGCAGCTCTGTTGTGATTTGGTGCTATATAAAGGAAAATAAACTGAAATTGAAATTGAACAAATTAAATGTGGCACAGTGGGACATGTCTGGACTTGTTCGGGCAGGCACACATAAAGTAAGCATTTTGTTTGTGTGTGATTTATAACACTTTGTTGATAACTGCTGGGTCCTTGTGGCCACTAACGCTACTGTTACTTAAAATTTTTTTTGTGTCAAATCCAAAAATTTCTGCAAAATAATGTCATGCTGACAACTCTCCATGCACGCCATCCATCATGGAAGACAATATCTGCAGTGTTGTTTTCCTCCATAGATTTAAATTGGTGTAGCCATTGTGTTGGGGTGTCTTTCTTTTTTGGAGGGAGATGGGGTGTGGCTGGAGACAGCCAGTCAGACAGCAGAGAAAGTTGTTGAGTAAAAGAGCTGGACAGACAGGCAATTTAGTGACTGAGGGTGGAAAATGTCATCTTGTAGAGTTGCAGCATGGCTGGATATTTTACAGTGAAAATATTGTAATACATATACTACAAATATGGTACTTGTACATTGACCCCAAAAGGCCATTTGAATAGTCTTATTTATTATTTATTAGATGGAAGCTTAGTGTGGTTATTGTGTTGCCACTGTGGAACTAACCACACATTCATTCATTACTTTTCTAAACCCAGTTATTCCACTTAGGTGCCATGGGGGAGCTGGAGCCTATCCCAGCAGTCATTGGGCAATAGGTGGGCTACATCCTGGACAGTTCACCAATCTATTGCATGACCAACACACGTATAGGCAAACTCATTCACACACTCATTTTAGCCTACAGTCAATTCAGAGCAGGGGTGGGCATGATGGGCCAAGACGGTGCAGGGTTTCCTTGCTACTGATGATCTCAACAGGTGACTTCACAGATGATTGGGACTTGAAGTTTAATGGGAGGGCTCATCTGTAAAACTACCTGCTGAGGAGACTGGTTGCATGAAAACTTGCACTGTTTTGGTTCTGATTTAAAGTCAATAATTTACCAAACTGCATGTCTTTGGAGGGAGCCAAAGCACCAGGAGAGAACCCACAAAAATAATGGGAGAACATGCAAACTACAGACACAAAGAACCAGGTTGGAAACGAGTCTGGGAATATCACGCTGTGAGGCAATAGTGCTAACCACTAATCATACACAGATATGTAAAATAATGTTGATTAAAATCATTAACTGGGTGGTAGACTGATGTTAGGTGATGAATACATATTTGAGAATACATTATTTGCTGGCAAACAAGCTTAACAGGCTAATTTCTAAGCAAGTTACATACTAATCTACCTAGTGTGGCCATTAGCAAGAAAATACATTAACAATTACCTGAAGTAAGTAATTCCCTTGGGCTGCTCCCTTGTTTTCACTTGGGGTCACCACAGCAGATCCAAGGTGGATCTACAAGTTGACTTGGCACAAGTTTTACACCTGATGTCCTTCCTGACGCAACTCCACATTGGGGTGGGGCTTGAAGCGGAAGCATTCCACACTGAAACCAAGCACACTAACCACCTGGCCACCACTCCTGCTAACAATTATCTGAAGACAGTGTATTTTGTACAGCCAGCATGGTAACTGACTGCAAATTCTATCAATTTGACCTGTTTATCGAATACGTTATACTCTGGTAGGCTATGAATGTTTAAAATAAGATGAGGTATTACGTCTATGGTAACTGACATAGGCAATAATTAATTAACAGTCATAAAGGGAGTACATTTGTACTGCACAGTGCTATCTTAAAAATGACTAAAATGATATTTGTCTATTTGCAGAACAGTTTACACACTAAAAGGGAAGATATTGTGTCATAGGTATGATAGCTACTACTGGTAGTGGAATAACAGGCCGTAGTCAAGCTGTGATCTGTATGGACCCCGCCCCTCCACAGTTTGGCACATACATGATCCATGGATTAATTATAAAGTTTACATGATGTTTTGAACTACAGTGTTTTTGTCACTGTCCATTGTTTTTTTAAAGTACTAACTGTGTAAATCTCAATACAGAGTTGAAGTGAAAGTCATAGTCATGTGAAAGTCATGTGAGTGGAAGGAAATCATCAGCATTTTCATGTAACCAGAGCATGAAATAGCAAACAACTTCTGCCACTAAATACATGGACACACACACATACACACATACATTTCTGTGTGGAGTTTGCATGTTCTCCCCGTGTCTTTTTTTTTCTTTCTTTTTTTGAACTTTATTGCCTTTATCAAACTTGCAGGCAATGCAAACAAAGGTATACATTCAATACAAATATACACAACCTAACCCTCCCATAAGAGGCTACAAACAAATAGACAATTAAAAATAAAAACAAAACCAATTACAACAACTGAGACAAAAAAAAAAAAAAGAAAAGAAAAACAAACAAACAAAAAACAGACAAACAGAAAGGTCACCTAATCATTAAATGTTATACAGCAATTCTTGGTTGTACAGGGTCAAAGTAAATGCATGATATAGAATTGTACATTACATTTAAGGTGTTAGCATAATTTCAGTCCCAGAATGACTGGGGCCCATCTTCTTATGAATAGTGGTACTTTAAACTGTAAAATAGCAGTCATATTTTCCATGGTATGTATCTGCTCAATCTTCTGTATCCATTGAGCTTTTGTGGGTGCACCTGGCTGCATCCAATTAACAGAATACGTAACATGTAGCATTGGTCCTTAGAGAGCAAGTTTTCTGGTATCTTCTCCAGTAAGAAAATTAAAGGGTCCAGAGGGATATCAACTCTGAAGACAGTGTCCAATTCTTTAATGTGTTTCCAAAAAGTTTGTATCACTGGGCAGTCCCAGAATATGTGGGCATAGTCCCCAACCATGCCACAATTCCTCCCTCCGGGTGCTCCAGTTTCCTCCCACATCCAAAGACATGCGAGTTAGTTGGATTGGAATCTTTAAATTGTCCATAGGTGTGCAGGTGGGTATGAATGTGTTTGTTTGTCTGTTTGTGGCCCTGCGACAGACTGGCATCCTGTCCAGGGTGTACCAGGGTGTCGCACTCTATGACTGCTGGGATAGGCTCCAGCTGATTGCAGAATGGTTGGAGCTCCGGAAAAAAAGGACAACCTTTAGTCAAGTGGTATGTCTGACTGCAACAATCAGATGAGGTGCGGCACCACAAGTTGTTCGACACAACCATACAGTGTATGGTTGTGTCGAACACACACCTAGACAGAGGATGTTGTATCATTCATTCATTCATTTTCTGACGCTTATCAAAGTGTCAGAAAAGGAGACTAAGCAGCTCATCCGTCATACGTCCCTAAACCTTGGCCAAGTTCTAAAACTCTTGCCAGGGGATCCCAAGGCATTCCCAAGCCAGCTGGGAAATATAATCCCTCCAGCATGTCCTGGGTCTTCCCAGGGGCCTCCTCCCAGTTGGACATGCCTGGAAAAACTCCAACAGCAGACAACCAAGGGACATCCTCACCAGATCCCCAAATCACCTCAGCTGGCTCCTTTTGATGTGGAGAAGCAGTGGCTTTTTTTCTGAGGCCCTACTGGATAGTCAGGTTTTGCACCCTGTCCAGGAGTGTAAGCCCAGATACTCAATTGCGGAATTCCATTTCCAGCACTTGCATGTGCAACCTTATTCTTTTGGCCATTACCAAAAGGTTCATGACCACACGTGAAGATTGAAGTATAAATTGACTAGTAAATTGAATGCATCGCCTTCTGGCTCAGCTCCTTCTTCATCACGATGATCCAGTACAGTGTCCGTAAAACATCAGACGCCACCCCAAAACGTCTATCAAAATCATGCTCCAAATTACCCCAACTCATGAACTATAGACCCCGAGGTAATTAAACTCCTACACATGGGGCAATAACCCGGATGTTTTATTTTATTTTAAAATATTGTTTAAGCATCAGACATCTTGTTTTTCTCCAGAACCATGACCAAATTTCTGTTTTCCTTCTTCTTTAAGTTCTTTTTAACAGTAGAAAGCAAAGTTGTACACCCCATACACACACATTTTTGTTTTTAGCTGATTTGGAAAATGATGATTTGTTATGTAAAACCGTGATCTGATCCAAGCTGTGAGCTTTGTGATCTCTGACAGCTCTAATAACTATGGACACGAGTTTGCACTGAGAGCACAGTAGTGAGCAGCCCATGCAATGTGCCTTGCAAGTAAATGAAAAATAAGGTAAAGAGAGTCTCTTTCTACTGCAGGATTGTCTTACACCTGACTGAAACTTATATTTCTCTGTTTTTAGAAGAGGTCATACAAGTTTATAAAGTGAAGCAACATTATGTTGCCAAATCCCTGAAATGGAAATAAGACACCTGTGTGCTGGCTCAGCCGACCAGCTAGCCTTTAACCAGCCAGGCCGGCAAAAACATTAGAATTTTTTATTTCACTTTAAATTTTCCACACTATTTGAGCTATTTGGGTAGTGTGTTGTTTCAAGTCCTATCCATTCCATACCATACCATAATCATAAGGAAATGCAATGGCTTCAAACATTTACCAGATGTATCTATAATAAATCATAGACACTCAAAGCTGAATTTAATCAGATTCATGTTTTTGAGTGATAAGAAAACATAAATGTTTCTTTTTGGATTTACAGAACTCCTTCTTAACTTAAAACAGTATAAAACAAAATAAAAATAATTTACAGCACTTTTTCCACATTTTGTTATGTTACAGCCTTATTCCATTTTTTTCCCTGATTTTTTTTTCTACACACAGTACCCCATAACAGCAATGTGAAAAGTTTTTTTTAAGATTTTTGCTCATTTATATATATATATATATATTCTTTTTTTTCTCTCTTTTGTGTTTCGGCTGTTCTCGTTAAGGGTCACCACAGCAGATCAATCGTTTCCATCTCACCCTGTCCTCTGTATCTTCCTCTGTCACACCAACCACCTGCATGTCCTCCCTCAGCACATCCATAAACCTCCTCTTTGGCCTCCCTCTTTTCCTCCTGCCTGGTGGCTCCATCCTCAGCATCCTTCTCCTTATATACCCTGGGTCCCTCCTCTGCACATGTCCGAACCATCTCAATCTTGCCTCTCTGACTTTGTCTCCAAACCGTCCCACCTGAGCTGTCCCTCTGATATGTTCATTCCTAATCTTGTCCATTATCGTCACTCACAAAGAGAATCTCAACATCTTCAGCTCTGCCTCCTGTCTTTTTGTTAGTGCCACAGTCTCTAAGCCGTACAACATAGCTGGTCTCACTACTGTCTTGTAAACTTTCCCCTTCACTCTTGCTGATATTCTTGGTGGTCACAAATCACTCCTGCCACCTTTCTCCACCCACTCCACCCTGCCTGCACTCTCTTCTTCACCTCTCTACCACACTCTCCATTACTTTGAACAGTTGACCCCAAATATTTAAACTCATCTACTTTCACCACTTCTACTCCTTGTAACTGCACTATTCCACTGGGCTGCCTCTCATTCACACACATGTACTCAGTCTTTCTTCTACTGACTTTCATTCCCCTTCTCTCCAAAGCATATCTCCACCTCTCCAGACTAGACTCAACTTGCTCTCTACTCTCACTACTGATCACAATATTATCTGCAAACATCATAGTCCATGGGTACTCCTGTCTGATCTCATCCGTCAACCTCACCACTGCAAACTAGAAAGGACTCAGAGCTGATCATTGGTGTAATCCCACCTCCACCTTGAATGAGTCTGTTATTCCGACTGCGCATCTCACCACTGTCACACTATTCATATATATATATAAACAAACAAAAAACTACGAAATCACATATAAATAAGTATTTGCAGCCTTTGACATGAAGCTCATAATTGAGGTCAGGTGCCTCCTGATCCACTGATCATCCTTGAGTTGTTTCTACAGCTTAATTGGAGTCCACCTGGGGTAAATTCATTTGACTGGATGTGATTTGGAAAGGCACACACCTGTCTGCTATACAGTCCCACAGTTGACAATGTATGTCAGAGCACAAACCAAGCATGAAGTCAAAGGAATTGTCTGTAGACCTCCAAAACAGGATTTGTCTCAAGGCACAAATCCGGGGAAGGGCACAAAAACAGTTCTGATGCTTTGAAGGTGTCAATGAGCACAGTAGCCTCCATCATCCATAAATGGAAGAAGTTAGGATCCACCAGGACTCTTCCAAGAGCTGTCCGCCCATTTAAACTGTGTAACTGGAGAGAAGGGCCTTAGTCAGGGAGGTGACCAAGAACCCAGTGGTGACTCTGTCAGAGCTCCAGCATTCCTCTGTGGAGAGAGGAGAACCTTCCAGAAGGACAACCATCTCTGCAGCAATCCACCAATCAGGCCTGTATGGTAAAGTGGCCAGAAGGAAGCCACTCCTTAGTAAAAGGCACATGGCAGCCCACCTGGAGTTTGCTAAAATTCACCTGAAGGACTCTCAGACCATGAGAAACAAAACTCTCAGGTCTATTAAAACCAAAATTGAACTGTTTGATGTGAATGCCAGGTGTCATGTTTGGAGGAAATCAGGCACCATCCCTACAGTGAAGCATGGTGATGGCAGCATCATGTTGTGGGGATGTTTTTCATCAGCAGGAACTGGGAGACTAGTCAGGATGGAGGGAAAGATGAACGCAGCAATGTACAGAGACATCCTCAAAGAAAACCTGCTCCAGAGCGCTCTTGACCTCAGACTGGGCGATAGTTCATCTTTCAGCAGGACAATGACCCTAAGCACAGCCAAGATATCAAAGGAGTAGCTTCAATTCTGTGAATGTCCTTGAGTGGTCCAACCAGAACCCAGACCTGAATCTGATTGAAGATCTCTGTAGAGATCTGAAAATGGCTGTGCATCGATGCTCCCCATCCAACCTGATGGAGCTTGAGAGGTGCTGCAAAGACAAATGGGCAAAACTGGCCAAAGATAGGTGCACCAAACTTGTAGCATCATATTCAAGAATACTTGAGGCTGTAATTGCTGCCAAAGGTGCATCAACAAAGTACTGAACAAAGGGTGGGAATACTTATGTGATTCCTTAGGTTTTTATTTTTAATAAATTTGCAAAAATTTCCCAAAAAACAAAATGTTTTTCATGTTATCATTATGGGGTGTTGTGAGTAGAATTTTGAGGGGAAAAAATTAATTTACTCCATTTTGGAATAAGGCTGTAACATAACAAAATGTGGAAAAAGTGAAGCACTGTGAATACTTTGTAGGTGCACGGTAAAATATAGAAAAATAAAATTCCAGTATCAGTGCAAATATCATAATCAGTTTCTTAGAAATGTTCATGCATCCATCCCTTGACTTGTCTGAAGAAGACTGGATGGAAAAGCAATGGCTTTCATGTGTTTAATAAAGGGTGCATTTACTTATTCACAATCTTATTTACTTATTCGTTTTTAATTCTTCTCGTTACCTCCGCCAATGACATATGTTTTTGCCCATTTGTTTGTTTGTGAACAGCCTGTAATCAATAATTTTTCATGTATCGTTATGAAATTTTTACTGAAGATTCATGTCCTGATAGGCAGAACTGATTCAATTTTCAATGTCATAGGTCAAAGGGCAAAGTCAGGAAAAATCCTGGAAAATTGAAGTGCTCTACACAAGTCTACTCAACACTACGCTACTATACACCATTCTACGCAATTGTATGCTGCCCTATGTCAATCCGGTGAAAAATCCTTTTAGGTTTTTTATCTGTACATACCTATATTGCTATATTTTATTCATCCCGCTGAATTTTGCTGGCAGTGAAGCTTCAAAACCACAGAAGAAGAAGAGGCAGGCCAAGTGTCCCACTACTACGTGCAACATTTTTTTCACGACACAGCCATTCCAGCGTACTCGTTACACATTACAGTGCCACTCTACGCAGGATGGGTGTGAAAGGGGCTTTAGCTTGGATAGTAACAGGGACATTTTGATTCTAATCTGCACCATTGCTCTTCTTCTTCCATTGCACCAAAATGCATCACCTATAGGAAAGGAATGTAATAGGAAGAGATGTAATTTTCAGAGCATGGCAGAGCCAAGCACAGAGAGGCGGCACTGAAGGAGGGGTGCAGAGGAAAATTTACTGCTGTGAAAAGTGTGGGAAAAATCAGGCTGCCCCCCTGCTGTCAGCTATATATCCCTTCAGGGAATTGAGACTTTATGTCCTAGTCAGCACAAATCTATATTTTGGAAAGCATGTCGTCTCCCCCCCCCCCCCCCCCCCCCCCCCCCAAGGATGGTACTTTGGGCCAGTTTGGGACAATCTAAGTTATTTACTCTTCTATCATTCAAATACACCACAGGACAGAACCCGGCCAGTCGCTCACATAATGCTGTGGTTAAGACCACTGATCCAAACTGCAATCATTCCAACAATCACACCTTCCGTGGTAAAAGCAGTTGATTTTAATATGCCCACGATTCCTCATCCAAAGTTGAGGCGATAACTGACGGGAACAAAGATAGTTGCATAATTCTAACAGTATTTCCCTGCAGCCCCTGTATCAGGCCTGTCATCACATGACAGCCAGAAAAGCACAAGGCAATTAGCGATGCACCCAATCAAACCCACCCAACACACACACACACACACACACACACACACACACACTAACACACACACACACACACACACACACACAACACACTGTTCAGAGACACAAAGAGGCACAAAGGACCGGGGGGGGGGGGGGGGGGGGTGCAGTTAAGAGAAAACAAGGGATAAATGGAGAGATAAACTGTTTGGTGTCATCGCTGTTATCAATCTCAACGAGAGGGAAATGAAGTTTGGAATAGAGAAATATCATTACAAAGCAGACAGTGATGAACGAGCTAATGGGCAGAGAGAGACAGGCGGAGGAACGGTGGGCGGGGCGGGGCGAGGCGGGGGTGCGGAAAGCGAGACGAGGGTTAAGGAGATGCAGTTTCTGTCGTTTGCTTTGTAGAATTGCAAGACTGAGACTAACTTTGTTGAAAACCTCAAAGGACATCCTCACATTCACGTATAACTCCGGCAAACGGAGATGGAATAAGTGGCGGCGGGGCCTCCTGCTCTCCATCAGTGTACAGAAAGGGTTTGTAAAGCGAGATGTCATCTCCGTGGCCTCCACCCCACAGAGTGTGGTATTAAACCTGAGGTTTAGTGAGTATCCACCCTGGTGACCTGTTTTTCACACCGCTGAAGCTGCCTTTAAGAGGGCTTACAAGGCGGCTGGCAGGATCTGCACAGCCGGGCTCCCCTGCATCCTGTCTGGGCTCAGCACTATTACCCAGGCAACACCGCAGGCCTCACGCCACTCAGTGTCTCTGTCAAAAGTAGATTACGTAAACTAGAGATGTATATCCATCCGCTTCTCAGGCGTGTTTAAGTCGCCTTATTTTGATCCAGTATGCATAGCAAAAAAAAAAAAATTTTTTTTTTGCATTGTATTCAAAAATACTGCAATCAAAATACTCTGCACACATTGTTCACATAGCAGATGATTCCGATGTCCAGAATTTATACCCCATCTCCTTAAGATCACATTATGTTTAAAGAAAACTCAGATGTTGCATTTCCGATGCAGATATAAAAACTGAATATTTTCCACACGTGTTTTTAGAATTTGCACACGTTGATGTAAAACTGATGCATCGCCTTTGTGGATAAAAAGATCCTGATGGGAATTTTGAGTGAGAAAGTCTTGCCTCAGAGTGACTCTACAGCCACGTGCCAAACATCTGGTCGGTAACAAGACTGGCTTTCCAGTGTGTGTGTGTATGTGTGTGTGTATATATATATATATATATATATATATAAACCCACTAGATGCAGATTCGGTGAATTTATTGTGTCTAAATCCCCTCATTTCCATAACAGATTGAGATCAGGGAAACTCAAAATTGAAGGTGTGCCCCCCCCCATATGGATCATGAGTGGCAATAAGATGAATTTCACAGATGAAACAGGATTCATAAATGAAAAATGGTTCAAAATACACTAAGTAATATTTGAACTATTCTGCACAGAAGAAGATTTATACAGTAAACTGTACTGACAGATAAAATTTTGCAAATTCTCACTGGATTTGACAATAAAGTTCCCCCTCTGTGAAAATAATTTTGAAAGAAGAATTTGGACAAACTGCTCATCGACTCAACCACAAGAAACTGAATGAAGAGGAAATGCGATAAAAGGAACAACAGCAATAATAATAATGACAATAATAATAATAATAATAATAATAGTAATAAAACAAGCAAAAAAACAAACAAAAAACTATGCACTATGAATTTATGTGCACTTCTGTGGACTTTATGCCATACTCAGGAATCACCGATCATATGGTCTTACTTTTTGTTTTGTTTTTTTCCTGCAAGATACAACGCAGTACTTTGGTGTTACTGTGGTGACAGCAAAAACAACATTCACTTATTACACAAATCTCAGTAGTCACGGAGGCTAGACAGCAGATTTGGGGCTTAAACTACTCCGGGATCCCAAGTTTCTGTTATATCCAACTCTACATTCTTTTATTTCCAGTCAGTGACAGGAGACACCTGCTTCGACCTTTGACCCAGGTGAAACGGCCCCTCGCTGTATCTTGGTATGCACAGAGACGAGGATTTAAACTCCTCAAAAACAGCACGTGTCTATTTAGAAGCAAACAAATATTTTTCCTCCTGAAAATATTCAGAAATGACTGTTTTGACCTTTGACCCTGTATTTTCACAGCAGGTCAGCAAAGTGTTCCCCTGAAGAGATCACCTTAATAGAATAAGAACCACAATTGAGCCTTATTATCTTATTGATTTATTGATCAATTATTGAATTATTGATCAGGTACCTTATTGTACCTTACTGATTTCAATTTCAGTCATCATCATAACAGGAACTTTTTTAAGGGTTATTCATAAATATCATCTCAAACTAAAAGTTAGTTTAATTTCTATTTTATTTATTGTTTCACAGAAAAACACTCAAAAAGTAACTATAATAGCACAATGCGAGGGAATGTGAGGGAGGAGAGGTCTGCCTGACTGCGTGGGTTGAATGATGTAATCAAAGCAAAAGATAAATTTAAAAAATACTTGGGCAAGCCAGAGTTGGATGAGGAAGACATGCACGAGGAAAATAGTCCGGTATGAGTTTGAAAATGACAGAAGATGCAGTAGTTTTTCCCACACATACGTATTCCACCATATGTCAAATAAATCAGCTTATTTATGATGCGACATACACTGTTCAGCCACCTGAAGCCGTCTGCCTTCTTCTAAAAACGCCACAAATTCTTTTAAAATTCATAGGCATTGTCCAAATTCTTGGACACGCTTATCGGCTATAATGCACACACACCTGCTATAGACGGAGGAGGGAGTGTGTAGTGGGAGGCGCTGATGGACAGACTGCAGGGAAAACAAGGAGACATTGTTGCTGATCTGCTGAAGGTCACAGGCGCTGCTGAGTGCCAAGTCTGACACGGACTCGCACAACAAGGCAACGTGTAATCTATAGGAGCCTAGATCAGCATTATAGTGAATTATTTGGATCTACAATTACAGTCATTACACAAGCAGAGCAAATATGCTTTCTCATTCCATCACTGAAAACTAAGCCTGTCTCCCCCCCTGCTCCCCCCCGTGCTGATGAACATCACACAATAGGACTTTCATCAAACCAGCCCCCCCCCACTCCAACTCCAGATGTCAGGTATAGTGGGAGAGTCGGTGCTGCTGGATGCTGTCTGACACTTTTCAAAATAAAGATAACAAGCTACAGGCGGCTCGTCCTTCAGCATCTAACACTGGAGCGCATGCTGCAGGCACACCCACTCAAAAAGCTCACGCACACGCTCTCGTCCCCTGACAACGACTGCATCAAAATGCAAAAGCATTTATTTCATATTTAATGCATCTTAGGTTTCGTTGCAGCTGCCTATATGTTCCCTTTGTGAGCAAACAAACATTTCTTAACAGTTAACCACTGGCAGCCCTTTGCTTTCTGTGATGTCATAAAGGTTCTTGTAACACTTGGAAAAATATCAAAAGAAGTACTTTGAATTCAACTTGGATCTCCCCTGAAATTTAATTAGCTCTTCCCTGACCAGTAAATTTGTAAGTAAGTAAATTTGTCCAAATACGTCTTCTGCTTTCTGAGTTATTGTGCATGTAGACAGAGAAGACAGACAGACAGAAGGTGCAATCACATAAACACCACTGCTCTGGCATTCACGCATGTTACTGCCATGATGTCACATAGGGCAATTTGTCTGTGCGTTCCCATGATGCTTCACTTTATTCCTGTGCCGCTTCAGTAGACTCACCCCCCACTGTGTGAGACCTCTTCCATAGGAGTTGAACACAACAGACTGCTGACACACACACACACACACACACACACACACACACACACACACACACACACACACACACACACTGTTTCGACTGTAACAACAATCAGGGGGTGCTACAGAAATGTTGATGCGTTTGTTGCATCATTTTTAATCGTATATTGATTAGTCTATACGGTGATGGAGTGTTGCTTTGTCAACACCCAAAATAATTTTCTCCTCCAGCGTCACCCTGTTTGCGCAACAACTCGGTCATGATGACGACTTCGGAGCTCTTGGTCAAGCAACACCTTTTGGTCAAGTAAGGCACAAGGTGGCGCCCTCACCACTTCACAATCAACAAATGTGATTTGATCAAGACCCTTTTTTTTTTTTGTGGGTGGACTTAAAAGCACACTATCTTACTTTTAACTTGACCATCAGTCACTGACTGACTTGGGACTCCTTACTATTTCCTGGAAACTTTATCCCTAAACACACAGCTGAGCCAATGCAACTTCAGTCATAGTGACAGAAATATTTGAATTGGAATTCATCATACTGTATTACATGGCACTAAAACCCAAAACCATCCCAGTTTGCAACAGAACCTCCTATAGTAAGTGGTAACTCTCAGACATGCATCTCAGTGCATTTATGCTCACTGCTAAATTTCCCATTACTTTTTAAATTCTCATTTCATTTCTTATTTACGTCCATTATTTATTGGGGGTGGTGACCAAGTGGTTAAGCGTGCTTGTTTCCAGTGCGGAAGGTTCCTGGGTTCAAACCCGATCCCTGCCCATTCTCCATGTAATATGGAGTTGCGTCAAACTAAACCTGTGTAAAACTTGTGCGAAATCAAAGTGTGGATCCACTTTGGACCTGATGTGTCGACCCAGAGTGAAAACAAGGGAGCAGCCTGTCTGTAAGTCTTATTGTCTGTAAGTGTCGGCCCTGCGATAGACTGGCACCCTCTCCAGAGTGTACCCTGCCTCTTGCCCAATGACTGCTGAGACATGTGGCGCAGGTCTGAAAGCACATCTGACGCAGGTGTTGGAAGTGCTTTACAGTGATGCCTCACACACACACACACACACACACACACACACACACACACACACACACTGCTGCCATGCAATGTGCTCAACTGCACTCCAACAGCCAGTAACTTGGGAATAAAGGACATTACTCAAGGCCACTTTACTGGGTTGGACAAGTAAAACTAATGTTTAGATTTTGCACTATTTTATAGAGATTTCACAGTTATACTGTTATAACTGTACTATACTGTATGTCCAGACATTGTAAGATCGCCTGCTGCAATCTACCAAACTCCTCTCTGGAAAGGTTGTCAAGAAAGCACGGCGGATGCAACTCAAATTTTCCACCGTTTATTTTCTTCACACACACATACACCCGAGCTGCGGAAGCCTGTTAACAGATTACACTTTGCTGGATCATAAGTTTGTTCACCAGCCAAAAAAAAAAAAAAAAATTATCAATCAAGCTCAACATTAGTTTGTTAGGTTGCAAACTGACAACGCGTGCTAGTCCTGACAACTATCCAAACTTGGGAGAGCAGATCATTATAACACCTGCTTCCTTTTGCTACCTACACATGCTCCCTCCGTACAGTCTCAGCCACTTATATAAATAAGTAAGATGACACACCCACATAACTACACACCTTGTGCGAGAATTATACTAAACTAACTTAATCTAGTGGAAAGTTCTACACTGTACCTGTCAAAGTCTGTAAGGTCACAGAGAGACAATGTGATAAAAAAAAATAAATAAATCTGCGATAAAATCTTGCAGAATTTGCCAACAGATTCCAACCAGTAAATATTCCACAGATTTTACAGTTAAACTGACTTAACAGTGAATGCATATACTTCCACCACAGGCAATCTTAAATCCATTCTACACTGAATAAAGAGAATAGTTGAACCAACTTAAATGAATTGTTTCAATAATTTTTGAAGTCGATTGTGTTTTCAGTGTACATTGAAAAAGGAACAACTTAAAAGGTTGTTTCAATTGGTAACAACTGAATGAATTAAGTTGTTGGAATTTAACTTTGTAAGTTAAGTCAACTCTAAAAGTTCAACAACTTAACTCATTTAGATGTTACCAATTGAAACAATTCATTTAAGTTGGTACAACTATTCTCTTTTTTCAGTGTATTGTAGCATAAACCAGTTTTACTGGAGTTGATCATGTTGATTTTACACTCTCATAGAGTTGATGTAACAATATTTTGAGTGGGACCATGTTGTTGTTGTTTCAGTTGATAACAACTGAATGAATTAAGTTGTGGGAATTTAACTTTTATGATGTGCTTGTCATGTAAACTTTCATGTGGAATTCAAGAGGATAAAAAACACATTAACTATGAGGTCTGTCAATAAAGTATAGGTCCTTTTAATTTTTTTCAAAAACTATATGGATTTCATTCATATGTTTTTACGTCAGACATGCTTGAACCCTCATGCGCATGCGTGAGTTTTTCCACGCCTGTCGGTGACATCATTCGCCTGTGAGCACTCCTTGTGGGAGGAGTCGTCCAGCTCCTCGTCGGAATTCCTTTGTCTGAGAAGTTGCTGAGAGACTGGCGCTTTGTTTGATCAAAATTTTTTCTAAACCTGTGAGACACATCGAAGTGGACATGGTTCGAAAAATTAAGCTGGTTTTCGGTAAAAATTTTAACAGCTGATGAGAGATTTTGAGGTGAGACTGTCGCTTTAAGGACTTTTCACGGTGCGAGACGTTGCGCAGCGCCGTCGTCAGCCTGTTTCAAGCTTAAAACCTCCACATTTCAGGCTCTATTGATCCAGGACGTCGTGAGAGAACAGAGAAGTTTCAGAAGAAGTCGGTTTCAGCATTTTATCTGGATATTCCACTGTTAAAGGAGATTTTTTTAATGAAAGACGTGCGGGCGGATTGCAGCGTCGGCTCGCAGCCGCCGCGACGCTCCGCCACAGGAAAAACACCTCTGTTGAAAGCCTTAAGGACAAGTTGGAACATGTCCAGCTGTTAAACAATTTCTCATATACTCACTCCACTGAAAGCCATCAAAAGCCGCCTGGATTTTACAAATGGTTATCAACACGGAGGTGTTTTTCCTGTGCCGCCGCACCGCGTCGGCTGCGTCCCGACACGCGGACCCGTCCGCACGTCTTTCATTGAAAAAATCTCCTTTAACAGTGGAATATCCGGATAAAATGCTGAAACCGACTTCTTCTGAAACTTCTCTGTTCTCTCACGACGTCCTGGATCAATAGAGCCTGAAATGTGGAGGTTTTCAGCTTGAACCGGCTGACGACGGCGCCTGAGAGCGCTGCACGACGTCTCGCACCGTGAAAAGTCCTTAAAGCGACAGTCTCACCTCAAAATCTCTCATCAGCTGTTAAAATTTTTACCGAAAACCAGCTTAATTTTTCGAACCATGTCCACTTCGATGTGTCTCACAGGTTTAGAAAAAAGTTTGATCAAACAAAGTGCCAGTCTCTCAGCAACTTCTCAGACAAAGGAATTCCGACGAGGGGCTGGACGACTCCTCCCACAAGGAGTGCTCACAGACAAATGACGTCACCGACAGGCGTGGAAAAACTCACGCATGCGCACAAGGGTTCAAGCATGACTGATAAAAACATATGAATGAAATCCATATAGTTTTTGAAAAAAATAAAAAGGACCTATACTTTATGGACAGACCTTGTATTTAGGAATTACAGTCATTTTCATGCAGTCTTTCCATTTTCAGAGCCAATAAATATTCATAAAAATGAGCACTTTTACAGAAAGTTTTTTTACACACACGTCAGAGGATCACAGCTTTCTATGTCAGTTATTAACAAATACAATGTGGTACTGAGTGGTACATCTGTCTGCAGTAGGCAGGTTCTCAAAACCTGTGTGACTGTAGATGAAGGAGTGAGGGAAGCCACCAAAACACTCAAAGCAACTCTGAAGTTGGGCCACCACCAATCACAGCTTCATGGTGAAGAGGCACAGAGAAAAAATATCAATAAAAGAAAACAGATCAATCCAGGCACATTTTATCTGAAATTCCACATCTTTTTAAGAAAATCCTTCCCTGTGCCACTCAATCAATAAATCAATCAAAGTTTATTTATATAGCCCTTTCCACAGCCCAGAGGGTGACCAAAGCCTCACAGTCCGATAAAAACACAGAGAATAACTTAAAACCCTTATGGTTTTCCATCATGAAGTTATATAACTGGTGATGCATCAGACAAAATTTGTGATTTGTGGAATTTCTCTGATCACAGCCACAGAACCCTGTAACTCCTCCAGACAGATTTACATTGTACCATGCAGTACAGTGCCGGTTATATTTCTTAACGGTTGATGTAAATAATCTATAAGACATATTCAGTGACATGGAAATGCTCATGTATTCATGGCCTTGAACAAATCTGGCGACAAAAGTGATTTTTTTTTTTAATTAACAAGCATTCTTACTTTTCATTAGTCCAATTACTTATGGCCTCTGAAAATGGGACTGTGCATAAATTCCTAAATGGATAATGTGATACTGGGACAGTGACCCGTAAGGAACCACAAGTTCTAGATGTGGTCATTTGTACTGTATATGGCAGACAGCTGACTTTTCGGGAAAATCTGTTTGTAGTTATGCTACATTTTAAAGTACTGACATAGAAAAAATGTTGTGGCTTTTATGAAAGTCTTTAATGAAAGTTTAATCTGTTTTCACTTGTGTTCAGTTTTCTAAAATTAATTTTAGTTGTCAATAAGATTTTCTGAAGCTGCTTAACTAGGACAATATTCCATGTAAAAAAAAAAAAAAAAAGTTTTATATTTGCACTCTGACAGTGTTCACATTAGATCACCCCCCCCCCCCCCCCTTTTTTTTTGGCCTGTGTGAGATGCTGTTGAGACACAATTGTGCTGTTTTGTCTGGAGTGTGAACATGTTCATTCTGGGTTTGGGGTCACATGCAGACAGAAAATATCTAGATTTCAATCTGCTGTCTGGGATGTTGGAGGTCAGACAGGCTAATGAATTCTGTCAGGTCTGCAGCAACCTCACAGGCTTTTATTTTGAAATACAGACTCTTATTGTGGAAGTGCTGCATAAACAGGCTTGTTTTTAAAAATTATTGATTTCTCAAAAATTAGCAGGGGTGGTGGCCAAGTGGTTAATGCGCTTGGTTTCAGTGCAGAAGGTTCCGTGTTCAAATCCCACCCCTGCCACATTTCTCCATGTAATGTGGAGTTGCGTCAGGAAGGGCATCCGCTGTAAAACCTGTGCCAATTCAACATGCAGATCCACCTTGGATTTGCTGTGGCGACCCCGAGTGCAAACAAGGGAGCAGCCGAAGCGACTTACTATTGATTTCTCAAAAATTATTGGTCCGATCACCTTGCTGTTTTCACCACTTGAATCCTCATGAAAAATACATAAATATGCTAAAGGACGAAAGTCAGCTCTGTCTGGATTTCAATTGATGCTCCGGATACACAAACACACAGAGGCCACTTCTCTTTTATAATATGGATTTTTATTAAACCAATTGAATTAAAGCTGAAAGTCTATACAACAAGCACACCTCGACTGTTTAGTTCCACTGTGATGGTGCACAGAGGCAAAATTACAAAGCCACTGTCCAACTTCATGCACATGAATATATGTGTGTACCTAATACTTGAAAATTTAAAGGAGCACCCCTTGAGGTGGTTTCAGCAAACATCTGTTCAACAATCCATGTTATGTGTACGGCTGCTTGCTGCAGAATTTCATCTCAAACGTTTGCATCCAAGCTGAATTTCAGGCTTTGTGTTTGGCAGATGTGAGAGGTGAGTGACACCGCAGAACGCCTAAATAATGATGATTCCCATGTGGGATAGAGAGTAGGGATGAATGGGATAGTCACTTTTGTTTCTCAGATTTTGATTTCATTAATTATTTTCTATGTTACTATATATATATATATATATATATATATATATATACACAAGGTCTATTAGACAATAAACCGACCCTTTTATTTATTTATTTTTTTTAACTATATGGATTTGAATGACGTGCGATTCCACCAATCATGCTTGAACCCTCGTGCGCATGCGTGAGTTTTTTCACGCGTGTCGGTGACGTCATTTCCCTGTGGGCAGGCCTTGAGTGAGATGTGGTCCCGCCCTCTCGGCTGAATTCCTTTGTTTCACACGCTGCTCGATACGGTGCGCGTTGCTTTATCAAAATTTTTTCTGGACCTGTGAGGAATATCCGAGTGGACACTATTCGAGAAATTAAGCTGGTTTTCGGTGAAAAGTTTAACGGCTGATGAGAGATTATGGGGTGTTTCTGTCGGTGTAAGGACTTCCCACGGAGCAGGACGTCGTGCAGCGCTTCCAGGCGCCGTTGTCGGCCTGTTTCAACCTGAAAACATCCTAATTTAAGGCTCTGTTGACCCAGGACGTCGTGAGAGAACAGAGAAGATTCAGAAGAGGCCGGCATGAGGACTTTATGCGGACATTCCACTGTTTAAGGACATTTTTTAATGAAAGACGTGCGCTCAAATTCGCTGAGTCGTTTTTGTGACAACTCGGCGAATCTGTGTGCGCCGCGACAGGAAAAACACCTCTGTGTTGAAAACCATTGGTAAAATTCAGGCGGCTTTTGATGGCTTTCAACAAGTGAATAACTGAGAAATTGTTTAACAGCTTGGGCATGTTCCAACTTGTCCGTTAAGGTTTCCAACGGAGGTGTTTTTCCTGTCGCGACCCCCCGCGGTCGGGTCCGGCCCAACATGCGACTCTGCCTGCACGTTCTTTCATTACAAAATGTAAGTTAACAAAGGAATGTCCGAATAAACTCCTCATGCTGACTTCTTCTGAAAGTTCTCTGTTCTCTGATGACTTACTGGGTCAACAGAGCCTGAAATGTGGAAGTTTTCAACTTGAAATGGCGAGACGCTGCCGCCTCGAAGCGCAGATCGCCGTCAGGCGCCATGGGCCGTCCTTACGGCGACACTAGTAAGTCCCTTCGGCTGCTCCCTTGTTTGCACTCGGGGTCGCCACAGCAAATCCAAGGTGGATCTGCATGTTGATTTGGCACAGGTTTAACGCCGGATGCCCTTCCTGACGCAACTCCACATTACATGGAGAAATGTGGCAGGGGTGGGATTTGAACCCAGAACCTTCCGAAATAAAACCAAGCGCATTAACCACTTGGCCACCACCCCTGCTACGGCGACACTACCAGACCAAAATCTCTCAGCCGTTAAAATTTTTACCGAAAACCAGCTGAATTTATCGAATGGTGTCCACTCAGTTGTGCCTTACAGTTTTTGAAAAAAATTTGATCAAACAAAGCAGCAGTCTCTGAGACATTCCTAAACAATGAAAAAATCGACGAGAGGGTGGGCGACTCCTCACTCAAAGACTGCCCACAGGCGAATGACGTAACCGACAGGCGTGAAAAAACTCTCGCATGCCCACAAGGGTTCAAGCATGTCTGATGTAATCACACGTGATTCAAATCCATATGGTTTTTGAAAAAAATAATAAGGTCGGATACTTTTCTAATAGACCTCGTATATATATATATTTAACCAGATAAAAACCCATTGAGATCGTGACCTCTTTTACAAAGTCAGGATAACCATTAAAATATGTAAAATACAAGCAATTAACAAATAAAACACATATATATATATACATATATACATATACATATATATACATATATACATATATATATATATATATATATATATATATACACACACACACACACACACACACACACATATATATATACACATATATATATATATATATATATATATATATATATATATATATATATAACCAGATAAAAACCCATTGAGATCGTGACCTCTTTTACAAGGTCAGGATAACCATTAAAATATGTAAAATACAAGCAATTAACAAATAAAACACAATCGTATATATCTATCTAGATATCTATATAGATAGATAGATAGATAGATAGATAGATAGATAGATAGATAGATAGATAGATAGATAGATAGATAGATAGATAGATAGATAGATAGATAGATAGATAGATAGATAGATAGACAGATAGGTAGATAGATAGATGTGGGAAATGATTAAGGCGTTGGTGATGGGTTGTTAGTTCAACAAGCTGAAATAAAGTGTTGATTACAGGGACAAAAACGTTCTCATCATTTATTATTTATTGTTTTAGGTTTAGGTCTTTAGTCTTACTTCTCATAGTCGTGCTTGCAGTACAGTAGGCGGTCTCTGCAGTAGCACGTGCCCGTGAGCGCGCTCAAACACACGGCGCACTTGACGCAGGTCTCGTGCCAGGAGCGCTCGTTCACGCGCAGCAGGAAGCGGTCGGCGATGGGGGCTTCGCAGCCCGCGCACACCTCACCCCCTCCCCTGAAGTCCGCACCTGCAGAGAGACACGCAAAACCAGGGATGAGTTCGAGTCCCCTCAGTGCAAACCGACGGACCTGCAGTCCAACGGTCAGCGCACGTGGCCACAAAATGATCTACTCACTGCTTAAAGTACTCTCCAAATACTGTTAAATCTGCTTGATTTAACAGTATTTGGAGTGGGACCATGTACCCACAAGAGTCCATTTTTTACTACATGTTCAGTCATGAAAACCAATTACATTTTTTTTATTTATTTGAGACGTCAAACCATATCACATTTACTGAGTCATAAAACAAATTCAATATTTAAAATGATAGGCCTTATAATATTCAAATAATGTTCTTGCAATCATTTTTATACCTTATGGTTCATATTTGTTTTTGTTCTGATAAGAAAATTAGTTGATTTATTTTATCTTATTTGACGTCACGCTGCAGATTATTAGACATTATTATCCCTGTGTATTTTGTTTCCTAATGCTTCTCTGCGTTCATAATCAGTAATAATTTTATTGCACTCGATGGCAATATTTTCACATGCATAATATTCCAATATTGATTTTGTAATGGATCTAATTAGTATAAACAAACCACAGTTGTCTTGTAGCCTCGAGAGCCCTGCGATCAACAACAAGTCCACAAACAATTTAATCGGCCTGTCTTTATTTTATAGTCATTTTGCACATTAAAAGATGCCAACGTGGCCAAAAAAGGAGGTTCTCTGCTCCTCAGCAGAACATCTATCACAACCCAAAATTTTATAGTTGAACACGGAGCAGTTTTGTGTTGAGTTATTTTGCGGACCCACAATAACCGTTTGTTTGACCTGATGGACGTTATTTAAGAACCACGTGTTGCCTTTCTTCCGCTCCCTCTAATTTATATAGGATTTAAAACGCACATTTTCCTTTTCTCTTCTCGTTTTTCATTGTAGGTCTTTATGTGCCTTTCTCTCTTTTTAAATCTCACCAAAAGGCGTTGAGGATGGAGGCTGCTGCAAACAGGACTGTTGACTCTCTTCTGTTTTCATCCCTTCTCTTCTTCCCTCAGTGTGATCGCTGCAGAAAAAAATACAACACAAACTTTCTCTGTGATATCAGAAGGACAAACTACAAAGAAGAAAATTAACTGAGAATGGCCGAAAATTGTGAAAAACACTGCAGGGAGGGTAGCAATTAAAAAAACAACAATCAAATAAGAAACACGCTGCTCACAAATGATCAAAAGTACAAATGACATTAATAGTAAAATAGAAAGTATTAAATGAGCCGAAAATTATTATATAATAATAAAGTAAATAGATAAAATACGCCCAAATAAATAATATTCCCTGTTGTAGCCTAGTTAACGGGCCTTATCTGGCCATCAGATTAAAAAAAAAAAATAATAATTCAACCTCAGATAAAAACAAACAAACAAACTACTTTTAAAATAGAAATTAGAATATATCCAAGGACGCGCAGCAACAATAATAATAATAACAACAACAATAAGAATTATAATAAGAATAAAATAACGCTGCCTTCCGAATACCATCATAATTAAATCATCCGGAATGAATTTGTTTTTAAAACTGATATTACGATAAAAACCTCACTTTTTAAAAACTAAAACTCAGTACAGTATTTTGCTATTTAGTTGGTGATTACTCTAATTTGTTAAATTCCTCTAATACTACTTTAAAATGTGGGAGGCGCTGAAGATTTTTGAAGAAATGTTTGGTCCTATACATATTTTATTTTAAAAAAAAATGAATTAAATCGACAGTTGTTGAGAGAAAAATAATTGTATCTTGCACTCAAATTGAAAAAGGTTTAGACTCGCCTCATAATAACATGGCATTTGTGAAGCAATATTATATATAGAATATTATATATATATATTCTGTGATAATTTCAATGCATCCTTCCGAATGTTATTATAACGCGTCTCCAACATTAGACTTATATTGCAATAATCTGTAAAATCGATTACATGTAATAAAGGCAGAATGTCGGGTTTAATTAAGTAATGAAACAAAACAAATTATTTATGGAAATGGTACTAATCAGTTATTTAAATGTAATTCCAGGATTCATTCATGACTGCATATTTGTGTAATGATAATTGATAATTACGTTATCACACATTTGTGGCACAATGTCAATGAAGGATGAAAAAGGCATCTAACTGGCTCCTCTACCACACACAATTAAAGGAAATATAAGTGACATATAATCGAGGCAAAAAAAAAATAAAAAAAATAAAAGTTGTAAACAATATAACAAAGCCCACTAGAACAGCTGTCATAAAAATTACATTTATTGTTTGAAATAATATTAATAGATAGATAGATAGATAGATAGATAGATAGATAGATAGATAGATAGATAGATAGATAGATAGATAGACATACTGTATTTATTTATTTGATACTGTATTCAATAAATTTAAAAAATATAATGTTGAACATGATCCTGCGAAACCTGACATAAAAATAATCTAAACCTTTATTGATCTCACAGAGGAGAAATTCACATGTTAAAAATGATCGCGTTTTTTCTGCGGTTTGCATTAAAGCTCAATATTGAGTTTTTTTTTTAAACACCTGAGCATTAAACCAATAATACTTAATTTTTTTATGTGTTTGTGGAAAAAGTCTGCTTGCACAGACAACCTGTTCGTGGAGCTGCGCTGTCTCTTACCTTGAGGTGAAACACACTCCTCCTGAAATCTCGGTTGGCAACATTAAACACAGCTGGAACTTTGCGCCACTTCACACGAACACACGTGTTTTCAGGCTGTTGACGCGCACTCTCACGGTCCAGCGCGCATTTTTGCTCACGATAAAAATCCAGATAATACCATGATGACCCTCAAACTATAGTCTTTTGTCTCCGCTGTTTTCTCCGCGAGCCGTGTGCGCGCTCTGACTTGTTTTGCGCGTTAAAAAAAAAAAAAGGCGCAGAGGGAGGAGATGGACAGACGGGGGGTGGAAGGAGGAGATGATGAGGGAAGGATGAGCGACGATATCGACTATTGATAACTGGCGTGAGGACGATCTTTTGGATTTGTGCGCTCGTGGTTGAAAGGTGGAGACTCCAAAGGGCGCACGCAGCCAGACTTCAACGGCTCGTAAATCCTCATCCAGGTGCGCAAACCTACATTGATCACATTTGGTCATATTTTAATACGTGCTTAAAATGATTTGTTTCTTGTATTTTAAAAAAAGGAAAACAGACAATAATCATAACAGCTTCGCATCGTAATTTAATCGAGCCATCTGAAAATGTCGCGTTAACATTGATAATTCAAACTGATCCAATATCTGAAAATGGGGATGTGTGTGTAAGAGGAGCAGCTTTTCAAAACACCGTGTTTATAATTAGCAATAAAACATTTATTATTCCCATTTCTCCATTCTGGCCACGTTTACCTCATATGTTAGTAACACCGCCCCCTTGTGTCATAATCCCAAAATGCAAAAGCAAAATATCAGTTTTGAGGGAATTACAACAAAACAAAACAAATATAAAATAAAGCTTATATTTTCAACACCGGCTAAGTGGTATATGCTTTGCTCTGCTATTTTGCTCTGTATTTTTAGATTTTTTATTTATTCATTATTCTTTTCCTTTGTTAATATTTTACACTTTTGTATTGCTATTACTGTGAAGCAATAATGTGCTATATAAATAAATTTTAATTTGAATTGAATTAGCCTATATTTAAAAAAAAACCGAGGCTATCATTCCATTCTATTGCAGATACACAGTACGCACACAGCAACATTCTGGAAACAGCTTTAGTGGTCATTTTCCCTCTCACAGTACTGTTCAATATAGTCTGGTTATATCAAAATCTGTAAAATACATACATTATATATATATATATATATATATATATATATATATATATATATATATATATATATATATATATATATATATACATACATTATATATATATATATATATATTGTTCATTTCAGGCATCTGTAGGTTGGCAATTTTCATTTCCATCAAACGATGTAGGATCCTTTTGTTCCTAAGACATTATTATCCAGTCCGTATGAGGAAAGACATCCAACATGATGTTTTTCCCCATTAAGATCTGATATTTTATATATATATATATATATATATATATATATATATATATATATATATATATATATATATATATATATATATATATATATATATATATATATATATATGTATATATATATATATATATGTATATATATATATATGTATATATATATATATATATGTATAGAGAGAGAGAGAGAGAGAGAGAGAGAGAGAGAGAGAGAGAGAGAGAACAAACGTACTATAGCAGACACCTCTCAGTAAACATTTTATCAGTGTTGGTTTCACCACTATTTCTAGTCTCCCTATAGATGTTAAAGACATATATATATATATATATATATATATATATATATATATATATATATATATATATATATATATACCAACATTCCACAGGCCACAATTGACAACCTGATCAACTCTATGCGAAGGAGATGTGTTGCACTGCATGAGGCAAATGGTGGTCACACCAGATACTGACTGGTATCCCCCCCCCCCCCAATAAAACAAAACTACACCTTTCAGAGTGGCCTTTTATTGTGGGCAGTCTAAGGCACACCTGTGCACTAATCATGGTGTCTAATCAGCATCTTGATATGGCACAACTGTGAGGTGGGATGGATTATCTCAGCAAAGGAGAAGTGCTCACTATCACAGATTTAGACTGGTTTGTGAACAATATTTGAGGGAAATGGTGATATTGTGTATGTGGAAAAAGTTTTAGATCTTTGAGTTCATCTCATACAAAATGGGAGCAAAACCAAAAGTGTTGCGTTTATATTTTTGTTGAGTGTACATTAATCTACTGGTTCGT
Source organism: Thalassophryne amazonica (assembly GCF_902500255.1). Classification (NCBI taxonomy): domain Eukaryota; kingdom Metazoa; phylum Chordata; class Actinopteri; order Batrachoidiformes; family Batrachoididae; genus Thalassophryne; species Thalassophryne amazonica. Next base: position 20,134,290 of record NC_047118.1, read on the forward strand.
CATATTGTCACGAAAAGTGCAAAATTTTTGTCATGGGAGCACGAATTTATTCTAATTCATTCCGTGAGGGGTGCACGTAATTAAAAATGCAGTTGGGGTGGGGGTGGGGGGGGGGGGGGGTCAGGGGTGGTTATGGTTATGGGTGGTGGTAGGAGTACGGTTAGTAATAATGAGTTTAAAAAAACCTGTCACAAAAATTATAATTATTTCGTGGCGGGAGGATGAAAAACAAAAAACAAAAAAAACATGAGACTGGGCTGTATCTCCACAACCTTACACGCCTGTCACATAATTATAATAATAACCTTTATTTAACCAGGTAGATTTCTATTGAGATCAAAACCTCTTTTACAAGGATGACCTGGTCAAGAAAGGCAGCAGCACACGTCATAATGGACAGGTCAACATCAACATGAGAACAATAAAATACAATCATCTTAGTAATAATAACATTGTACATGATGTAGAATCTCAAGTAGATTTAGATTTAGAAATACAGGCATTGCGCAAAAGAATCCTATTCACAATCTCTTAAAATAGAGCGGAAGGTGTTCAGGGAAGTCACTCTCGGCAGTTTCAGTTCAGATTGGAGAACGTTCCGATCAGAGGGAGCTGAAAAACTGAAGGTATTCTTTCCTGCTTCGGTGCAGACATGAGGTACACGTTGACCCTGCTCTCAACTGTGAAAAGCACAGGGCACCAGTGGTGGACCTGCCAATTCTGGTGTTCTATGGCAAATACCCTCCTGTTTTATGTGGGGTTATCTGGAGGAGGTGTAGCACCTGTGATGGACTTCTGCTGTGCCCTGATGTTGTCTTATTGTCCAGACTTCACGAGATGTGTTTACACTGTGAGTGCTGAGCTCCTGATGCCGGTGTTGCAGACCGAATGGTCTCCCTAAAAATCAGTCCCCCCTGATGACGCGGTGATGACACAGTTCACGGATTAACACCTCGTTTCTGCTTCAAACTGCACTCCAGTTTAAAAGTAGAAAGCAATGTTGTAAACCCCCCCACCCCGCCACACACACACACACATTTTTGTTTTTTGCTGATTTGGAAAATGATTTGTGATGTAAAACCGTGATCCTATCCAAACCGTGACCTTTGTGATCTCTGACAGCTCTAATAACTATCAACATGAGTTAGCATTGAGAGCACAGTAGTGAGCAGCCCATGCTATGTGCCTTGCAAGCGCAGCCTATATCCCCTAATAAATGAACAATAAGGTAAAGAGAGTCTCGGAATTTCATCAGATATCTGCCGGTCAATGTGCTCTTAGTCGCTGACCGAATGGTCCCCCTAAAAGTCAGTCCCGACGACGACGCGGCTTACGGATTAACACCTTGTTGCTGCTTCAAACTGCACTCCAGTTATCATCTATCTCACCGACAGATATCTGAAGCTTTTGTACATCAGTCATTTCCACATAAATTCTGAATTATTTCAACATAAAAGGCGGTGGAAGCAATCAGAGCGCCATGGCTAAACAAGCTGCGAGCTGATGCATTCACTGTGCATCAGTCATTTCAGTGTCACGGAATTTCACCTCGTTTCTGCTTAAAACTAACTTTAGAATGATTTAAGAGGTTTTACCTTGTCATCTGATGGTTAATAATCACATTAATCCATTTGATTGCTTTGGGTGAAGAGACTGTCTTAGAAAAGCTGCTGTGGTCCAAAATAACGCATGCGCAGGTGCAAAAGTCGGACCGATTTTTAGGGGTGGACCATTCGGTCTGCGACACTGGAACTCTGTTGAAACTGACCTCTTGCATGAGTCACGGGCCGCAAGATTGCACGAGATTCACAACTGCAAAACACTCAATAGAGGGGTCTGAATAGAATAGAATAGTTTTTATTGTCAACAAAATTGGGGGTGCTCCCGCAGAGCTACTGTACACCACAATAAAAGTGCAGTTTAAAAAATGGCTGTTGAAGTTTGGGGCAGTGATTGTGAACACTGGGGGCACAGAAGCCAGTGCTGTTAAGGTGCTAAAGGCGGGAGGAGTTATGTTCAGTTGTTTGTTGTCGGGGTCCAGTGGGGAGAGTGGAGGTAGCTTGGGCTGGCTGTTGTCCGGGGTTGGGGGGTGGAGGTAGACTGGGTTGTTTGTTGTCTGGGGTAGGGGGGTGTTTATGGGAGTAGGTCTGTGGGTTACAGTGTGTGTGCATGGGTGTTTGCAGTACGTATGGCCCAAGTGAAGAAGCTGTGGGACTTTGTTGACCTGTAGCCTCTCCTGGAGAGCAACAGGTCAAGCAAGGCAGGGTGGGAAGGGGGGGGTCTTTTGTGATGGCCTTGGTTTTCCTAAGGCAGCAGGATGTGGCAGTGTTTTCCAGGCAGGGCAGAGGGCAGCCAGTGATCTTTAAAGCAGTGTTACTGAACCTCTGCACCACCTTTCTGTCCTTGGCTGTAGAGTCTGTGTACCACACACCCAGTCAGTATGATCTCCACCGAGGAGTGATAGAAGACCAGCAGCAGCTTCAGGTTCTTCTTCCTGAGGACACGCAGGAAGTGTAGCCGCTGCTGAGCCTTCTTAACCAGAGCCTTGATGTTGGCAGTCCAGGTGTGGTCTGTGGAGATGTGGGTACCCAGAAGCTTGAAGGTGGTGACAGTTTCCACTTGTTCTCCATTTAGGTGGTGGTGGTGGTGGTGGGGGTCTTTTCTGTTTTTCCTGAAGTCCATGATGAGTTCTTTTGTGTTGTTCAGGGTCAGGTTGTTTGTTCTCTGAGCACCAGAGCAACAGTTCCTCCACCTCACCCCTCATCCCTGTCAAACATGAGTCCAACCACTGTGGTATCATCTGCATATTTTAGAATGCGGTTGGTTTTGGTGGCTTGGAGAGCAGTCACAGGTGTACAGGGCATACAGTAGAGGGCTAAGAACACAGCCTTGAGGGGAACCAGTGCTGAGTGGTGGTGGCTGAGTCTCACAGACTGTGGGCAGTTCATCAGAAAGTTTTTAATCCAGTTACAGGTGGGGAGGGGGATCTGTAATTTCAGCAGTTTGATGATGAGAATGTCAGGAATGATGGGGTTAAACTCTGAGCTGTAGTCCACGAAGAGCATCCGCACATAGTTCTTCTTGTTCTCCAGCTCAGCGCTTTGTGGACAGTGAGGGCGATGGCGTCCTCCATAGACCTGTTTGGCCTGTAAGCAAACTAGTGGGGGTCAAGGGAAGGAGGGAGGCAGTCTCTGATGTGCTGGGAGACTGATCGCTCCAGTCACTTTATGATTACAGATGTCATGACAATGGGTCTGTAATTATTCAGGCTGTCTGTGGCAGGTTTTTTGGGGATGGGGACGATGGTGGAGGCCTTCAGACATGTGGAAACGGTGGCATGTCTCAGGGAGAGGTTGAAGAGTTCAGTGAGGATCCCTGCCAGTTGGTCTGCACATGTTTTAATCACCGCCCCCGAGATACCAGCAGGGCAAGCAGCTTTCCTGGGGTTCACAGCTTTTCGGTTTTTCCTGACCTCATGCTCCTGGAGAGAGAGAGGTGAGGTGCTGGAACCAGGGGAGGCAATGACTGCAGGTGTGTGGTGGTGGTCTAGAACTGAGCAAAGAAGCGGTTTAGCTCCTCTGCCAGTGTGCTGCTAATGCTGGAGGATGTTGGCGTGAGGTGGCCTTTGTAGCTAGTTAGGGCCTGAATGCCCCTCCATATCTGATGCAAGTTATTGTCCATCAGCTATCCCTCTACTTTGTTGTTGTAGGAGTCCTTTGCCTGTTTGATGCCCCTCCTCAGGTCTGTAGAGAACTTTGTCTCCCGTCCTGAAGGATGAGTTGTGAGCTCTGATCAGGGTCTGGACTTCCTTTGTTATCCAGGGCTTCCTGTTAGGAAAGACCCGGATGTGTTTGTCCTCGGTGATGTTTTCTACACAGCACCTGATGTAGAAGAGGACAGATTCTGTGTGTGTGTGTGTCCAGGTCCTGATCTTCAAAAATGCTCTGTGCAGGCAAAGCAATCCTGCAGCTGGATGAGTGCATTTTCAGGCCAAACTTTGATGGTCTGGGTGACTGGTTTTGTTTGCCTCCAGAGGGGGATGTAGGCTGGAAAGAGGAGCAGAGTGAGGCGGTCTGATGGTCCAGTGTGGAGTCTCTCTGTAGGCATGCTTTATGTTAGAATAAACATGATCAAGTATGTTTTCTCCCCTCGTTGTACACTTGACGTGCTGGTGGAATTTGGGGAGACAGTCTTCAGGTATGCTTTATTAAAGCCCCCACCAATGATGTGCACACCATCCGGATGAGCCCTCTGTTGTTTAGACACCATGATCTGAAGCAGGCCGAGTGCCATGCTAACATTAGCATGGGGGGTATGTAAACAGCAGTCACAATGGCTACCGTTAGCTCCCATGGGTCGGCACTGGACAGACATGGCCTCTAGGACCAGTGAGCAGTGGGTGTTTATTATTCTGCTGTCTAAGCACCAGTCCTCAAGCATGTAAACACAGAGTTTCCGCCTGTGCTCTTACTGCAGGCTTCGGTCCGGTCGTAGCAGTGACTGGTGCGGCCTGCTAGCTCCACTATGGTGTCGGGGATATGCGGGTGCAGCTAGGATTCGCTAACAATCAGCAGACAGCACACAGATAACGACAAAGTTGCTTAGCTGGCAACACTGATGAAAACTTGCTAGCATCACATAACATGACACTAACAAGCTAATGTTAGCATGAGCTGAGTGCCTCCATTGTGAGCAATGGGATTTATAATGTACCATTAAAACATACTTGGAGTTACAGTTTTGCTCAGAAAAAGTTTTACTACACACCATCAGGGGATTTTACATGTTGCTTGAAAAAAAACTGATGTACTCAGTCTAAATCTTTTTGAAGAGACTTTCAGAAGAATTTAATGAAAAAAAAAAAAAAAATCAATCTGACCCAGCATACCGAGGTTACAAGAAATACCAGTCACATGGTGATGTTGCTGCATCCACTTCATTATGGATCTGCCTTGGGTCCTAGAACCTGTTTATCTCCATCTCTCAAAGGTAACATTCATCTGACGTAGTCAACTGAGTGTCTCTATGGGCGTCTACTTTACCTTCTCCAATCCCTGGGGTCCTCAACACTGAGGCACCTGTGTGCTGGATCATGCACCAAGAAATGGGCCATGTGTTCAAAATCTTGTAGATGCTCCTTCACAGTGTGACTGACAGTCCTCATCTGAGTTTCTCTAAGTAGCTGCCCATTTGACAAAAAGTTATTTCAGGATCCAGTCATTGAAGAATCCTCAGAAGAAACCTTGTACCGAGACATCCAGTCATTGCGTTTGGTCACTGGTTAGTGTCCAAGTCTCACAAGGTCCACAAGACTTTGTACTTTATTTGTCCTGCAAATGTGTAGGCATCACGAATGACCTCTGTCCAGTGACTTCATTAATTTATAAGCTCTTCCCTGCCCAGGCCTCTCTTGACCTCAGAGGGTGAGGATCGAGAGACGTGAATATCACTGCTGAGATATGGAAATGTCTCTACAAGTCCAACACTTTGATCACTGAGACCAGGATGCCATTGAAGCCATGGAAGTTAGTGTTGATTCAGCCACTGCAACTCCTCAGTCAAGTGCTGCAATTAGAACATCCATTGATTCGGCAAAGATCACAACATTTGCAGTGAAGTCAAGATCGATAAACCTTTCTTTGCCAACGAAAGCATCAAAGCTGCTGGTTTCCACAGCCCTACCCAAAACCCAGTCCAAGTAAACACTGAACTTTGTAGGAATCAGAACACATCTCTGATGGTTACATTATATTTTATTCAATATTTTCTAATATTGTGCTTGACTCCCCAAATTAAGTGGTCTGATCGACAAAGTATTGTTCTGTGTTGTTGAACACCTCTAAATGTACATATAAGGAAATAAATGCAAGCATTGTACACAGTCTTATCTCCAATATAAAAGTCTTCAGCACAAACAGTTGTTCAGTGCATCTTTTTTTTCCCTTTCTGCCTCACACAAAAAGCTGCTCATCCTTTCCTGAGTGGCTGCGCCTCAACTTCAGTCCATTAAGGATCTTCTGGGACGATGAGGTCAGGTTCTGCTCAACAGGAAGTGTATTCAGTGGTCGACCAGGAGCGCGATCCTCCCATGTGCTCTGTCTGTTATTGGATTGATTCACGTTCAGATTAGCTTGACCTCCAGCACCCTCCTCATGAGGAGGCACCTGCGTTGTACCTGATTGTGTCTCCGTTGCAGCTGCGTTAAAAGTCCCATCCAGGCCCAGCATGTACTGCACAACTTCACTGGGACTAAATGACACATCCACTTTTTTCTCTTGGAGAGTTTTCTCACTGTTGGCATTCACACATTGGGAAGGTCTCTGCGTCCCTGGCTCTGGAGAGGAGCTGCGGCTGCTGTCTGCACTTCGTGGATGGCCTATCACAGCAGCCGCAGTCTGTCGAGCTGTATGGTCAGGGTTGGAAAGTCGGGTTCCAAGGTTCTGATGCCGGTAATACTTCACAGGCTGTCTGGTAAAGCGATAGTGTGGCTGAGTCGCCAAAGCTGATGTTGGCTCCCCCTGAGGATCCACAGATGTCCCTCTCATAGCCAGGACTGGGGCAAAAGAAAACAGTCATATGATTAATAAAATAATCAAAAGAATGTTGGAAATGATTAAAGATATACATTTCCTGGATACTGTGACTAAAAACATTTTATATATATATATATATATATATATATATATATATATATATATATATATATATATATATATATATATATATATATATATATATATATATATATATACACATACAAGGTCTGTCCATAAAGTATCGTACCTTTTTATTTTTTTTAAACTATATGGATTTGATTCATATGTTTTCACGTCAGACAAGCTTGAACCCTTGTGCGCATTCGTGAGTTTTTCCATGCCTGTCGGTGACGTCATTCACCTGTGAGCACGCCTTGTGGAAGGAGTGGTCCCGCCCCGTCGTCGGATTTTCATTGTCTGGAAATAGCGGAATGATTTGGGGTTTTTTTCCATCAGAATTTTTTCAGAAGCTGTTAGAGACTGGCACATGGAAACTATTCGAAAAATGTATCTGGCTTTCGGTGAAAATTTTACGGGCTTCACAGAGAATAAGGTCTGGTAGTACAGCTTTAAGGACCCCTTTAAGGACGTTCAGCGCGCCGCGCTCCGAGCTGCGACGACACGGCACAAGCCACCGGACCATTTCTGAGCTGATGGCTCTGTGGATACGAGACCGTCGTGTGCTCTTTCTCTGGTTATCACAAGAGCTGGACATCAGCCATTTTCCGGCAGATTTCACTTTTAACAAGAGATTTTGTCGTGGAAAGCCGCGCGGAGGCTTCGCGCGTCACGACCGATTCGCTTTGGAAACGAGACAAAGGAACACCTCCGTTTCAGCATGCCAGAGGACAAGTTTGGACATGTCTATCTCGGCTTTCAATGCTTACCAGTCCAGTAAGTATCAGTGAAATTGTGGAGAGCTGGACATATCACCGACAGGCATGGAAAAACTCACGCATGCGCACAAGGGTTCAAGCTTGTCTGATGTGAAAACATATGAATCAAATCCATATAGTTTAAAAAAAATAATAAAAAGGTACGATACTTTATGGACAGACCTTGTGTGTGTGTGTATATATGGACAGACCTTGTGTGTGTGTGTATATATATATAAGAAATTCCTGCAGTAATTCCTCAAGCAATCAGACACCATTGGGTTGATTTTAATGGTGATTAGCAGCCTTGCAGCGCCACACATTCCCAGTCAGATTCACAAGCATGTGGACAGTGACAGTTTTTGTAATTCTGCCTCTGTTTATCTTTTTTGGGGTGCTCCCAGCAGCAATTTCTGTCATCACTGTCCAGTTACTTATGGACCTGGCTGTATCTCTGCAGAAAACAGCAAGCATGAAGCAAAGGGCGAATAAGAGATGAAAACTCAAACATTTACAGAAGTGTCCTTATTTTTGGAAAATTAGTTCAAAGCAGGATGGAAAAAATGTAACATTTTTATTTAAATAAGAATTTGAGATTTCAGGAAGAGTTCTTGTTAAAACAGTTTTTTTTCTTTAAAATTTTTCAGGGAAATACGTCAGATTTTTTCTTTATAGCTGCTTGTATGACACACTTGTATGATTTTACTGCTAAGCATTTTGACTCCTTCAGTTTTATTTCGAAATTTGACATTGCATTTCACAAGGTGCCAATCAAAGGAAGTCTTATTGCTTCAGAAAAGCTATAGAGGGGGACGACATTTAAAGTATGACACAACAATAAACCCCACAGCATGTTATGTTTAGGAAAATACTGAGTCACCCAAAGGAACAGTGAACCGCTTACGTAAAATAAAGCAATCAATTTACGAGTACTTTAATTTAGAGACATCTTCAAACAGAAAATATACAAGGTGCAACTTTAATTCACAACACCATAAAAATCTCAATTTACATCCACACTAAAGATGGAATCTTGTGATTTTTGTTTTCTCGTCAGGGTTTAATTGTTCTATGACTTCTTCCCGCCTACCTGCTCTTTCATTGGCTTCAGGGTTGAGCTGGTCCACTGCCTCATTGGATGAAGACTTGTCAGATATATAACCCTCGCTTGATTCTCTCTTGAAACTTCGTCTCTGTTGGAATGACACATGTTGAGTGTGGAATTCCATTATAAAGCATGCTATGCTGGGCGATGGCCCGCTTTTTTTATTTTTATAGGTATAAACCCCCCCCCCCTTTAAAACATCCTGAACATGTTTAGTGTCATTTGGTTTTTGTGCTTTTCAGCCATTTTTTTTAAAGCTACTTTATAAGCACATGAAATTAAGAAAGAGCAGCAAAACAGACAGACACAATGAAGGCATTCTGCCGAAGTACATGGCTACTGTAGCAGTTAAGCATGATCAAACATTATATAACACCTAAATAGATCTTTGTCATTTGGTTGGTGATTTGTATGTTACGTGTATAGATCATTCATCCCATTTGCCATTGTGTTCCATTGACCATGCAAATTTGGTTCCATCCCAGCAGGCACATGTACGTAAAATATACGTAGAAAGGATGCATCATAAGCTAGTTATGTATCTCCACGTGATATTTATGTAAATTCTATGTATAGAGTAAATCAAAAACTCAAGGTGAATTTTTCGTGACAGTGTTCACGTGTTTTCAATGTAGATTCTATGAGTGTGAAATGTTATGATGATTAATCAGCATAATTCGTATCATTGCATGCAAGCATTACCCATGCATCTAAGCAAATGACTGTGGCTAGAATTTTGTAGAGTCTTTGTGATCACTCACCAGCCCGGTAGGTGGCGGTAAATGCACCTTAAGATGGTGCCATCCACCATTGAATGTGGAAGAAGAAGATTATTTACCCATGATTATTTACCCTGAAAAGAAATATGTTTAGAATAAACTTGTATTTCAAAAGTTAGAGCTGTAGTTCACTCAACACCTAATTTTTTGGTATGTGTATTTAACAGTAACTCATCAAGTGTATTTTTAAAAAGCTGTACGTACTTGTGTTAGGGATGTTTTGATTGACAATTCTTTACTTTTTGCAATTATTTCAAAACAAAACATGTGCTGCCATACTGTGATGTTATCTAAACTGAGTTCAATTTTCAGTGCATACCTGTAAAATAAAATAAAATTATCAAATATATGTTGGGTTCATTTTATGTGAAAACTACGTGTTTTTTAACACATATATTGAACATACATAAAACATGTAAATATGACGTCGCAATAAACACCTCAATTCAACTAACATATTCTACCAAATATTTACATAATTGACACGTTCATGGGTTACGTGAATTTCACATGAATAACACGTAGTGTGCCTGCTGGGATATGTTTTGTACTATTGCATGGCGCCACCACCGCACGCTCACACCTGTGGTGACAGCGCTTAGCTTAAAAACAAACTTCCCGGGGTTTGTTTCATTGACGATGCTCATTCTTGTAACAAAAATAACAAAAAACAAATGGAGTACGCTGTAAGGCATCTGGAGCTATTTGCACTATTCGCTGGGACGTCTCTACCTGAAGTACCAGCGCTGTCAGATTAAGAGCTGTCACGATTTTTCGCTGGACTGAGGAAAGCAGATGGCGGTCTGTACTCGAAGTCAATTCACGGCATTAGGTAAGTCAGTATTGTTAGGTGTTATATAAAACAAATAATGAATGTCTTTATTAAAACATTTGTGTTTTATTCAGAAAATGGTCTTAATGGGATTAAGATCAGAATATTAATGTCTATGTAAACTCAGCTAGCGAATCATTTTATGGAGCGACTGCTTACTGTTTCAAGTGTTTTGAAGCAGTTGATCATTTTTTGAAGCAATGGTTAATGTAATGTGTCAAATGTTTTGAAACAGTGAGTCACTTTCTGAAGAAATTCTTCCTCAAATCTTGAATCACAATTTTGATTGATGCATGAGACTAAGAAGAAGCATTTCACTTTTGTGTGTGTGAGACTGTTTTCTTACTTCTGATTTTATATATATATATATATATATATATATATATATATGTATACAAGGTCTGTCAATAAAGTATAGGTCCTTTATAGCTCCGCCACAGGAAAAACACCTCTGTTGGAAGCCTTAAGGACAAGTTGGAACATGTCCAGCTGTTAAACAATTTCTCATATACTCACTCCACTGAAAGCCATCAAAAGCCGCCTGGATTTTACAAATGGTTATCAACACGGAGGTGTTTATCCTGTGCCACCGCACCGCGCCGGCTGCGTCCCGACGCGCGGACCCGTCCGCACGTCTTTCATTAAAAAAAATCTCCTTTAACAGTGGAATATCAATCAATCAATCAATTTTTTTATATAGCGCCAAATCACAACAAACAGTTACCCCAAGGCGCTTTATATTGTAAGGCAAGGCCATACAATAATTATGTAAAACCCCAACGGTCAAAACGACCCCCTGTGAGCAAGCACTTGGCTACAGTGGGAAGGAAAAACTCCCTTTTAACAGGAAGAAACCTCCAGCAGAACCAGGCTCAGGGAAGGGCAGTCTTCTGCTGGGACTGGTTGGGGCTGAGGGAGAGAACCAGGAAAAAGACATGCTGTGGAGGGGAGCAGAGATCGATCACTAATGATTAAATGCAGAGTGGTGCATACAGAGCAAAAAGAGAAAGAAACAGTGCATCATGGGAAATGACTCCAAGATTTCTCACAGTATTACTAGAGGTCAGGGTAATGCCATCCAGAGTAAGGATCTGGTTAGACACCATGTTTCTAAGATTTGTGGGGCCAAGTACAATAACTTCAGTTTTATCTGAGTTTAAAAGCAGGAAATTAGAGGTCATCCATGTCTTTATGTCTGTAAGACAATCCTGCAGTTTAGCTAATTGGTGTGTGTCCTCTGGCTTCATGGATAGATAAAGCTGGGTATCATCTGCGTAACAATGAAAATTTAAGCAATACCGTCTAATAATACTGCCTAAGGGAAGCATGTATAAAGTGAATAAAATTGGTCCTAGCACAGAACCTTGTGGAACTCCATAATTAACTTTAGTCTGTGAAGAAGATTCCCCATTTACATGAACAAATTGTAATCTATTAGACAAATATGATTCAAACCACCGCAGCGCAGTGCCTTTAATACCTATGGCATGCTCTAATCTCTGTAATAAACTTTTATGGTCAACAGTATCAAAAGCAGCACTGAGGTCTAACAGAACAAGCACAGAGATGAGTCCACTGTCTGAGGCCATAAGAAGATCATTTGTAACCTTCACTAATGCTGTTTCTGTACTATGATGAATTCTAAAACCTGACTGAAACTCTTCAAATAGACCATTCCTCTGCAGATGATCAGTTAGCTGTTTTACAACTACCCTTTCAAGACTTTTTGAGAGAAAAGGAAGGTTGGAGATTGGCCTATAATTAGCTAAGATAGCTGGGTCAAGTGATGGCTTTTTAAGTAATGGTTTAATTACTGCCACCTTAAAAGCCTGTGGTACATAGCCAACTAACAAAGATAGATTGATCATATTTAAGATCGAAGCATTAAATAATGGTAGGGCTTCCTTGAGCAGCCTGGTAGGAATGGGGTCTAATAAACATGTTGATGGTTTGGATGAAGTAACTAATGAAAATAACTCAGACAGAACAATCGGAGAGAAAGAGTCTAACCAAATACCGGCATCACTGAAAGCAGCCAAAGATAACGATACGTCTTTGGGATGGTTATGAGTAATTTTTTCTCTAATAGTTAAAATTTTGTTAGCAAAGAAAGTCATGAAGTCATTACTAGTTAAAGTTAATGGAATACTCAGCTCAATAGAGCTCTGACTCTGTCAGCCTGGCTACAGTGCTGAAAAGAAACCTGGGGTTGTTCTTATTTTCTTCAATTAGTGATGAGTAGAAAGATGTCCTAGCTTTACGGAGGGCTTTTTTATAGAGCAACAGACTCTTTTTCCAGGCTAAGTGAAGATCTTCTAAATTAGTGAGACGCCATTTCCTCTCCAACTTACGGGTTATCTGCTTTAAGCTACGAGTTTGTGAGTTATACCACGGAGTCAGGCACTTCTGATTTAAAGCTCTCTTTTTTAGAGGAGCTACAGCATCCAAAGTTGTCTTCAATGAGGATGTAAAACTATTGACGAGATACTCTATCTCACTTACAGAGTTTAGGTAGCTACTCTCCACTGTGTTGGTATATGGCATTAGAGAACATAAAGAAGGAATCATATCCTTAAACCTAGTTACAGCACTTTCTGAAAGACTTCTAGTGTAATGAAACTTATTCCCCACTGCTGGGTAGTCCATCAGAGTAAATGTAAATGTTATTAAGAAATGATCAGACAGAAGGGAGTTTTCAGGGAATACTGTTAAGTCTTCTATTTCCATACCATAAGTCAGAACAAGATCTAAGATATGATTAAAGTGGTGGGTGGACTCATTTACTTTTTGAGCAAAGCCAATAGAGTCTAATAATAGATTAAATGCAGTGTTGAGGCTGTCATTCTCAGCATCTGTGTGGATGTTAAAATCGCCCACTATAATTATCTTATCTGAGCTAAGCACTAAGTCAGACAAAAGGTCTGAAAATTCACAGAGAAACTCACAGTAACGACCAGGTGGACGATAGATAATAACAAATAAAACTGGTTTTTGGGACTTCCAATTTGGATGGACAAGACTAAGAGTCAAGCTTTCAAATGAATTAAAGCTCTGTCTGGGTTTTTGATTAATTAATAAGCTGGAATGGAAGATTGCTGCTAATCCTCCGCCCCGGCCCGTGCTACGAGCATTCTGACAGTTAGTGTGACTCGGGGGTGTTGACTCATTTAAACTAACATATTCATCCTGCTGTAACCAGGTTTCTGTAAGGCAGAATAAATCAATATGTTGATCAATTATTATTGTTGTGTGGGCCGCTGAAAGAGGAGGTATTGCTGGCCCACCACCACCAGAGGGCACCCTGCCTGGAGTGCGGGCTCCAGGCACCAGAGGGCGCTGCCGCCTAACAGGAGTAGCCGGGGTGACAGCTGACACTCATCACCTATGACAGCTGTCACCACTCATCTGATCAGCATCAGTATATCAGCAAGACGTCATCTCCACCTCTTTGCCGAGATATCGCTTTACCAGGAAGGTAACGTTCTCAGCTGGCTGTGAGATTTATTCGACAGTAACCTTTTGTGACTTTTTGTGTGTCGTATAACAGACTCTTTTTCCAACAAGAGGTGGAGTTGGTTTTCCTGCCGTGTGAATTGCTGGGTGCATACGCGCCCACATTTAATTGTTTTTTTGTTCCTCGCCAGCAGTACCAGGTCCGACACGCGGAGGCAGTGGCCACCTGGGAGTTCGGGACTTGGCGGCTCCAGTATTCCCGGGGTCTGGTGGCGGAGGAAATCGTGTGGTTCCGGTTCTACTTTGGACAGACGTCTTATATCTTCGAGCCTGCCCACACGACACCTTTTGTGATTTGACCTTTTGTCTATTGTTGTAATCTGTTGTGTTTGTTGTGCCCTTTCACAACAGTAAAGTGTTGTATTCGACTTCCTCCATTGTCCGTTCATTCGCGCCCCCTGTTGTGGGTCCGTGTACCTACACTTTCCCAACAATTATATCATTTACCAACAGGGACTTAGAAGAGAGAGACCTAATGTTTAATAGACCACATTTAACTGTTTTAGTCTGTGGTGCAGTTGAAGGTGCTATATTATTTTTTCTTTTTGAATTTTTATGCTTAAATAGATTTTGCTGGTTATTGGTAGTCTGGGAGCAGGCACCGTCTCTATGGGGATGGGGCAATGAGGGGATGGCAGGGGGAAAGAAGCTGCAGAGAGGTGTGTAAGACTACAACTCTGCACACCCAGAGCAGAAAAGTGCGGGAGAGACAGGAGAAGCCACCATGCTAAATCGGCTAAGAGCTAGTAGCTACGCTAAGCTAGCGGATTCCTAAAAACACGCAAAGTGAATAATGTGTAAATAATTTAGAGGTGATTCAGCAGAAGGAGTGCTTTAGTTAAGGCACGTAAAGATTACACTGGGAAACAAATCGTAATCTAGATAACTAGATCAATCTAACTGCGCAGATTAAACAGCTAACAGATACAGAAAAACACCGCTGTGCTCCGGAACAGGAAGTGATACAATACCGCAGTGAGAGCCAACCACCAGTAGAGGCAAGCAAGATCCGGATAAAATGCTGAAACTGACTTCTTCTGAAACTTCTCTGTTCTCTCACGACGTCCTGGATCAATAGAGCCTGAAATGTGGAGGTTTTCAGCTTGAAACAGGCTGACGACGGCGCCTGGGACCGCTGCGTGACGTCTCGCTCCATGGGAAGTCCTTAAAGCGACAGTATCACCTCAAAATCTCTCATCAGCCGTTAAAAGTTTCACCGAAAACCAGCTTAATTTTTCAAACCGTGTCCACTTCGATGTGCCTCACAGGTTTAGAAAAAGTTTGATCAAACAAAGCGCCAGTCTCTCAGCAACTTCTCAGACAAAGGAATTCCGACAAGGGGCTGGACGACTCCTCCCACAAGGAGTGCTCACAGGCGAATGACATCACCGACAGGCGTGGAAAAACTCACGCATGCGCACGAGGGTTCAAGCATGTCTGACATAAAAACATATGAATGAAATCCATATAGTTTTTGAAAAAAAAATAAAAAGGACCTATACTTTATTGACAGCCCTCGTATATATAGATATATAGATATATTTTTAAAAACACTCCAACATTTTTAGGTCATTTTAAACTTCATTATAAAATTTAAAATCAAAGACGTTTTAGTTATTTAGGGAATAGCCTTAAATAAACTATTGCAAATTGAGTTTTACGGAGCCGGTAAAATGGATATTTGCGACCGTATAACAGCATGAACATCCGCAAATCATCAGACACAAGGGGGTTATTCCCATTCTAATCCAATTCCGTCGTTTGTACAGTTTATTTTTCTGTTGGCAATTCAGTTGGCGAGGCTTACTGTTGAGGCAGCGTCACTCCAACAGCAGTCAGGGCGCGGGGTAATCCATCAAATGTGAAAATCCATCAAATCCATCAAATGTGAAATGGTAATTCTGTATCAGAATCCACATCAATACTTTCGTATGGTAGCTTAAATTCACCCATTTCGGTGGCGGTGTTGGTATGCGACTTTCTCTCGCTCTCAGCTAACAGCGCCATTATGACGTCTGTGTAGCAGTGCGCGCAGCTGGTGTTCTGTCGAATTGTGTGTCTTGTTGCATAAATCGACAGTTCCGTGTCCTGACAATATTGCGCATGTGTGTGCATGTGCAGTTGCGCGGAGGGCTGGCCTGTCCTCAGGAATGACATTTCCTCACAACACCGGTCAGGGCGCGGAGTAATACATCCAAATGTGAAACGGTTGAATATTTTGCCACTGTTACCCTGATATTAACAACATGTCTATTAGACCCCATTCCTACCAGGCTGCTCAAGGAAGCCCTACCATTATTTAATGCTTCGATCTTAAATATGATCAATCTATCTTTATTAGTTGGCTATGTACCACAGGCTTTTAAGGTGGCAGTAATTAAACCATTACTTAAAAAGCCATCACTTGACACAGCTATCTTAGCTAATTATAGGCCAATCTCCAACCTTCCTTTTCTCTCAAAAATTCTTGAAAGGGTAGTTGTTAAACAGCTAACTGATCATCTGCAGAGGAATGGTATATTTGAAGAGTTTCAGTCAGGTTTTAGAATTCATCATAGTACAGAAACAGCATTAGTGAAGGTTACAAATCTTCTTATGGCCTCAGACAGTGGACTCATCTCTGTGCTTGTTCTGTTAGACCTGTTGACCATAAAATTTTATTACAGAGATTAGAGCATGCCATAGGTATTAAAGGCACTGCGCTGCGGTGGTTTGAATCATATTTATCTAATAGATTACAATTTGTTCATGTAAATGGGGAATCTTCTTCACAGACTAAGGTTAATTATGGAGTTCCACAAGGTTCTGTGCTAGGACCAATTTTATTCACTTTATACATGCTTCCATTAGGCAGTATTAATAGATGGCATTGCTTAAATTTTCATTGTTACGCAGATGATACCCAGCTTTATCTATCCATGAAGCCAGAAGACACACACCAATTAGCTAAACTGCAGGATTGTCTTACAGACATAAGGACATGGATGACCTCTAATTTCCTGCTTTTAAACTCAGATAAAACTGAAGTTATTGTACTTGGCCCCACAAATCTTAGAAACATGGTGTCTAACCAGATCCTTACTCTGGATGGCATTACCCTGACCTCTAGTAATACTGTGAGAAATCTTGGAGTCATTTTTGATCAGGATATGTCATTCAAAGTGCATATTAAACAAATATGTAAGACTGCTTTTTTGCATTTACGCAATATCTCTAAAATTAGAAAGGTCTTGTCTCAGAGTGATGCTGAAAAACTAATTCATGCATTTATTTCCTCTAGGCTGGACTACTGTAATTCATTATTATCAGGTTGAACTAAAAGTTCCCTGAAAAGCCTTCAGTTAATTCAAAATGCTGCAGCTAGAGTACTGACGGGGACTAGAAGGAGAGAGCATATCTCACCCATATTGGCCTCTCTTCATTGGCTTCCTGTTAATTCTAGAATAGAATTTAAAATTCTTCTTCTTACTTATAAGGTTTTGAATAATCAGGTCCCTTCTTATCTTAGGGACCTCATAGTACCATATCACCCCAATAGAGCGCTTCACTCTCAGACTGCAGGCTTACTTGTAGTTCCTAGGGTTTGTAAGAGTAGAATGGGAGGCAGAGCCTTCAGCTTTCAGGCTCCTCTCCTGTGGAACCAGCTCCCAATTCGGATCAGGGAGACAGACACCCTCTCTACTTTTAAGATTAGGCTTAAAACTTTCCTTTTTGCTAAAGCTTATAGTTAGGGCTGGATCAGGTGACCCTGAACCATCCCTTAGTTATGCTGCTATAGACTTAGACTGCTGGGGGGTTCCCATAATGCACTGAGTGTTTCCTTCTCTTTTTGCTCTGTGTGCACCACTCTGCATTTAATCATTAGTGATTGATCTCTGCTCCCCTCCACAGCATGTCTTTTTCCTGGTTCTCTCCCTCAGCCCCAACCAGTCCCAGCAGAAGACTGCCCCTGCCTGAGCCTGTTTCTGCTGGAGGATTCTTCCTGTTAAAAGGGAGTTTTTCCTTCCCACTGTCGCCAAGTGCTTGCTCACAGGGGGTCGTTTTGACCGTTGGGGTTTTACATAATTATTGTATGGCCTTGCCTTACAATATAAAGCGCCTTGGGGCAACTGTTTGTTGTGATTTGGCGCTATATAAATAAAATTGATTGAAAATTGATTGATATTATTAGGGAGGGGTGTTATTTAAAAATTTTTTGAAATCTATAAATTTTTGCATGGAATATGGAAATATACATAGAATAAACCATAACAGTATAATTTTTGGGTCATTTAGTTCCAAAAACCCATATGGACAGAGTGTTTGAAAATTTCAAGTAACGCTTGTGTCGTATGTGCTGTTGATGTAGAAAACCACTCTGTTGCTTATAATTAGTTAATTGTGGCCATGTCATTCTTTACATGTGATGATTATACTCAACTGATGTTCCTGAAATAAAAACTACATAGATTATGTTTGTTATAATTGATCGTTAACATATGTACAGAAATTAGGTTTTTTGTCAATTACTCTTAAAAAACACCAGATAGGCTTATTGTTACTACAGAAGTTGAATATAAACTTTGGGTCAAGCAACATTTGGAGCCACATTTTAAGTCTCTAGGTGCAGCAGTTCTCAAGATATGACATTTTCGTCGATATTTGTGGCGATTTTTGAACCCGATATCTTCACTGGCTCCGTCCATATGGGTTTTTGGAACCAAATGACCCAAAATTTATCCTGCTATGATTTATTCTGTGTATAATTCCATATTCCATGCAAACATTTACAGATTTCCAAATTTTTTGAAATAACACCCCTCCCTAATATCACACGATTAACCAACAGATTTGCGGAAAAAATGTAATTGGATTAGAATTATTTTTAATTACCTCTCACGGACCACTTGCAGTACCTTCACAGCTGACCAGGCAGAATCACTGCCCTAAATCATTTATAAGAAAGCGATCTGCAAGGTTGCTAGGCCGTTGTGACATCAGCTTAGAGCACTGTTGTGAATCCAGAAATGGCCATCACCCTTCTGGAAGTGGCAGGCTGTATGGAGCAAATTTCAGATTTGGTACACCATCTGATACCGCACAGAGTGTACCGTATCAACCACGGATTGTCAATCACTCTTTGTTGAAAAGTTGTACTGACCTAACTGTCTGGTATCCACACGCACGCCGCCTCATAGTGAGTATTTTGAAAAGTATCATTCTTATTATTCACAGTATTTTCCCTGTGCTCCAACACTTTGGATCTTCACCTCTGTTGCACCATGTCCATGCCACAACAAGTTTTTATGCCACATCAAGTCTCTATACCACGAATGCCCATAATGCAACATGTGCACATGCCACACCTACTCCACACCATGTTCTCACACTAAACCAAATCCTCACACCACATCAAGCCTTCTGTCCACATGTGAAGTCTCCAAGTAATGAAGTTCCATGTTTTGCCCAATCTGTATGCCACATCAGGTTTTGACAGAACACACGCCATTGTATGTGTGTGTGTTTGAATACTTCTGAAGGAACAAATCTGGTTTTCAAGAGATTGTTGCGTATGTTGGTGCCCAGTCTGACAGTCTCACATCACAGTCAAGAATTTTGAAATTCTAATTGTAATTCATTCTCTGCAGCAACTGATTTATTCGTATTTTTGTACATTTTGTAACAATCAGTCATTTTCTGAAGCAATTCATTTATTTGGCCTTTTGAGTGCCTAAATAATGAGGGCTTCAAACCTGAATTCCAACCCCTAAGACTGAGAATCCATACAG
The DNA here is from genome assembly GCF_902500255.1 of Thalassophryne amazonica. Lineage (NCBI taxonomy): Eukaryota > Metazoa > Chordata > Actinopteri > Batrachoidiformes > Batrachoididae > Thalassophryne > Thalassophryne amazonica. The sequence goes on from NC_047118.1 coordinate 20,153,698, forward strand.
ACAGATGTGTAGCAGCTGTCCAATGTGTATTTAGCTTAATGTAATAAGTATGACATTAAGCTGCCAAGTGCCAAAGGTTTAAAGACAACAGGTAAACTAATCAGGAAAAAGAGCTCAGGTGCAACCTGCTCCATGTGTGCCAAATTCCTGCTATTGATCATTTTCACCCTCAGGAAGGTTGAAAAGGATCACAGGTCTGTTTCCCCAGTCAGACAGGAAAATCACTAAGGTGCACCTGAGCAAGCTGATTAATCCCCAAGTTGCCCCGGGGTACAGTTGAGCACCTAACCTGGGAGCATCCGAAAATCTGTGTGTGAACAGGTAAATGTGAGGCATCACTGTGCTTTGAGCATCTGCATCAGATAGAAAAGCGCTACAGAAATGCAGATCATTCCATTTAAGGCTCAAAAACAAACTCTTAAACATAGTTCATCACTTACTTCTAATGACTGCAGGCGCTCTTCTGAGGGGTCTTCATTTCCTGGGTCAGTGTAGGTTTCCTCATCGAGGGGGCAAGAAGCTCTGGGAGGGGTGTCTGGAAGAAGTGCACTGGGAGCTGGTGGTGTAGGTGTGTTCAGGCTCTGGCCAAGGCCAAAAACTTTGTTGTGGTGTGTGATGAGGAACTCGATGAGTAAAGACTGATAACTGGTCTCCAGCAGGGCCAAAAGTGACATGTCTGTACACACTAGGGGGCGCAAGAGGGTTGGGCCAAACACAATGCCCAAATTGCTAGGGGACATCTTGTTCTCATAGTTCTCGGAAACTCTGAGGAGGAAAGAGGAAGACAGCAGTCGAGACAAGGTGCTTCCATTTGATATATTAAAAAAGTGATGGTAGGGTGATGCCTACTTACCTGTGCAGGTGTGACATCATGTGCTGTAAAGTGCTGTAGCAGTAAGGAGGGAGTTTCTGCAGCAGCTCCTGCAGGTTGTGAATAATGCCCATCACCTCTTTAGTGTCACTTGTAGCCTCTATTTCGCTCAGATGTTGAATGGCTTTTCCAGCCGTGACAAAATCATTGTACAGGTCAAAGGTTAACAGGGGTTCTGGAAGCTGGCGGAGATAATTGGGAGTTTACATGGTGAACATCAAGTGCTCTTTTAATCAGTGATAGATATCTGTTTGCTGATGATACCTCCTTGAAGAAGTACTTAATGATGGAGGTGATGTCATGTGGAGAGACGTCAGAGAGGTCCACCTGCTCCTTTTGGGTCTCAAAGGTCTGACACAGCTTCTGGATACGAGGCTTGGACCCACTCACACGATACACCCCCTGATAACGGAAACAGCAACTCTTATCACACCGCAGCTGAGCATTTTTGGAGTACTGTGCTGATAAACGGCACCTGAACAGAGAGAGCACGCCTCTCGATCTCCGACGTGCAGTGCCGAACCACAAAGGGCACCTCGTCCGGCGTGCTGCGAGGCAACAGCGAGAGATCCGCACCGAAAACAATCCCCTTCCTGTGCTCACACTTGAGCTGACACACCTCCGTGCATTTCCTGTGCAAAGCCAGTCCGCACTGAAAAAAGGAAAGACATGAGAAAGGAAATGTCAGCATGGATAAGAAAACCAACCTGGAGAGAATGAAGTCCGGAAACCTTTCAAAAGAGGATCATAAACTCAAGTAGATGCACAGTTGCAACTTTAAAAAACATAGATTAGTATAGAACAGCTATAATTTATATGTTGCTGCACATTTTGGTGTGTGTTTGGGAATCTGATTAATAGCCAGAAGAACCCAAAACATTAACAAAATCCCAGATAGCTGTGAGCAAGCTCACAAAATTAAACTTTCACTATGCACAATTTCTCCAATCACAGCCATAGCAGCCTAAAATATCTACAGAGTTGCACGTTCACAGAGTTTTTGAGAACGGCCTCCTCCAAACACATTTACCATACAACACCATATCCTTTGTACTTCTTAATGATTGATCTAAATTTACTCCAAGACATCTTCATTTAGGTGGCACGGTGGATTCGTGGTTAGCACTGGTGCCTAACAGCAAGAAGTTCGTGGGTTCGCTTCCCGCCTGGTCCTTTCTGTGTGGAGTTTGCATGTTCTTCCCGTGTTCGTGTGGGTTTCCTCCAGGTGCTCCGGCTTCCTCCCACATCCAAAGACATGCAGGTGAATTGGTGATGTTAAACTGTCCAGGTGTGAATGTGTTTGTTTGTCTATACGAGGTCTGTCAATAAAGTATAGGTCATTTTTATTTTTTTCAAAAACTATATGGATTTCATTCATATGTTTTTACGTCAGACATGCTTGAACCCTCGTGCGCATGCGTGAGTTTTTCCACGCCTGTCGGTGACGTCATTCGCCTGTGAGCACTCCTTGTGGGAGGAGTCGTCCAGCCCCTCATCGGAATTCCTTTGTCTGAGAAGTTGCTGAGAGACTGGCGCTTTGTTTGATCAAAATTTTTTCTAAACCTGTGAGACACATCGAAGTGGACACGGTTCGAAAAATTAAGCTGGTTTTCAGTGAAAATTTTAACGGCTGATGAGAGATTTTGAGGTGATTCTGTCGCTTTAAGGACTTCCCGCGGTGCGAGACGTCGCTCAGCGCTCTCAGGCGCCGTCGTCAGCCTGTTTCCAGCTGAAAACCTCCACATTTCAGGCTCTATTGATTCAGGACGTCGTGAGAGAACAGAGAAGTTTCAGAAGAAGTCGGTTTCAGCATTTTATCCGGATATTCCACTGTTAAAGGAGATTTTTTTAATGAAAGACGTGCGGACGGGTCCGTGCGTCGGGACGCAGCCGCCGCGACGCTCTGCCACAGGAAAAACACCTCTGTTGGAAGCCTTAAGGACAAGTTGGAACATGTCCTGCTGTTAAACAATTTCTCATATACTCACTCCACTGAAAGCCATCAAAAGCCGCCTGGATTTTACAAATGGTTATCAACACGGAGGTGTTTTTCCTGTGCCGCCGCACCGCGTCGGCTGCGTCCCGACGCGCGGACCCGTCCGCACGTCTTTCATTAAAAAAATCTCCTTTAACAGTGGAATATCCAGATAAAATGCTGAAACCGACTTCTTCTGAAACTTCTCTGTTCTCTCACGACGTCCTGGATCAATAGAGCCTGAAATGTGGAGGTTTTCAGCTTGAACAGGCTGACGACGGCGGCTGAGAGCGCTGAGCGACGTCTCGCACCGTGGGAAGTCCTTAAAGCGACAGAATCACCTCAAAATCTCTCATCAGCCGTTAAAATTTTCACCGAAAACCAGCTTAATTTTTCGAACCGTGTCCACTTCGATGTGCCTCACAGGTTTAGAAAAAATTTTGATCAAACAACGCGCCAGTCTCTCAGCAACTTCTCAGACAAAGGAATTCCGACGAGGGGCTGGACGACTCCTCCCACAAGGGGTGCTCACAGGCGAATGACGTCACCGACAGGCGTGGAAAAACTCACACATGCGCACGAGGGTTCAAGCATGTCTGACGTAAAAACATATGAATGAAATCCATATAGTTTTTGAAAAAAATAAAAAGGACCTATACTTTATTGACAGCCCTCGTATGTGACCCTATGACAGGCTGGCGTCCTGTCCAGGGTGTACCCCGCCTTTCATCGTATGACTGCTGGGATAGGCTCCAGCTCCCCAGTGACCCTTGATTACAGTAAGCAGGTATAAAGATGCAGCCCAGTTGCACGCTTTTGTTTGTGCTCCCGTCACAAAATGAGTTACATTTTCAGGCCGCGATTTTTTTATTTTACTATTCCTAACCCTCTTTCCCTAACGCTAACCATAATATCACCTAACCCTCTCCCTTCCACAACCCACCCATGTCACCCCACATTTTGTGCTCCCGTCATGAAAAGCGACGCATTTTCATCACGCCATTTTGCGATGCCATCACGAAATGGCATGAGGTAGGGTTGAGAAGATGAACAAACATCTTCATTGACTTGGAACTGTTCATGTGTCCATTCCCTGTCCCTGACTGAAAACTGGCTGTAAAACCAATGATTCACTTGTGTTACATTAAAAGTTGCCATTATTTAGGCAACCCATCATTTTGGCTTTTAGATTTTTATTTCATTTATGCTATGTTGTAGAGGTTAGTTTTCACTGTAAGTTTAAAAAGGTTGCAGAGGAGATTTTTTTGGTTTTGTTTTTACATTTTCATTTGTCCGGTTGTCCAGACATTTTATCTCCATTAGTGCTTTTTGCCCAAATAATGCATATTTTTCTTTTTTGAGAATGAAGGACCAAGGTCAAAGTTGTTCTTTTTGGTTCAATGTCAATATAGTTTGTTGTTATTGTTGTTGTTTAGGTGTCCTGGACACACACACACACACACACACACACACACACACACACACACACACACACACACACACACACACACACACACACACACACACACACACACGCACATCTTTGGTGGGGAACCAGCCCACTTCTTCATAACCTGCTTTTACAGAGGCTGGAACTTAACATGGACCTGAGTTACCAATGGAAAAAAAAAATCTGTGGAGGACATTTTTTAATGTTTTGTTTTTTGTTTGGACACTTTATCTTAATTATGACATGTTATGTTGAAATAATCCACATTTGGTCAATCAGTTTTTCCAGATTGGGGGGGGGGGGGGGGGGTGGAGCATGTGTTTTCATCATATTTGATCATGACCTCACAAAAATTTGGAGTGGACACATTGCTGCTTGTTTTTTGGGGTGAGGGTGGGGTGTCACCGCTGGGAACATGGTCATTTTGCACCGTGTGAATGTCAAGGTTAAAGGTCAAATAGTTCTAAGACCACGTCAGTATGGTTTTGGGTTTGTGTTCATATCCTTTTTTATGACCCCCCCCCCCCCACGCACGCACACGCACACGCACACACACGCACACGCACACACACGCACACACACGCACACGCACACACACGCACACACGCACACACACACACACACACACACACGCACGCACACGCACACACACACACACACACACACACACACACACACTCACTCCCTGTTGCTGCCTCGTACCTCCTCACATTCGACGCCATTGACGACAATGTAGTTTTCGCACTGCTTGCATTTCACCATCTTGCTCTTCATCTTCCTGAGCTGGTGCGTCAGTGAAGCTCGTGAGGGCGTGCGCACTTTTATTGGCTGACCATCAATATTTTCTGCAGAGAGGAGAGTAAAATGATGTTTAATGCCCACAGGGTCCAAATCTGGTTTAGAATACTGTTTTCTGAGGCACTGGTGAGGATAAAAATGAAAAAATAAACAACCTGATTCTAACACTGTCGCCATGTCGCGGTCATCCAGGTCATCTGATGACACCGTCCCAGTGGATGAGGCTTTGGGCAGCCTCTGGTTAGTGTGAGCTGCAGTTATGTAACCCCATCAAGCAGAGATACAATCATCAAAAAAAATGTGGTTTTCATCCTAAGTAAAAGCTAAGAAATTAAACGCAGGCTCGTGCTCACCAGGGCTGGACAGAGACTCCATACTACCTCCAATACTTTCACTGTCACTGCAGCCTGCTCTCCCTAAAGTGCACCAAAACACACCAGAAAACACCAATCCGGTTGGAACAGAGAATTTGTCTATAACACAACACCAGTGAAATCACAGTGGACGCTTACTGCCGTCGCTGGTCCGCCTGAAGATGCCATCATCTGTCATGGGTGAGGAGTCCTGCAGGGAGCTCAGAGGGTTGCTGGTTTTTCGTTTGTTCCTTAAAATTTAAGCAGACATGCTATGTAGTCTTCACAAACGATGTGCATAAATCTAGTCTATGCAGCATATATCATATTTACTTCAATTTTCAAAATGCAGCTGTTAGAGATTTAAGATCCATGAGAGAATTTGATCACTCTCTGCGCGCTTGAGAGCAGATTTCAAAGTTTTGTTGTTGCATGATGCTCTTATCTTGCAGAACGTCTGAACTCTTTGGTACCTTCCTGTACTTTGCATTCTCAAGTTGTTCTCTTTGCAGCAAGGCTATTTTCCTGGCTGTGTTAGGCTGTTTGTTTCTCTGTTCACAGCAAAATCTTCCAAATGTAGAAAAGATTACAACATGGGCTGCGTCTACCTCATAGGGCTAAGGTCAAGGTCAAATCAGAGGTCATTGTCGGGAGAATCTTCATGATCGGATCTCAGGAACAAGATGAAAATGGCAATAGAGGTTTTCTTCCTATATTTCTGCTGTTATGGGCTAACAGATGTATCAGACCTTTGACGTTAATGATATCACACAATGATTTCAATCAAAGTCGAAAATTTAGCTGGGCCTGGATGCCTTGTTTACCAAAGGGGGGAAATTCAGCAGGCTTCCCTCATTTTTCCCCATTGTGGTAAGTTTTTGGAGAATAATCTTCCTGCTAAGATAAGAATGTCAAATTTTAATGAGACTTTCAATTACATACATGAAATTGAAAGACGGGGGGGGGGGGGGGGGGGGCTGCTCAGGACATCATATGGCCCTGCAGAAAAGCCCCAATTATTAATTAAACTAATTACATTTATTAATTAAATTAATTAAACTGTTAAACTGTCCAGCTCTTCTTACAAATCCACACTAAAATACAAAGCTGTCAGAGCAAAGCACGAATTGTGTTGTATTTATGTGGAAATGCAAATCAAACTTCCTTCTTCTTCTTGGGTGCCAACATTGAAAATCCTTCCTAGACCCCTGCTCAAGACATATATTTCTTACTTAAACTCTAAAAATGAAAAATTTGTTTAATCTAGTTGTGTTAACCACTTCCTCATAAGTTGGCTGTTTACACGAAAAAAGCAAATTGTAACAAATTGTTGTAATTAAAAACATATTTCATCATTTAAACAATCAAGTTTTGTGGGACTGGTTGGATTAGATAAATATGGTAAAGTAAATTAAGTAAGTAAATATGACAGTTCGTTTTGGTGTGTGTGGATACACACAATCATTAATGCTTAGTCTTATGTGTTATCTTGTATTTTATTTATTTTAGTGTAAATGTAGATACAAACGTGTTTCATTTTGTACTTCTTAATGATTTATTCATCCTTTATGACAGGTGCTATCAAATTGTTCCTTTTGCTCATTGGATATCGTGAAGCACTTTGACTGCTGTTTGTTCAATAGAAAAAAAACCAAAAATATATAAATAATTTCAATCCATCCATCCATCCATCCATTTTCTTCCGCTTTATTCAGAGTCGGGTCGCGGGGGCAGCAGCTCAAGCAAAGCCGCCCAGACCTCCCGATCCACACACACCTCCCCCAGCTCCTCCGGGGGTTCCCAAGCCAGCCGAGAGATGTAGTCCCTCCAGCGTGTCCTGGGTCTTCCCTGGGGCCTCCTCCCAGTGGGACGTGCCCGGAACACCTCTCCAGCGAGGCGTCCAGGGGGCATCCGGAAAAGATGCCCGAGCCACCTCAACTGACTCCTTTCGATGTGGAGGAGCAGCGGCTCGACTCCGAGCTCCTCCCAAGTGACCGAGCTCCTCATCCTATCTCTAAGGGAGCGCCCAGCCACCCTGCGGAGGAAACTCATCTCGGCCGCTTGTACTCACGATCTCGTTCTTTCGGTCATGAGCCAAATCTCATGACCATAGGTGAGGATCGGAACGTAGATCGATCGGTAAATCGAAAGCTTTGCCCCCCTACTCAGCTCTCTCTTCACCACGACGGTCCGATACAGCGACCGCATCACTGCAGATGCTGCACCGATCCGTCTATTGATCTCACGCTCCATCCGTCCCTCACTCGTGAACAAGACGGGTGCAGAGAGGATTGGGTGGCGGTCGAGGGCAGGTGGCGCGGCGGTCCGGTCCATGCTCACAGCCCCTGGCTGTTGGGACGTGGAATAATTTAAATCATCCCTATGAAATGAAGGCTATGGAATGCCTCTGCTCAGTGACTCCACATAATATCTGCACCCAGAGCTATAACTGGTGGTTGCTCTTTGTGTCATACCCTTTCTCCTGAGGGATGTACTCCTGGAAGACGAAGTTTTGGAGTGGCTGCTCCCGGTGACGTTTGCTGAGGATGTAGAGCAGGTAGGGCTCGCCGGGTTCCAGGGATCTGCACGTCAGCTCCAGGTTGTGGTACCCTAGCGGCACAGGCTCTGTCTGTTGCCTCTGGTAGTAGAACATGTTGACTGTGGCCTGATGTACACAGACGGACAAGTCAGCGATTTGACGGCAATATAAGTCGTGGACAAAAAAAATGGATGAATGTAATATAAAATACAAGCCTGCCGCCCTGCTTATTAATTTCCTTTTCACCTCCTATCACTGTGAGTGGAATTCACCTCATCACAAAATAAATGAAGGAAATATCTGATGTGATTTTTACTCAGATTTAGTCTAATGTGTGCAAATTCTACAAAAGTGTTTCATTATCATAACTGCTCTATAAAGAATGAAATCTGAGCATGTACTGTGCAGTGTACGTGGCAGTAGCTGCACCAGTCTCCACTAAATTTAAAGCTACAGTGTGTCATCTGGTGTTGAGGTTGCATGTTACATTACACCATTGGCTGTTATGAGTTTGTGTCCCTTATTCAGGTTTTTTTGTGGATTAGGCGCGTTGCTTTTGACCTACTGTACCAACATGGTGGTGGCGCAACATGGAACTATGAAAAGCACATTCTAAGCTCAGAAAACACATAAATGTGTTGTTACAGGCAGATTAGACATAATGAACAGATGGTTATATTAATTCCTGCTAATAAACAGTTCTAAAATACAAACACTGTTGTTGTGAAGCACTTCATGACTTTATGAAGGCAAATGTTTAGTTTATTTAATTTCATACAAACCTCCTTCAGCACTGTGTCTCCCTGACAGATAAGCTTGCGAATATGAGAAATAATTCTCTCTTTGACCTTCACTAAGTTGTCCTGATGAACCTTCGCGTCGTTCACACAGTGTTTGTAAAGACCCTCTGCTTCTATCACCTGAGGAAGACATTCACAATCATCAGGCACACTGTGAAATATTATCAACATATTCATAAAACTTATATAATTATACTTCATAATATACTTTTTTCTGTTTTTCCCATTAGAATTAGTCAGTGAAATCCTGCGACATATTTAATTATTTATGCATGTGAGTGTAGTATTTACTGTTTGGCTCTAACCTTGTCACTCCCCATTGCACGTAGATGTAACTACTTATTTGTATTCCACAGTAACCACGGTTGTATCTTTAACCAATTCCTCAGAACTCAGTAGATCTTGTAAAGTCTTATATGTACAGGTGTCACCAATCAAACAGCCCCCCCTAAAAATTGGGCCCCCCTGCCTTCACTGCGCATGCATCATTTCAGAGCATCAGCAGCAATTCACCGATTACCGCCTTATTTCTGCTTAAAACTGACTTTATACTGATTTAAGAGGTTTTACTTTGTCATCTGATGGTTAATAATCACCTTATTCCATTTGATCGCTTTGGGTGTAGAGAGTCAGACTCACAGAGTCAGATGTGCTGCTAAGGTGCTCTGATTGGTCCCCCGTCTTTAATTATGAAATAATGCTGAATTTATGTGGAAATGATTGTTGTACAAAAGCTTCAGATATCTCTCACTGAGATAGATGATGACTAGAGTGCAGTTTGAAGCAGAAACAAGGTGATAATTGGTGAATTGCTGCTGACTATGGAATAATCTGCCAGCCCAGATAAATCAGTCCACTTTTGTTGCATCTTTTAAATCCAGACTGAAGTCAATTTATTAGCAACCTATAATTATGATTAGTGCACCTTTATCTTGTGTGTCACCCAACTTTTTATGTACACGTTACGTGTTGTGTATCTCAGTAAAAAGTGATAATAATGCAAATAACATGCTGTTGTCGTGCAGTATGCATTTTTCTGTGTCCCTTCGTCCATGCCCAGTCGCCCAAAATGACAGCTATTCGCCCGAGTTATTGTATTAATATAACATTTTTTGTCCATAATGTATCAAAATTATAAGGTATCTTTGACTAAACTTTGAGTATCTCATTGTCGGGCCGAGTGTCCTGGTTTTTCAGTAGTCAAAATATGGTCACCCTAGTTTATGATACCAATGGGACTGACTTAGTCTTTGTAGTCTTTGAAGTTGGATGTGCCAGTTGATTTTTTTTTAGGTCTTACTATGTATTTTGTTGGTGTTCATTGTTCATTTTGGCTGTTTTTTTTATTTTTATTTTTATTTTTACTTTTTAAGGGGTTAGGTGAAAAAATTAGGTTACTGAAAATAAATAAATGGTGCATTATGTAAGTAGTGTGGTCTTGCTTAGTTGATCCCTGAATGGTGCAGATGGGCGCTATGCACGCTGGCTGCTTTATAGAGTTGGATCAGTCAAAAAAGTGTGAGAATCTAGTTCAGAAAACAGGATTTTGATATTAACTGTGTGATTCATTCAAATTTGGGACGACATACTGATGCAAAAGTATCAAGACATGAAACAGATATTACTTTTCAACTACTACTGGACAAACTTTCATTATTCAAACTTGTCTCATTGACCTTAGACTGGGCTTCATCTTTGGACTTCCTCCTCTTATCCAGTGTTTTGTATCCAGTGGTGTCATCCACAGCTTTAGCAGAGATGGCTTTGGCCTTCTCCAGCTCATCACAGCGCTGAAAATACTGCTGCCGAGCCTTTTTAAGAGCCGCCACTGCTTCGTTCTGAAAACAAGAGAAGACAGACACGATAATCCACATTCTATTCTATCAAATACTTTACTTTAGGCCAGCTTTCAGGGAGTGGAAGTGTCTCAAATGTGGACAAAATTAGCTTTGACAGTCCAATAAACTGAGCTTAATGCGAAACAAGATTTCTAATGCACTTACCATCTTCCTTTGCTCTCTCGTCCACTGCTCCTTAAACTCTCTGCGCCACTTGTCAATCTCGTTTCTCTTTGCAGCCAATGCCTTCGGGATAGAGATACTGTATTAAACCTGGCACGACACACCCACCTTCCACAACAAAGAAGATAATAGCAGAATGTTTTGTGTGTCAATGTGGCTTTGTATACTTGGTAACAGCGGTGTTGCAGCAGCTCTGATGTCTGTTTCGATGTCACACTGTTCTTTATGTCTTGCTCCAGTGCCATTGTGTAGATGTACTGCAGAGGCATCATTTCCTACGCAGGCAGGAGGAGAACCTTTTAAATGTTCTGCAGGACTGAAATCCATTTACAGACTATGTAGGGGAAATTCATACCTGCTGTGCCACATTAGCCTTTGCTCCTTCAGCTGCCTTTGTTATGTTTTTGGCAAACTCTTGTTCTGTCAAGAGAAATGCTCAATCAGTTTACTTAAGCATGAATTTAGTTTCCATGTAACTGCTCATCAAAATGAGTTCAGAGATTCACAGAAAATTAAAAGGGTTTTGGATCCAGTTGTAGCTACAGTACTGACTAGTTTTCCAACCTCATTGTGATGTTTGGTGCTATGCCACACTCTATTTGGTAGCACGCTGTTGTGTATACCAAGAGCGGAACCTCAAAGTAGAATGCTAGCAATAGTGCAGCAGATAAGAGAATATTTAGAGCGATATCCTGCAAATGGTGATAAAAGCATCAAATTCGGCAGAAATACTCCTCAGACAATCCTCTTGTGAAAAAAACAAGTGGCCACTTGAATTTTTAGTTGGCATTCAGGTAGAGGTCAATTGAAGAATTACACAGGAGTCAAAATTAAAAGATGCTCCAATCATATTGAAACCTATGCCACATTATTTGCCTGATCATAAAGATTCCAAAAAGGTATGGTTTGGACGGTCTGTAACTAAATTCTTTGGAGTTATGGGATAAAAACAGCAAGAATGGTGACAAAGGTGAGTGTCGGTTTGTACAGGGGTCAAAAGTTAAAGTTGCTCCAGTTTTGGTAAAAAGTGATGCAAATTACTAGTTGAGCTAACACAGTTTCAAAAAGGAATAGTTTGGACCATGTATCATCCTTACTTGTCACGTTACGGGGTAACATATGTCACATGTCATAGAATCCAATAGTCCATAGACCTTGTTTGACCTTTACTTTGGAGACCAAGCATTCAACACTGTTAAAACTATTCCATTTATTAATCCTATTAACTTTAATTCATCATTCTAATTCCACAATCCTCTTCGGTGCAACTGGACTCACTTTATACAGTAGAATGAGTTGTTCAAACAGCAGGATGAATGCGTTAATCAATATGAAGAGTTCAGATGCAAAACCCAGTAAGTATATTTTTTTAATGGCGAAAAATGCAGTTGAACATGGAGATTTAAAGGAAATCATATTCAGAAATGCACAGACTTTCATCAGTAAAATGAAAACAGTTTGTTCAAATTCTTTCATATTTTGCACACAGATGGTCCCCTTGACAGCCAGGTATATGTTGGCCTCAACTAAAAATTTATCGTTTTGGAGATACTGGGTTTTCTTCATATACAGCCCTGGATCATTACCGGGAAGTCAGACAAAAACAGACAAAGCATTCAGGGGTCAGGCAGATCTCAATATCAGAATAAAGAGGCTCAGGGTCAAGGGCAGGTGTAAAGATCAAAGATCAAAACCCAGGAGAACATATTAGGCAATGTTGGAAGGTTCAACATTTGGGGATGAAACAATCTGGCACTGTCTTAGTTACGCAGCTCCTTTTAAACCCAAGCACAAATTAGCCAAGTGGCAGCAGTAGTGTAGAAGGAGAGCTACAAACAACCAGGCTTGTCTGGATGAGCATGCTGAAACTCCCAAACCAGAGAGAAGTCCAGGATGATGTGACAAGGAATCCAAGAGCACTCCTCTGGACTGTAGCCCTCCCAGTGGACCAGGTACTGGAGACCATAACTCCAGCGACAGACATCCAAACAGTAAAGGCAGAGTGACCACCCACAACTGGCTGGAAGGAGGGGGCCTGGCAGATAGACGCAATGGGTGGTCCAAACCAGCTTCAGGTGGGAAACATTGCCTGTTGGATGGACCCACATGGTTCATGGGAGCCACAGACAGACCACTGAGAGACTGATGACTGACACTGTGGGGAAAGGACGAATATAACGGCGAGCAAGCTTCCTTCAATTAATCTAAAGAGGAATGTCTTTGATGGATAGCCACACCTTGGTTGGTACGTGGGAGCTAAAATCTGGTGTGTGTCTGCAATACTGTTATATGTCCACAGGTCCACAGTCTTTAGTAAAACAGACCAGGCACTCTTCCAAACCATGTGTAGGGGGACCTGATCAGAAGGGACAGAAATTTCCTCTTTGTGTGCAGGAAACAGCAGGTGTTGATAGCTCAGGGACTATCTGAATTGTGGACCCAACTTTATTTATTTATATATGTCCCTGAAAATGTAATTGTATCTATTTATGGTCAGATCATTTCAGCATGATATATAAAAATCTGTTCACAGTTCAGAATAACTTTAGAAATCAATGCAAAAGAAAACCTTTTTTATGATCAAAATATGAAATAAATTGTAAAAAAAAAAAAAAAAATTGAACAGCAACAAAAAAGCCCTTTAATATTATGAAATAAAAACAATCTTGATTGCTCCGGTTCAGGGTTGCCACAGCAGATCATCCATCTCATCTCATTCCATCCCCTCCATCTTCTTCTGCCACACCAGCCACCTGCACACCTGCATGTCCTCTCACACCACATCCATTATCCTCTTGTTTGCCCTCCCTCATCTCTTCCTGCCTTGTTACTCCATCTTCAGCATCCTTCTCCCAATATACCCTGCTTCCCTCTTTTGCACATGTCCAGACCATCTCATTTTCATCTGTCTGATGTTGTCTCCAAACCGTCCAACCTGTGATACCCCTCTTATGTCTTCATTCCTAGCTGGTCTCACTACCATCTCATACATTTTTCACCCTTTAATCCCAAATCACTCTTGTCACCTTTTTCCAACCAGTCCTACACATCCATTCACATCCTGGCTGCAGTCTCTTCTTCACCTGTCAACCACATCCTTCAGTATTTGGAGAGCTGACGCCAAGTACTGAAACTTATCTACCTTCACCCCCTCTACACTTTGCAGTCACACTATTCCACCATGCTCTCTCTCATTCACACACATGTATTCTGTTTTGCTCCTACTGACTTTCATTCCACTTCTCTCCAGGGCATATCTCCACTGCTCCAATCTGTCTTATCACGCTCTCTACTCTCACTACAGATCACATTGTCTTCTGCTGAGATCACAGTCTATTTAGACTCCTGTCAGATCTCATCCGTCAACCTGTCCATCACCAGTGCAAACAAGAAAGGACTCATTCTATCCTTGGTCTAATCTTACCTCTACCACGAGATTACCCCTACCTTACGCTGGGCACAGATATTGGTACTCGATGAATATGAATTAGTTCCTCAAACAAAATAGGAAATAAATCCACCAATGCCAAGTGTTCAACGTCCACATGACCTGAAATAACAAATGACTGATGGATTTTCTATATAAAGAGGCTAATTATGTTTTGTTTCTTCTTCACATTGGAAAAAGCCAAAGAGGACAACACCATTGAAAGAAAGGTACAAGAAAAGCCAAAAGTAATGTTGCCAACACTTTCATAGATAAGCCCCAGTCTTTCTGGGATCATTTATAGGTGAGACAATGAAGCCCAGACTGAAAATAAACCCTACCTATAGTAAAACATGGTGGACACTAACCAGTGACCTAAGGTGATGACTGGATGTCTTTGGTACCAGATCCCTTCAGAGGATCCTTGGGTACCACTAGAATTATTTTGTGCCAAACGTGTTGTTATTTAGGGAGCCTCAAATGAGAAGCATCACTTGCATTGTTGAGGGGCATGACCTGCCACATTTTTGGACATGTGTCATGGCTCTCTGTGCATGAGCCAGCACACAGGTGCCACAGTGTTGAGGAGCGCAGTGGCTGAAGAAGGCTAAGCGGACATCCAATTTTGACTTGGCTGCACCAAATAGATGGTTATGTTTGAGAGGTGGGGATGGGTCAGTTGTGTGCCACAAATCTGGATCTGAGAAATGTGTATCACTAAGAAAGGGAGATAAGTGAAAGCATTCAAGATCCCACTTGGCCATTTTGAATATTTGGTTATGCCATTCAGACTTATCAATGCACCAGCCATCTGGCAAGCCCAGGTTAATGATGTACATAGGGATATAATAATAATAATAATAATAATAATAATAATAATAATAATAAGGTATTTTATTTATAGGCACCTTTCTCAATACTCAAGGACACGGCACAGGAATAAAAACAAATAAAACAACAACAACAAATAATAAGTTAATCAAATGTTTTCTGTTCATCTACCTGGGCAATATTCTGATCTTTTCCTGAGGCAAATTTGAACATGTTCTCCTTGTGTGAGAACCACTCCATCAACCCCTTCAGAAGAACTTATTAATCAAGACAGAGAAATATAAAATCTACACAGACTCCATCAAGTTTCTGGATTACATTTTGGAGGTGGGACAAGTGAGACCAGACCCAGACAAGGTCAAAGCTGTTGTGGACTGGCCTACATGGTTCCTACATCATATAAACATCTCCAGTGCTTCCTTAGTTTTGTCCATTTCTACCACTGCTTCATTAAAAATTTAAGGCAAATCACAACTCCATTTACTCTACTTACTTGAATTACCAAGTCATTTTCCCAGGATTTAGAGGCTGACAAAGCATTCACTGAACTCAAACATCGTTTCACTTCAGCCCCTGTACTGGTACAACCAGTCCCATCTAGACAATATTGCTGAAATAAATGCCTCTGATACAGGGATGGGCAGGGTACGGTTTGCACACTCTGGCAAAAAGTTAGACCCCTGTGGTTTGTTCTGCCATTGTCTTATTCCAATAGTACAGAAATATGATACCAAAAACAGAATTGCTGGCAGTGAAATAGGTATTGGAGGAGTAGAGGTACTGGCTGGAGGGGGCTGAATATCCTTTTATTGTCTGGACTGACCACAAAAATATGTATATCCAGACAGCCAAGCAATTGAATATCCTGGCAAGCTCATTGGACATTTTTCCTTGGTTGATGCAATTTCACTCTTATTATCACCCTGTCTATAAGAATACAAAACCTGACACCCTCACCCATGAGCCACTATGTGGCTGTCTCATGGGAGATTGAATAATTGGTGAAACAAGCTCAATACAGCCATTCAGATCCTGGTAAGGGGTCACCCAAATGCCTCTTTGTTCCACACCAATCGGTTCACAAGTCCTGCAGTGGGCCTTTGCTTCCTGATTTGCTTGTCACCCTGGTAGTATACAAACCCTTTCCCTATTGTGCCAACGTTTTTGGTGGCCTACGATGGAGATTGACACCTGTGTCTGCATAGCTTCCACCATATATGCATGAGGGAAGACTTCTTACAACCCCCTACTGGCTTGCTACATCTACTACCAATCCTAGGTTGTTCATGGTCCAATCTTCTGGATTTTATCACTGGCCTTTTTACTTCCCACTGTTTTTCTGACTATTGTGGACTGATAAGAGACTGACTGTAGCACCAAGAAATCAACCAAAGTCTCACCACAACTGGGATATATATTTTGAGCCTTGATCAAACACGATATCCCTGGGAATACCATGGAGCCGGAAGATATGGTAAGTTCTATATGGAAGTTATGCAGTTTTTACATGAAAGTTTTGGTAGAGCTACAAAGTGAACAGCCTTGGAGAAACAAGTATGCTACAAAAACACTAAATTAAACAATTCCTTCAGAAAATAATTCACTGTTTCAAAAGGCTCAATATCCTAAGTGAAGCAGTTGTTTTGTGAATGGTTTCCTAATTCAAAATGCTAATAACATCAAATAAAACAGTTGCTTTGAAAATAATTCAGTGTTTTGAAATGCTCAAAACATCAAGTGAACCAACCGATTCAGAAAATGGCTTATAGGTATGAAAATTCTCGAAATAATATGATGGTGACATGTAATTGACAGTGGAGATTCCTTGGATTCAAAAATGACTTACTGTCTGGACACACCAAAACACATAATGAAAATATTGCCTCAGAAAATGATTCACTCAAATTAACTACACGAAAAACTCCATGGCTTCAGAAAATAGTTCAGTTCAGTTCAGGTCAATTCACTTAATGTATATAGCACCAAGTCACACCATACAGTAAATCACTCCAAGGTACTACACATAAATAAAGTTTAAACCTTACCAACCCATGAGTCAGAAGGAAAAACTCTCTAAAAGATTCTTCTTCTTCTTCTTATTATTATTATTATTAGAGAGAGAAACCTCAAGCAGACCAGACACAGGGGGTGACCATTTGCTAGACTAGCAAAGTAGAAAAACAATAAAGAATTGTCACAACATGCAGTGACAGAAATATTGCAGTTAAGGAGCCATATCGATGCCAGTGTTTCAAAAGGTTTGAAATGCTGAATAAATCATTTCAGAAAATGACTGTCTCTTAGATTTGAAATCCTAAATAAATCAATTGCTTCAGAAAATGATTCACTGTAAGATTTGATATGCTAAATAAATCAATTGCTTAATAAAATGATGCTAACACTGGTAACCCTCAGAGCCCTATTAACACACGCCTGTGTCCTGGCCAACTTTCCATCATAAATATATTAACGGATCATGTCTTTTACACACTATTCTCCACAGATATACGTGTTCACCTTCAGAAAGCTGAGATTGTTCTAAACATTTTGGTATGCAACATATGGGCATTATACTAAAGAAAAGTACCTTAAAAGGGGAATTTCTTAAGGTATGTAAAATCAAGAAAATATCCTTTTGGCTCTAAGGAGTAAACAAATGCTTCAGAAAATGACTCGGCTTCTATTTATAAATTAATCAACTTCTGCAAAAATGTATTCATTTTTTTGAAAACGCTTCAGAAAAAAGTTCGGCATATTAAAATGTTTGAAACACCACAGTAAATTCTAGTGGCAGTAAAACCTTGGTCAAAATAAATTCCTGGTTACGTCCCTGCTTGTACACGTTGTGTTGCATTGCATAAACAGATCGGAGTATCTTTATAAAATGAAACACGAACCATTTAGATAAAGTTACACCCACTCTCAGAAAAAGGTCATGTTACTGTTTTCAGTGTGGCAACTTCATACTGTGGACTTTTAGTTTTGCACACATACTGAAAGAGGAAACTCCAGCACTATGCTTTGCATTTTAGCAAAATCACCTCGTATTCTTTTTCCCTTCTTGATTTTATATTTAAACGCATTAATAAGGCAGATCTCACCCATGCACGGTTCATTATGTTACTAAAACACTTTCAGAGCTGCACTTACCCAGACTGATTCTCTTCTCCATCCAGGCCAAGATGTCTTTGGCATAGCGGCACCATATTTTGGTATACTGCAGCGCCGTCCCCACTCCATCCTGACAGCGACACAGGGCCAAGTCTGCATCCTGAGCTGAGAGGGAGTACATCAGCATGACTGCAGGTTCTGATGGGCCACACACACCATGGGTACCAGTCTACTAGAAGTCTCAAACGGCTTCAAGCCCCAAGCAGATACCACCCTATTTTCTAGACTTTAATAACCAGGAAGTAAAAAAAAAGTATCTTTGAAAACATTTATATAGACTGCAAGGCAAAGCTGTTCCACAAATCAGTGATCCCGATCCCGTCTCATCCCTGTCACTCTGTTCCATCTGCCACATGGACTTGTTGAAGAATCTCCTCTTCAGTCCCAATTCTGTGAGTTGACACAAAAAAGGAAGTGACCAGACAAAGGAGGTTTTCTATTTACTAAAAGAACAACAGCTTTAAGTTAATAACTTCCCTCTTCTTCTCTCTTCCGGGCCTCTTCCTGTCTCACCTGTTCACTTCTCTTCAATTTGAATAAAACAAGCCCACAGTGTGACGCATCAGACACAACGCATGGCGGAACTACTGCGGTCTGGCAGGCCTGGGCACTGACACAACAACTGCTCTGGTTCTTCCTGTGTGACTGCGCACCAGCAGAGGGTGGCGGATGTACGGGGGGGTGGACATCAAGTAGAATCTGACCCACTTTCTCTTTCCTCAAAGCTTTCCACTCTAGTAGCTGAATGACAGTTTAGCAAAGATATGAAGCACAACTTCAGGATCTCCTGAAGTGTCAACCTCCATCCCCCCTCCAAAAAACAAAACAAGACAAAAAACCCCCAAATAAAACAAAAAAGAAAATGCAAGCACACCAAACAGTTTCACTTCTTCTAAAGAATCGTTCTAACAAATCATTTTAGAGACAAAGCAACCACGCTTCATCAGAAAGAGCGTAGTAACTTCTCTCTTAAGTTCCTCAGTTGCATGTGGAGGTTTGATTCAGTCTTGCATAGAAGCCATATCCAGTTAGAGGTATAGAGAGAAAAAAAACAAAACAAACAACAAAAAAAACCCAAAAAGGAAGAAGCCACAAAAACAACAGGTAAGACTGTGTTCCAAAGTTGAAGTAGGTTATCAGCATCTGTGCTGGCTCTTTGACCGGACCCTCTGAGGATTATCCTGAGAAGCTCCAGATTACACCATGGCAGGTTTTAGAAGAGCGTGGACTCAGGTTTACCTCCTGGTGTGTGACACAGATTAGATATCTTATCCCAACCAATTGGGGCACGGCAAACCTGGCTGCTAATGAGCTTGTTGTTTTTATAGCTCATTTTCAGTTGCTTCCAAATATTCACAAAGGTTGTTTATTAATTAATTCATCATTCACTGACAGCGAAACACAATCCGAGGCTACATCTGAGTATATTGTGTCTTTGATATTTGTTTGCACCACAGAGGTACCTCAAAATGATGAACACCACCAGTGTTGTTTATTGGAAATTTAACAAAAAAACTGCTAAATATGTCACATTTATGAACAAATATCTTTTGTTTCAGGGGTTTTGCAATTCATAAGCAAACCAAGTTGCAAGTAATTAGAGTTGGACATCATCAACTGTCTTTTAGGTCTTTTCTGCCACAGGTAAGCAGTTCTTGAACCGGTGTCCTTCAGAGTTATTCAAACCTTGGTGCCATCTACCAAACTTGCCCATATTTCTGTAGCACCAAGTCCGGTCTTGGTCTCGAGACCATTGTTTCACTTACTTGGTCTCATCTCAAAACAGAAAGCCATTCTACTTTATTTTGACTCAGTATTGGACAACAATAAATATGCCCATGAATTTAAAATTATATTAACAAAATTAATAAACAAGAGTACTGTGCTCGGAGTGCACAAACCTCCACCACTAGTTTCCAATTCCACACATTTTTACCTTGGAAAAATTTTCAAGGTGAAAGTTGTGTTAGAAATGAATTGTCATAAACTAAAATATAATACAAAATATAGATCAAAAGGGCGTTTCAATGTTAAAATCAAATATCCGCTAAATCCGCAATCCGGATCAGATGTAGATCAGACTTAGTCTATTCATTGAGAGTGCCAGTTAGCACCTCACTGTTACAAATGAGAGTGATTGGGGCACTTTTGATTGAGATATAATGCAAAATGTACACCAAAAGGGCTTTTCAATATTAAATTCAAATGTCCACAAAATCCACAATCCAAATCAGATCCGGATCAAACTTTGACAGGCAATAGTGAGTGCCAGTCTGCACCTCACATTCAAATATGAGAGTGATTGAGGCACGTTTGATTAAGATATAATGTAAAATGTCCATTAAATGGGGTTTTCAATGTTAAATATAATGCCCACAAAATCTGTAATCAGGATTAAATTTGGATCAAACTTTGTCAGTTGATAAAGGATACCATCCTACATGACTCTTTCAAATCTGAAAGAAATTTGATGTTTTTTGACAGTTATGAATTTTCGAATATTCATTCAATGTTAAAGGATAGGGATTTTTCCAATTTTCCAAAATTTTTCCTGACTTTGACCTATGACCTTGAAAGTTTAATCAGTTCTTGTCTATCAAGATATGAATCCTCTGTAAAAGATTTCATAACAATATATTAAAAATTGTGGGTTACATGCAGTTCACCAACACGCAAATAAACAAAACAAATGGGTGAATTCATTACCTCCAGCCCAACTTCGTTGGCAGAGGTAATGAATTAACATTGTATTGACTGGTGCTATATTTTGATTGTGTTACATGGTGTTCAGGGCATCACAGAGAAAAAACATGAATTGTGCTGAGAGCCACATAATGCCATTTAATATGTTATGCTTTGTGAAAATTAAATATAAGATTGCAATTATTCACACACTCACTAGAAAGTGAGTTCAGCATCGGTCTTAGAAACATGTTCAGTTTTGGTATACTTTTGTTTTTTTTTTTTTAACCTTTTGACCTCAAACAATATTCAGGTTGACCCCAGCTGAGCCTGTGTCTCCTACAGGAATTTCACTTTTGAGTATTAACAGGGGTGATGTGTTTTTAAGGTTTCGCTCTCAACTCCATCTTGCCTCCTCAACGACTCGGTCTTGACCACTCTAAAATCCCAAAGTCTGAGTCTTGACTCGCACTTATTAATTTTAACTGTCTCTCCAATGCATTTTTTTTTTACTTTATGCTACGACCAGTAGTTTCAAGTATTTTACACTGATACCTGCCTAGGCTACACACGCCTTACATATATGTCAGTTAGACGTTGTTCGGATCAGTCTTCAATTTTTTGGGGGTATTGTTTTCGGTTGATTTTCTTGCAATGAGTTTGCCACCAAAAAAGGTAATCACGCCTACCACTGTCCCTGTTACCGTTAACTGATCCCTCTCCGTCAAGCCAGTTACAGACTACCCTTGCCTACGTGTCGCTGCATCCGCTAGCCCTGAGCTCTTCTTAGCCAGGAGCTGTTCTACCTCTGTATCCTTTCACTGTGGTACTTATATCTTGTACACTTTATGGTTGTGAATATATACAAATTGTTTTTTAATAACAGGGAGAAGTGGGGTACAATTAGCTAAACTTAGCTGCTAACACTAGGTTATCGAGTCGGCTGCAGCACCGTCTGTCATAGCTAACAACATACAGTGGGGTAAAAAAGTATTTAGTCAGTCCCTAATTGTGCAAGTTCTCCTACTTAGAAAGATGAGAGAGGTCTGTAATTTTCATCATAGGTACACTTCAACTATGACAGACAAAATGAGAAGAAAACAAAAATCCAGAAAATCACATTGTAGGATTTTTAAAGAATTTATTTGTAAATTATAGTGGAAAATAAGTATTTGTTCACCCACAAACAAGCAAGATTTTTGGTTCTCACAGACCTGTAACTTCTTCTTTAAGAAGCTCTTCTGTCCTCCACCTGTTACCTGTATTAATGGCACCTGTTTGAACTCATTATCTGTATAAGAGACACCTGTCCACAGCCTCAAACAGTCAGACTCCAAACTCAACCATGGCCAAGATCAAAGAGCTGTCAATGAACACCAGGAAGAAAACTGTAGACCTGCACCAGGCTGGGAAGAGTGAATCTACAATAGTCAAGCAGGTTGGTGTGAATAAATCAACTGTGGGAACAATTGTAAGAAAATGGAAGACATACTAGACCATTGATAATCTCCCTCGATCTGGGGCTCCACGCAAGATCTCATCCCGTGGGGTCAAAATGATCATGAGAACGGTGAACAAAAATCCCAGAACTACACGGAAGGACCTGATGAAGGACCTGCAGAGAGCTGGGACCAAAGTAACAAAGGCTACACACTATGCACAGAGGGTCTCAAATCCTGCAGTGCCAGGCATGTCTCCCTGCTTAAGCCAGTACATGTCCAGGCCCATCTGAAGTTTGCCAGAGAGCATATGGATGATCCAGAAGAGGACTGGGGGAATATCATGTGGTTAGATGAAACCAAAATAGAATTTTTTGGTAAAAACTCAACTCATCGTATTTGGAGGAAGAAGAATGCTGAGTTGCATCCTAAGAACATCATATCTACTGTGAAGCATGGGGGTGGAAACATCATGCTTTGGGCTGTTTTTCTACAAAGGGGACAGGACGACTGATTCGTGTTAAGGGAAGAATGAATGGAGCCATGTATCATGAGATTTTAAGCCAAAACCTCCTTCCATCAGTGAGAGCATTGAAGATGCAATGTGGCTGGGTCTTCCAGCATTACAATGATCTCAAACACACCGCTCGGGCAATGAAGGAGTGGCTCCGTAAAAAGCATTTCAAGGTCCTGGAATGACCGAGCCAGTCTCCAGACCTCAACCCCATAGAAAATTTGTTGAGGGAGTTGAAAGTCCGTGTTGCACAGCGACAGCTTCAAAACATCACTGCTCTAGAGGAGATCTGCATGGAGGAATGGGCCAAAATACCAGCTACAGTGTGTGCAAACCCTGGTGAAGATGTTTGACCTCTGTCATTGCCAACAAAGATTACATTACAAAGTACTGAGTTGAACTTTTGTTATTGACCAAATACTTATTTTCCACCACAATTTACAAATAAATTCTTTAAAAATCCTACAATGTGATTTCCTGGATATTGTTTTCTCATTTTGTCTCTCATAGTTGAAGTGTACCTATGATGAAAATTACAGACCTCTCTCCTCTTTCTAAGGAGGAGAACACAATCAGGGACTGACTAAATACTTTTTACCCCACTGTAGCTGGTTCTGTTTGTTAAGTTAACGTTAATAGACACTTTTGTTTCCGTTTGTTGTTATATGTATTGGCTGTTACGATCGTTATTGTAGGGTGTAGCGACACTATTGTGCTTTATATTCTAGTTATCGGTTTTATTTAGTTTTTTTTGGTTAGCAAGGTGTGGTAGGCTAGTTATAGGCTAAATTACGATAGCACTTCTGACTATATAGCCAACTGTCAGGATTTATACTCTTTTACATGATGTAGATTTTTAATGGTTCTTTAGTTTAAATGTTTCTTTAATAGATATCAATAGATAGTATCTAAGTTTGGGGTTTCCATTAGAAAGCATGTAGAGTACGGAATTTGTCTTTCTATATATAGTTATTGTACATGTTGTTTACTGCCCTGTTTGTGTAAATGTCACTTATATACATGCTGTCCATATTCTTGAACCACTTGGGTGAGTAGGGAGAGTTCCCATGGGATAAAAAGCTTTTAAACCTACCACCCTGGTTCTCAAGACCAGGGACCTAAGTTGCTCTGTCCCTTCTTCTTTCTTATTCTCTGTTTATATATATATACGAGGGCTGTCAATAAAGTATAGGTCCTTTTTATTTTTTTCAAAAACTATATGGATTGAACCCTCGTGCGCATGCGTGAGTTTTTCCACGCCTGTCGGTGACGTCATCCTCCTGTGAGCACTCCTTGTGAGAGGAGTCGTCCAGCCCCTCGTTGGAATTCCTTTGTCTGAGAAGTTGCTGAGAGACTGGCGCTTTGTTTGATCAAAATTTTTTCTAAACCTGTGAGGCACATCGAAGTGGACACGGTTCGAAAAATTAAGCTGGTTTTCGGTGAAAATTTTAACGGCTGATGAGAGATTTTGAGGTGATACTGTCGCTTTAAGGACTTCCCACGTAGTGGGATGTCGCGCAGCGGTCCCAGGCGCCGTCGTCAGCCTGTTTCAAGCTGAAAACCTCCACATTTCAGGCTCTATTGATCCAGGACATCGTGAGAGAACAGAGAAGTTTCAGAAGAAGTCAGTTTCAGCATTTTATCCGGATATTCCACTGTTAAAGGAGATGTTTTTAATAAAAGACGTGCAGATGGGTCCGCGCGTCGGGACGCAGCCGGCGCGGTGCGGCGGCACAGGAAAAACACCTCCGTGTTGATAACCATTTGTAAAATCCAGGTGGCTTTTGATGGCTTTCAGTGGAGTGAGTATCTGAGAAATTGTTTAACAGCTGGACATGTTCCAACTTGTCCTTAAGGCTTCCAACAGAGGTGTTTTTCCTGTGGCAGAGCGTCGCGGCGGCTGCGAGCCGACGCTGCAATCCGTCCGCACGTCTTTCATTAAAAAAATCTCCTTTAACAGTGGAATATCCGGATAAAATGCTGAAACCGACTTCTTCTGAAACTTCTCTGTTCTCTCACGACGTCCTGGATCAATAGAGCCTGAAATGTGGAGGTTTTCAGCTTGAAACAGGCTGACGACGGCGCCTGGGAGTGCTGTGCGATGTCCCACTGCGTGGGAAGTCCTTAAAGCGACAGTATCACCTCAAAATCTCTCATCAGCCGTTAAAATTTTCACCGAAAACCAGCTTAATTTTTCGAACCGTGTCCACTTCGATGTGCCTCACAGGTTTAGAAAAACTTTTGATCAAACAAAGCGCCAGTCTCTCAGCAACTTCTCAGACAAAGGAATTCCAACGAGGGGCTGGACGACTCCTCCCACAAGGAGTGCTCACAGGCGGATGACGTCACCGACAGGCGTGGAAAAACTCACGCATGTGCACGAGGGTTCAAGCATGTCTGACGTAAAAACATATGAATGAAATCCATATAGTTTTTGAAAAAAATAAAAAGGACCTATACTTTATTGACAGCCCTCGTATATATATATATATATATATATATACACATATTTATGAGTACCTTAGTATCCACTAGTAGAATTCCACCTTAGATTTGGAATGTATAATAGAAGATATACCTTACTGAATTGTCATGCCCAATTGAAGTGGCTCACGCTAGTCTCTGTCTTTTTGTTGCCCACTGTCCTCTTACTGGATGGACTTCGGCCTTCCTGGTGGGTCTAAAAGCCGAGAGCAGCTGTCTCCAACTTAATCCTCTGTTCTTATCCTAATCTTGTTACAGCAGGGCAGTTACGTCTCATGCCAAATTATACTAAAAAAAACCCCCAAACAAATAAGAAGACGTAAAATGTTGGAATAACAAAGATTACAAGTTGACATTGCGTGCGGTCATCAGGAATGATCTACCAGATGTCAGTTGGTGGGATGCGATCAGGTGAGCAGAATGGACACCTGGAGCTGGTAATTAAACATTCATCGCCTCTAATAAATAATTATTAACAGCCCATGTCCCCAGATGTGTCTTTAAGAACAGATTCTGTCCCTGCAACATGTACAGTTACATGCACACATACATACACATAATACCTGATAGGTTTCCGTCTGCTTCATTGACCTCATTTGTCTCCCGACAAAATGTGCCTTCACACTGTTGGAAGAAAACAGACTCAACAAATTTATGACCAACACTCCCCAAAAGACCCCAACAATGTAAAATCAATGGTTTGCTTATGATGAAAAAAAAGATTGTTCATGGTGTGAGTGATGTGAAAGGTTCAGCAGCAGATGCTTGATATCACGGTTTTGATCCCTTACATTTTGGTCTGTGAGGTCTGCACTTTCTGTAGAGATGGATTCTGGGATAGATAGTGAGTCGGTGTCTGCCAGTAGCTCCTCACCTGTCCTGAATACAGATATAAAGAAAAGAATATAAAAAGGCGTTCTTCAAGACAGGTGAAAAATCTGTATTTTACGCATACTGTACACACACACACACACACACACACACACACACACACACACACACACACACACACACACACACACACACACACACACACACATATGTGTATATATATATATATATATATATATATATATATATACATACATATACAGTAGTGTTCAGAATAATAGTAGTGCTATGTGACTAAAAAGATTAATCCAGCTTTTGAGTATATTTCTTATTGTTACATGGGAAACAAGGTACCATTAGATTCTGTAGATTCTCACAAATCCAACAAGACCAAGCATTCATGATATGCACACTCTTAAGGCTATGAAATTGGGCTATTATTAAAAAAAAAACTAGAAAAGGGGGTGTTCACAATAATAGTAGTGTGGCATTCAGTCAGTGAGTTTGTCAATTTTGTGGAACAAACAGGTGTGAATCAGGTGTCCCCTATTTAAGGATGAAGCCAGCACCTGTTGAACATGCTTTTCTCTTTGAAAGCCTGAGGAAAATGGGACGTTCAAGACATTGTTCAGAAGAACAGCGTAGTTTGATTAAAAAGTTGATTGGAGAGGGGAAAACTTATACGCAGGTGCAAAGAATTATAGGCTGTTCATCTACAATGTTCTCCAATGCGTTAAAATGGACAAAAAAAACAGAGACGCGTGGAAGAAAACGGAAAACAACCATCAAAATGGATAGAAGAATAACCAGAATGGCAAAGGCTCACCCATTGATCAGCCCCAGGATGATCAAAGACAGTCTGGAGTTACCTGTAATTGCTGTGACAGTTAGAAGACGCCTGTGTGAAGCTAATTTATTTGCAAAAATCCCCCGCAAAGTCCCCCTGTTAAATAAAAGCAGAAGAGGTTACAATTTGCCAACTTGCCATCAAGTGGCCTAAAGAGAAATGGAGGAATATTTTGTGGACTGATGAGAGTAAAATTGTTCTTTTTGGGTCCAAGGGCCACAGACAGTTTGTGAGACGACCCCCAAACTCTGAATTCAAGCCACAGTTCACAGTGAAGACAGTGAAGCATGGTGGTGCAAGCATCATGATATGGGCATGTTTCTCCTACTATGGTGTTGGGCCTATATATCGCATACCAGGTATCATGGATCAGTTTGGATATGTCAAAATACTTGAAGAAGTCATGTTGCCTTATGCTGAAGAGGACATGCCCTTGAAATGGGTGTTTCAACAAGACAATGACCCCAAGCACACTAGTAAACGAGCAAAATCTTGGTTCCAAACCAACAAAATTAATGCTTCGCAGATGTGAAGAAATCATGCAAAATTGTGTTTATACAACTAAATACTAATTTAGTGATTCACAGGATTGTTAAAAAAGCAGTTTGAACATAATAGTTTTGAGTTTGTAGCGTCAACAGCAGATGCTGCTATTATTGTGAACACCCCCTTTTCTACTTTTTTTTTTACTATTAGCCCAATTTCATAGCCTTAAGAGTGTGCACATCATGAATGCTTGGTGTTGTTGGATTTGTGAGAATCTACTGAATCTACTGGTACCTTGTTTCCCATGTAACAATAAGAAATATACTCAAAACCTGAATTAATCTTTTTAGTCACATAGCACTACTATTATTCTGAACACTACTGTATATACAGTTGTGCTCATACATTTACATACACTGGCAAAAGTTTTGGCTCATTTTTCAGAGAATATGAATCATAACACAAAAAGTTTTTTTCCACTCATGGTTAGTGGCTGGGTGAAGCCATTTATTGTCAAACAACTGTGTTTACTCTTTTTAAATTATAATGACAACAGAAACTACCCAAATGACCCTGATCAAAAGTTGACATACTCCAGTTCTTAATGCTGTGTATTGCCCCCTTTAACATCAACAACAGCTTGGAGACTTTTGTGCTAGTTGTGGAAGAGG
This sequence comes from Thalassophryne amazonica, assembly GCF_902500255.1. Taxonomy (NCBI): domain Eukaryota; kingdom Metazoa; phylum Chordata; class Actinopteri; order Batrachoidiformes; family Batrachoididae; genus Thalassophryne; species Thalassophryne amazonica. The sequence goes on from NC_047118.1 coordinate 20,181,888, forward strand.
CTCTCTATTTACTCTGATGGTAAAGCTGCCCATTCTTCTTGCCAAAAAGCCTCAGGTTCCTGTAAATTCCTGGGCTGTCTTGCATGAACTGCACATTTGAGATCTCCCCAGAGTGGCTCAGTGATATTGAGATGGCCACTCCAGGACCTTCACTTTATTCTCCTGTAGCCAATGACAGGTCAACTTGGCCTTGTGTTTTGGATCATTGTCATGTTGCAATGTCCAAGAATGTCCCATGTGCAGCTTCTGAGTTGATGAGTGCAAATTTTCCTCCAGTATTTTCTGATAACATGCTGCATTCATTCTGCCATCTCTTTTGACCAGGTTTCCTGTGACCTTGTAGCTCACACATCCCCAAACATCAGCAATTCACCTCCGTGTTACACAGAAGGTAGGGTGTACCTTTCATCATAGGCCTTGTTGACTCCTCTCCAAATGTAATGTTTATGGTTGTGGCCAAACCAAATGTTTTGTTCTCTGTGCTGTTTGGCGTATTGTAAGTGGGATACTTTGTGGCATTTGCGTAGTAATGGCTTTGTTATGGTGGCTCAACCATGCAGCCTGTTTTTCTTTGAGTGACTCCTAATTGGGCATGTTGAAACAGCCACACCACTTTGTTTCAGACAGTCCTGTATTTTAGCTGAAGTTATTTGTGGGGTTTTCTTTGCATCCCACACTATGTTCCTGACAGTTGTTGCTGAAATTTCTGTTGGTCTATCTGACCGCGGTTTGGTTTCCCTCATTTTCCACTTCTTGATTAGAGTTTGAACACTGCCGATTGGTATTCTTAGGTTCTTGGATATCTTTTTATATCCCTTTCCCTTTTCTATACAGTTCAATTACCTTTTCCCACAGATCCCTTGACAATACATTTGCTTTCCCTATGACTCACAAACCAGAAATGTCAGTGCAGCACTGGATGAAAGATGCAAGGGGCTGTCAGGAGGTCAGACACTCACTGACCTTTGATACTGTTTGTAATATTATCCTATGCCACTTGTACGTTAAGAAAGCTGTGTTAAACATTTACAATACACGAGCTAAGCTAGCATGGTGAACCACTACAGTGTCTGGCTATGCCAGCTATCTTGTGTTTTTGCTATCCAGTGAATTATGTAAAAGGAGTGCCTAGGCCTATGCAATATCCACTGAAGCTATGTTGATTAGCTAGCTAGCTAGCTAGCTAACTCACATGGAACACAGCTATTGCGGTCAATGCTCATTCATGTCAGGCTGAGTGGAGGCGAAGCACAGACAGAGGCTGGACACAAATGCAGGCTCACAAACAGGACGTATGAGTAAAAAGGATGTTTTTTTATTTAGGCAAGGGTTAAGTAACAGGGAGGCAGTCCACGGAGCAAAAGTACCAGGCAGGGACAAGACAGAGGACGTGGTCAAAAACAAGCAGGGTCAGTACACGAGCAAACAGGGTTATCAGGGCTGAGGCAAAAAGCAGGATCCGGTACACAGAGCAGAGTCAAAAACACGGCTTGGCATAACAGGACTGAGACAAAGTGCTGGTAAGTGATTGAAATCAACAAACGAGCAGGGAGGAAGTGAACAGAAGCAGTTTAAATCAGAACAGGTGGTCATAGGATAAGGAGGTGCACGTGGTGGGGGAAGGACCTGGAAGGGGGTGTGGTCAGGTGAAGCTAAGAGGGGAAAAGAGATGCAAGAAAAGGCAGTAACAAGTGGGCAAGGAAATGACAGACAAATGGGGCATGGCGAACAGTGATAAGAAAGTGCAGGTGCAGGACAAGAGAGTGCAGTGATCAGAGGGAGACTGTGATACGAATGAAACTGGGCGTGAATACAAGAGACCTGAGAGGAGTGCAGACGAAGACAGGATGACAGGCAGGTGAAAGTGAGCAGTGAAGAGAATTCCTGACATGACAACTAAAGATCAGTACAAACTTGAACAGAACAGCAAATCAAACCAAAAGATAAACACAGAAGAAAAACTACATAAAAACTGATCAGAAAATAATAGGAAATAAATACTAAGACAAAACTAAACTGAACTGACTGAGACATATAACAATAAGTAAAACAGAGACTGAAAGATAACCAGACATCAAGGTACTACAGAAAACAGAAATGTTAACAGCAAAATAGGCAGATAATAACTAAATGTTAAACAATGAAAACACAGGCTGGCTGAACAAAACTAGAATGGAACTGAAACATGGCTGAAGAATAAAAGTAACAAAGAAAAAAGTGACAAAGCAAAATAGAACATAGAATAAACACGTGATGAAAATAACAATTAATAAAACAAAGCTGGGAAGATGGTTATGAACTATAGGAGCCTGGATCAGGGCAGGGCATGACAATTCATAACTGTTGCTTTTAATTTGCCATGTTTTTTTGTCGATTGTTTCTGTAAACTGCACTTTATGTTTTTCAGTGTTTCATAAATATATTTGATTAATAAATTAACAGTTATGTGATGGGAGTGTCTACTATCTCTGTACTGCAAATTATACCAATCTGTTTTAAAAAATTTATACTTTTATATGGCAGACTTTTTACAACATATTAATACATACATGGCTATCTACACAGCACCCCCATTCGCCCTATTGACGTTTCAAATCCCGCAAAACCTCGCAGAGTTCACCGCTCTGCGAGATCTCAGTAACATTGAGAACTGCATTGAGACCCTCTGATCACGCTGCACTTTAACCGCTGCACACGGACAACACAATTAACATCACAACATAAAACTATTTTTATATTGTGCCTAAAACTCTTGTGAATATATTCTCTGGGTTTATAGACGTTGTTATTGTGTTTATTTTATGTAAACATGCGCGAATCACAGGCTGTCTCTCTGTTATTTTCAATGGGAGCTGCTGTCAGCTACAATCGCTTCCTGTTCATGTTGTTCTGGGGGAAAGTGACGTTTGCTCTTTAACTTCTTATTGTTCTTTACAACACTGTTTGTTCTCTTTGTTCCAGACTAATATATATAATATGTTTGAAATTCGGTTTGCATTTATTAAATTCCACGCAGATTAAACGTAACAGACACGGATTATTTGTTATAATTGTTTTAGCAAGTTTTCAGGGTATCATGCAGCAGTCTCTTATTAACGTGACGAAAAGCATAAAAAAATACATTTTTGTAGTATAATATTAATTTACAACTGTCATCATGTTGATTCTCTATATGTTGTTTCACTGCAGCGGCTCTCTGGCACGCAAGGGATTATGGGATACGTCACCAGGGCGAATAATCTAGAATGGAGAGTCAGTATTGTGACTACGCCATGGTAGCTAGCTCAGCATCAGGTATTGTGGCTAGCACAGCAGGTAACCAGTATTGTTTTACAACTTACTGCACACAACATGAATTTCTTTTTGGAACAGTTTATGCATTGCAGAACAAACAAAGAAAAAAACATTACTATATATATGAATGAATGAATGAATGAATGAATGAATGAATGAATGAATGAAAATGAATGAATGAATGAATGAATGAAAATTGTTTATTTCGAACATTTGATACAACAAAACAACTGTTTTCTGTTACTTAAGTAGCTTCTCACCCAGTGCAACACCAACCCCCTAATCCCATACTGTTCAAGTTTATTGATTAATATGTCATGATTAATTGTATCAAAAGCCTTTTTAAGGTCTATAAATATTCCAACTGAATGTAATTTGTGGTCTATGGCGTTTGTAATCTCCTCAACTGATTCTATTAATGCAAGTGATGTTGAACTATGTGCTCTGAATCCATATTGACTATCAGTAAGTAATTTATGTTTATTTATGAATTTGTCTAATCTATTATTGAATAACTTTTCTAATAATTTGGAAAATTGTGGAAGCAAAGAAACAGGTCTATAATTTGTGAAGTGGTGTCTATCCCCAGTCTTATACAGCGGCACAACCTTAGCTATTTTCATTTGATTGGGAAATTTACCGGTTTGAAATGATAAGTTACAGATGTATGTTAATGGTTCTACAATCCATTCAATGACCTGTTTTACCACCACCATATCAATTTCATTTAAATCGGTAGATGTTTTCTATTTACAATTATTCACAATGTCTATAATTTCATTTCCATCCACTGCTGTGAGGAACATTGAACAGGGATTTCTTTCTATGAGATTATTATCCCAATCCTCAGGTTGGGAATCGGGAATTTTTTCTGCCAAGTTTGGTCCAATATTTACAAAAAAATTATTAAAACCGTTGACTACCTCATCCTTATTTTCCTTCTTGACATTATTATCAATGAAATACTGAGGGTAACTCTGTTTTTTATTACCATTTTTGATAATGCTATTTAATATATCCCATATTCCTTTAATATTGCTTTTGTTATTATATTATATATATATATATATATATAGTATTGTGAGCTAATTGCTAATAACAGGCACCACAGTTAAAAAGGACAGTTGTAATAGGTAATAGGTCATTGATTATAATAAAATTTTTAAATATTATGGCAGATGCTTTGTCTTGTGTCCAGTTGAAGACAGAAGGGAATCAATCATATCCAGAACTTATGACTTTCAAATCAAAGACTGATTAATAAAATTTCAGATTTAATTAAAAATATTGTTTTAACTTATATTTGTTACATGGTCTATGAATGAAACCTCACTGCCCACATTTTTTTCCTTCTTCTTTTACTGAACTATGAAAACCACTAAACAAAAGCAACACGTGGCAGTAGCATATTTTATCATACTTACGAATAGACAATAGATAATTCAAGGTTATCAAAGTCTCTGAAGATCTCACTGTACCGCTTGGTCTCCGATTTACGATCCACTTTCTTCGCATCTGGGAAAAGAAATTAATGATCAGAGAATTGATCCATCAGCTGATAAAATGCTGCTACTGTTATCCAGAGCTGTAAATGTGAAACCCTTCACACAACCTGTAAACTTTATGGGTATAAATGAGAGGCTTAAAAAAAGAAAAACTGCTGTGAAGAAATACAAGGATTTTGCATATGAAGACATACTGTAGATAAAGTAACATTTGAAGCACACCGACATAAATGTATCCAAAATCAGTATAATAAAGCCAATTTTTTAAAATTTGTTTGTGATATTTAATCAAATGCTATTTAAATTTCTGATGACAATAGGTTTTTGGCTTGATGTTAATAGTAAATTTAATTATGCAAGGTAATAGTGGGTAATAATAATAATAATAAATAAATAAATAATATGGGTGAATACAAAAAAGGTAAAGCTTTGTGCAGCTTGCACCATTTGAAACAAATGACTCTCTGAAACATCTCCATTTTGGTGAACCACATCCTGCTTGCAGTTTGTGTCACATCCCATAATGAGCACACACACACACACACACACACACGCACGCACGCACACACACACACACACACACACAACCTTATTTTGCACACTAACACTGCTCCAGTCTACCAGTGACACCCGAGATGCAAAGTATCCTCAACCTTATTGTATTCACCACTTCTGATATTCAAGTATATCATGTTAAATGGAAATACAGAAGTGACACAACAGCAATCTGTCAAAATCGAGGAAGAGTTCAGCAACTTCACCAATTTTCTGCTGACTAGGAGGACCCAGTGCTGCAGATCTCCTGACAGATGCATCAACAAAGTAACAACACAGTAAACTGCAATTGCTGCACATGCATGGATGTGCATGAATGCAAGACCCAAGTCAGAAGAGCATCAGTGAAGAGAATTCACGGGTTCAAGAAGAATCCCGACTGGTGCAACTTAACCCACTTTGCACTCACCTGCAGATTTCTCCGTATCCTTGTTTGCCTCTTCACCTTCCATCTCTGCACAGTCAACACAGCAAAAAGACAACAGCACTACTACTCACACATCATTTGGCCAGAGGTCACCCTGTAACTATACACTCAGAGGTACAGTGCATCCAAGTGGTCAGGAAAACCACACTCCAATATGTGCACGCAGATGCACATTTCAGTAAAACAGAGCATGCAGCTGTCAGCTCGCTGCTGTTTGTGCTCTCAAAATGATCTTCCTCTAGACGTGTGGAGGTTGGCCAATGTTTTCAGCACCATGAGAAGAGGAAGTGCGTCTTGCAGTCAGTTCAGGCGCCACCTACACCATCGCAGCATGAGACAGCGCCACTGCGAACGTCTCTGCCTGCAGAACGTCTAACAAGATAGTCAATGTGTAGTTTTCTCATTTTGCAGCTATGTCACCTTTAAATATGTGAGACATTAACCAGATCTGTTTGAAATATTATTAGGTCCAATAGTAAGTTGGGTGGTGATTCAATTTTTTGTCATTTTAATGGAGTTCAATTCATTTGCAACTCATTTTATTGATTCCGCTCCAATGTTGAGACAGTTGCCCAAATGGGACGTACGTACTCCACTTCTTGCATTTTACAGCTCGGCCAGGAGATGGAAGTAAAAAGAAAAGGATCAGCAGTTACTTACTTGTACAGATTGACAAGTTTGAGAACCCTCATTTTTGGGAAATGGAGGCTCATATATATATATATATATATATATATATATATATATATATATATATATATATATATATATATATAATTCTATGAAAAGGCAAGGGAGCATAAATCATCCTCACTAAAAAAGAAAACATATTAAGGGCCTTTTCACATTATGACGTGAAGTAACAAACACTGTCTGATGTAGCAGGTTGGTAAACTGGTAAGTGGAATGTATTTACATAGTGCTTTCCCATCTACATCAGAAACTCAAAGCGCTTTACAATTATGCCTCACATTCACCCATCAATGTCATGGTGCTGCTGTGCAAGGTGCTCATTACACATGGGGAGTGACTAGGAGATTAACGACCGTGTCCAAGGGCCCTTAGTGATTTTCCGGTCTAGCTGGGTTTTGAACCGAGGATCCTCTGGTCTGAAGCCCATCGCTTAACCACTAAACCCTCCCCCAGATTTGCAAAAATCTCTGTGAAACACCAGAGCAGCCTTGCTTCAGGGGCCCTAACTTTCTTGGCTGCAACTCAGGTCAATGTAGCTCAGCAATGGCAACGTTTGGCGAAGGTCCACTGACTTGCTATTGGATGTAGTTCAACTTTTACCATAAGAGGGCGCATGCTTTGGTAGCGCACTTCACGGAGCAGATTGTTGACTCAACATTTGAGATATTATGGGACGTAGCTTATATAAACTTGACTCTGCAATTGCATCACTTGTTAATGGTGCGTTGACAATACAGGTTCTGCATATGCCTTCACATTTCTACATAATTTTCTTATTTTATTGTATTGTTACAAGTATTGTTATTATTGCTTATCCTTGCACATGCTGTTTGATGCACATTTTCCTCTACTCGCACCCATCTTGTGTTTTTTTAAGAGCTGATGTAACGTGAATTTCTCCACTGTGAGATCAATAACGTCTTATCTTATAATTCTTCAACAAAAACAGCCACCAGAGGGCACTGGGGTACTGCCCGACCTTGGGAATACAATGAAATTCATTTAGATTCAATTCTTTGCTTTAAGAAACTGATACTACTGACAAAAATACATATATGAGGCTATATTTTTGTTGCTATTTAATCTTCGTATTTCCAGAAAATGTAAACATTTCTCTGATTGGATTGAGAGCAGTCACCCAGTCTGCACGCACTAGAAATATTCTCTGTTCCTACTGCAAAGCAGGGGGATGACCATCCAAAACTACTGACCAAACATTATATTTCAGGGATAGCTGACACTTTTTACACCATTAAATCATTCTCAAGTAATCAGAGACTGGAGGTTTTTTTTTTCAGAACAATTTTTTCTTCTTTAATGTTTTTAATGTTAATTTTTTTTTTTTTTTTTTGCTTCATAATAACCTTCCTTAGGCTGCACTTGGGCTTATTCAGGTGGGGGATGAGAGACAGCTGCTGTTGCTCCTGACGTTCAGAACATGTGTCATTTTTTGAGCAGAGCAGCTTGCTAAACATTTGCCTGCATTGATTATTTAACTAAAACAAAGGTGAAATGTATAAATTTTCTTCATAAATATGAGCTAATATGGGGAGAAAAGTGAGCTAGTTTATAAACTCTGGCCACAGGCCGATTAATGTTCCAGAACGTTCCCTCACATGAACCAGTAACAGACCCACTGTTGTGTGGGCCGCTGAAGAGGAGGTACTGCTGGCCCACCACCACCAGAGGGCGCCCTGCTTGGAGTGCGGGCTCCAAGCACGAGAGGGCGCCAGACCCAGAGGAAGTGACAGCTGTCACTCATCACACCAGCTGTCACTCATCTACACCAGTACTTAAGCCGGACTGCAACTCCACCTCCCCGCCGAGAAATCGACTACCGAGAGGTATTTTCTCTGCTATCTGACACTTTGTGTGTACTAAACCAGATCTCTCTTGCAGCCTTATTCTTGTGGACGCTGCCTTATCCGGGACTTCGGCGTTTGGCGTGACGACGACGACTGCGCCACACTCTCTGAACAGATAAGTGGTTAGACAAGAGCTGCACGAGTGTGTGATTCGGAGGTGGAGGTTCTCCTCCTGACTGTGTACAGACTGTGGACCACTGAGTGTAAGGACTTACACTCATTCATCTTGTCTCTGCTTTTTGCCAGCAGTACCACGGTCGACAGCCGAAGACAGAGGTCACCTGGGGACTCGGGACTTGGCGGCTCCGGTGTTCTTCAGACCGTTGGTGGTGGAGGCCGTGTGGGACGCGGCCTCTCTCTCGTCGGGGTCTTCTATCTTCGAGCCTGCCCACACGTCACCTGGTGTTAATTGACTTTACAAATTCTGTGTGTTACGTTGTGTGTTGTCACAACATTAAATTGTTACCTTTTGGCTTACTCATTGTCCGTTCATTTGCGCCCCCTGTTGTGGGTCCGTGCTACGACACCTTCCCAACAGGATTTCTCGGCCAATCGTCATGGATTCCGAGGGGCGTCAGCTCGAGCGTGAACGGCCAATGGAAGAGCCGGGAGCGCAGGCGTCAGCGGGAGGCGTGTTGAGTGAGCTGCAGCAGATCTTAACCGCCTTCACGGCTCGGTTGGATTTAGTGACCGAGCAGAATGTCCTCCTTAATCGGAGAGTGGAGGCTCTCGCCGCCAGGGTGGAAGCGCACGATCAGGGCGCTGCTGCAGCTCCTCCTCTGGCTGGTCCTGGGCCTGTATCAGACGTACCACTGGTCGTTCAACGAACCCCCCCACCGTCCCCTGAAGCATACATAAGCCCTCCGGAACCGTACGGGGGCTGTGTCGAGACGTGCGCGGACTTCCTCATGCAGTGTTCGCTCGTCTTTTCACAGCGCCCTGTCATGTACGCATCAGACGCTAGCCGGGTAGCTTATGTTATTAATCTGCTTCGAGGAGAGGCACGCGCATGGGCTACGGCGCTTTGGGAGCAGAACTCACGGCTCCTAACGTCTTATACTGGGTTTGTACGGGAGTTCAAACAAGTGTTTGATCATCCCAACAGAGGCGAGACCGCTTCAAACGTGCTGCTGTCGATGAGACAGGGGCGCCGTAGCGCAGCCGAGTATGCAGTCGACTTCCGCATCGTGGCAGCGAGGTCCGGCTGGAATAACGTTGCGCTCCGCGCCGCCTTTATAAGTGGGCTGTCCCCGGTCCTTAAGGAGCACCTACTGGCTAAGGAGGAACCGCGGGATTTTGACGGGCTTGTCGATTTGGTTATACGCTTAGACAACCGTTTGAATGAGCATCGTCGGGAGCAGGCCGGGGGGCGTGACCGGACACGAGCAGGGCCAAAGTAAGATCAAATGTCAGACAAAGGAGACTGGCCCGCGGGGAGTGTTTTGTCTGCGGCTCTTGTGAGCACATGCAGAGGGACTGCCCTGAACGGTCAAACTACAACGCCCGTCCTTAGAAACTGGGCTAAGGGTGGGCCATAACACACACGCGGAAAGACCCCGCAGATCGGCACGAATCCCAGTAACAATCCTTTGTGAGGAGTTAACCCTTCACGCCCCAGCACTGATAGACACGGGGTCAGAAGGGAATCTGCTGGACAGCAGATGGGCAAAGGAAGTAGGGCTCCCTCTGGTGGCTCTGCCGGCACCAGTGCAGGTGCGAGCACTAGATGGCACCCTGCTTCCATTAATCACACATCAGACACCAGTGACCTTGGTTGTGTCTGGGAATCACAGGGAGGAGATAGTGTTCCATGTAACACCGTCTACCTCCCGAGTGATTCTGGGTTTTCCATGGATGGTGAAGCACAATCCCCGGGTCGATTGGCCGTCTGGGGTTGTGACGCAGTGGAGCGAAACCTGCCACCGGGAGTGTTTAGGATCTTCGGTTCCCCCCGGCACTACAGCTAATGAGGAGGTCAAAGTCCCCCTCAATCTATCGGCGGTGCCTAAGGAGTACCATGGTCTTGCTGACGTTTTCAGCAAAGATCTGGCGCTTACTCTTCCTCCGCACCGACCATATGATTGTGCCATCGATTTAGTCCCGGGCGTTGAGTACCCGTCCAGTAGGTTGTACAACCTCTCACGTCCGGAACGCGAATCAATGGAGACCTACATCCGGGACTCTTTAGCTGCCGGGCTGATCCGGAACTCCACCTCCCCGATGGGTGCTGGTTTCTTTTTTGTGGGCAAGAAGGACGGCGGACTCCGTCCATGCATTGATTACAGAGGGCTGAACGAGATCACGGTTCGCAACCGATACCCGTTACCTCTGTTGGATTCAGTGTTCACGCCCCTGCATGGAGCCCAAATCTTTACGAAATTGGATCTTAGAAACGCGTACCACCTGGTTCGGATCCGGAAGGGAGACGAATGGAAGACGGCATTCAACACCCCGTTAGGTCATTTTGAGTACCTGGTCATGCCGTTCGGTCTCACTAACGCCCCCGCAACGTTCCAAGCTTTGGTAAATGACGTCTTGCGGGACTTCCTGCATCGGTTCGTCTTCGTATATCTGGACGATATACTCATCTTTTCCCCGGACCCTGAGACCCATGTCCAGCATGTACGTCAGGTCCTACAGCGGTTGTTGGAGAACCGGCTGTTTGTGAAGGGCGAGAAGTGCGAGTTCCACCGCACTTCTTTGTCCTTCCTGGGGTTCATCATCTCCTCCAACTCTGTCGCCCCTGATCCGGCTAAGGTTGCGGCGGTGAGAGATTGGCCCCAACCAACAAGCCGCAGGAAACTACAGCAGTTCCTCGGCTTTGCAAATTTTTACAGGAGGTTCATTAAAAGGTTACAGTCAGGTAGTTATCCCCCTGACTGCCCTGACCTCCACCAAGGTCCCCTTCACCTGGTCGGATCGGTGCGAAGCCGCGTTCCAGGAGTTGAAACGCCGGTTCTCGACTGCACCAGTTCTGGTGCAGCCTGATCCTGATCGCCAGTACGTAGTAGAAGTGGACGCCTCTGACTCAGGGATAGGAGCCGTGCTGTCCCAGAGCGTAGAGGCTGATAAAGTTCTCCATCCTTGTGCCTTTTATTCCCGCAGGTTGACCCCAGCTGAACGGAACTATGACGTTGGCAATCGGGAACTTCTTGCGGTGAAGGAGGCTCTTGAAGAGTGGAGACACCTGCTGGAGGGGGCGTCGTTGCCCTTCACGGTTTTCACTGACCATCGGAACCTGGAGTACATCCGGACCGCCAAGCGGCTGAACCCCAGGCAAGCCCGCTGGTCTCTGTTCTTCGGGTGCCTTGACTTCCGGATCACATATCGCCCCGGGACCAAGAACCAAAAATCAGATGCATTGTCCCGGGTGCACGAAGAAGAAGCCAAAGCGGGGCTGTCGAACCCCACCGAGACCATCATCCCCGAGTCCACTGTCGTGGCCACCCTTACCTGGGACGTGGAGAAGACCGTCCGGGAGGCCCTGACCAGGAGCCCGGACCCGGGGACTGGCCCCAAGGACAGACTGTACGTCCCACCAGAGGCAAGAGCTGCCGTATTGGACTTCTGTCACGGGTCCAAGCTCTCCTGTCATCCCGGAGTGCGTAGGACCGTGGCAGTAGTCCAGCAGCGCTTCTGGTGGGCGTTCCTGGAAACCGACGTCCGGGACTACATCCAGGCCTGTACCATCTGCGCCAGGGGCAAGGCAGACCATCGGAGGACGACGGGCCTCCTCCAACCCCTGCCAGTGCCTCATCGCCCCTGGTCTCACATCGGCCTGGATTTCATCACGGGCCTCCCGCCGTCCCAGGGCAACACGTAATCCTCACGATAGTGGACCGGTTCTCCAAGGCGGCCCACTTCGTGGCCCTCCCGAAGCTCCCGACAGCCCAGGAGACAGCAGACCTCCTGGTCCATCACGTCTTGCGGCTGCATGGGATACCATCGGACATCGTCTCAGATCGTGGTCCCCAGTTCTCTTCACAGGTGTGGAGGAGTTTCTGCAAGGAGCTGGGGGCCACCGTGAGTCTCTCGTCCAGGTACCACCCCCAGACCAACGGCCAGGCAGAGCGGGCCAACCAGGAGTTGGAGCAGGCCCTTCGGTGTGTCACCTCCGCACATCCGGCGGCCTGGAGTCACCATCTGGCCTGGATCGAGTATGCCCACAACAGCCAAGTTTCGTCTGCTACCGGCCTCTCCCCTTTTGAGGTGTGTTTGGGGTACCAGCCCCCATTGTTCCCGCTGGTGGAGGGAGAGGTCGGTGTGCCCTCGGTCCAGGCCCACCTCAGGAGATGTCGCTGGGTGTGGCGGACCGCCCACTCTGCCCTGTTAAAGGCCCGGACGAGGGCCAAGTCCCATGCGGACCGCCGACGGTCCCCGGCCCCCACGTACCAGCCCGGGCAGGAGGTGTGGCTGTCAACAAAGGACATCCCCCTCTGTGTGGACTCACCCAAGTTAAAGGACAGATACATCGGACCATTCCCTATCCTCAAGATCATCAACCCGGCTGCAGTGAAGCTCCGTCTCCCGGTTTCGCTGCGGATCCACCCTGTCTTCCACGTGTCCCGTATCAAACCGCACCACACCTCGCCTTTCTGTACACCTGGACCCACGCCGCCTCCTGCCCGGCTCATCGACGGGGAGCCTGCTTGGACGGTCCGCAGGCTCCTGGACGTCCGTCGTAAGGGCCGGGGGTTCCAATATCTGGTGGACTGGGAGGGGTATGGACCTGAAGAACGCTCCTGGGTGAAGAGGAGCTTCATCCTGGACCGGCCCTCCTGGCCGATTTCTACAGACGACACCCGAACAAGCCCGGTCGGGCGCCAGGAGGCGCCCGTTGAGGGGGGGGTCCTGTTGTGTGGGCCGCTGAAGAGGAGGTACTGCTGGCCCACCACCACCAGAGGGCGCCCTGCTTGGAGTGCGGGCTCCAAGCACGAGAGGGCGCCAGACCCAGAGGAAGTGACAGCTGTCACTCATCACACCAGCTGTCACTATCTACACCAGTACTTAAGCCGGACTGCAACTCCACCTCCCCGCCGAGAAATCGACTACCGAGAGGTATTTTCTCTGCTATCTGACACTTTGTGTGTACTAAACCAGATCTCTCTTGCAGCCTTATTCTTGTGGACGTTGCCTTATCCGGGACTTCGGCGTGTGGCGTGACGACGACGACTGCGCCACACTCTCAGAACAGATAAGTGGTTAGACAAGAGCTGCACGAGTGTGTGATTCGGAGGTGGAGGTTCTCCTCCTGACTGTGTACAGACTGTGGACCACTGAGTGTAAGGACTTACACTCATTCATCTTGTCTCTGCTTTTTGCCAGCAGTACCAGGGTCGACAGCCGAAGACAGAGGTCACCTGGGGACTCGGGACTTGGCGGCTCCGGTGTTCTTCAGACCGTTGGTGGTGGAGGCCATGTGGGACGCGGCCTCTCTCTCGTCGGGGTCTTCTATCTTCGAGCCTGCCCACACGTCACCTGGTGTTAATTGACTTTACAAATTCTGTGTGTTACGTTGTGTGTTGTCACAACATTAAATTGTTACCTTTTGGCTTACTCATTGTCCGTTCATTTGCGCCCCCTGTTGTGGGTCCGTGCTACGACACCTTCCCAACACCCACCTTACCTCTGAAAGAACTGGGGGACATATTGTTGACCCTTCACTTTTTTCCTCCTGTGAGTTTTTTGTTTCCCTTTTTGTTTTTTGCTCCCTGACCTTTGATGCATCCTGGCTGCTGCTTCCACATTCCTCCTCCACTCTCTGTCTCCACAGCAGTCTGATGGAGCAGATGGACTGAACCATTTTATGTAAATAGAGGGGGGGGGGGGGGGGGTAGGGTGGGGTGGATGTTGAGAAATGTTTCCAAAACAAATAAACTTAGTGCTACCAATATATTGTAAATAAAACATATGTGTGATTGTGTCTGGAGCATGGCCCAAGCAGAGGCTCACCCCTTTGAGTCTGGTCTGCTTGAGGTTTCTTCCTCATATCATCAGAGGGAGTTTTTCCTTACCACTGTCACCTGTGTGCTTGCTCTGGGTGTTGGTAAGGTTAGACCTTACTTGTGTGAAGCGCCTTGAGGCAGCTTTGTTGTGATTTGGCGCTATATAAAATGAAATAAATAAATTGAAATTAGGTGTATTATTGAGTGTCATATTATTTAGTCAGTATTAAATTGTATTACGGGCCTCTCTGGGCCTCTGTCAAATATGGGCATCTAGAATTGCTTTCATTTTCCCCTTTTCGGTGCACAAAAAGGTTCATAAAGTTCATAAGGTTTAAGAACTACACCAAGTTTTAGCGTCAAGCTGTAAAACTGATCATGTGAACACTCTGAACTTTTTCAGCTATGCCTGATTGCCACTGATGCTGACTGGCCAACTGATAACCTTGAACAATGCGGTTTCTACCTAGAAACCATAATTAGTGTAAGACTTCCTCGAACTGGTGGGGCTAAAAAGCCTGACTCTCACTTAGCATTTGAGCTTGCAAATGTTACTGAGATGGGAAACTCTCTGACAAATTTGCATCAGCTGTGGGCACTATGGTATTCTGATAGCAACGTGTAATTATTGTCGCAGCAACGTGTAAATGTTGACACCACATACTAGCTAGTGATCTTCTGGAATATTTTTGTCGGAATTAAGTAATTAATGTCATGGTTATGTTGCGATAAAATTTTGGTGAAACTCAGGATGCAGTGTTACTATTTATAACACCATCAGACAATTTTGCTCAATCATACTCTAATTTCAGTAGTGTGTCTTCTTTTACCCCTACTCCTCTCAGGTCCTTTGGCCAATTTCTACCAAACTTGATATTTGAATGTTGGTAAGCCCAAGAATTGCCCTTAAAAGGTTTTGTATGTGCAAAGGTCAATTCATTTTATTTATATAGCGCGAAATCACAACTCAGCCACATGGGGTGTGCGCACAGCCAGTACGTTCTGAGTGCCGGTCCCAAGCCCAGAGAAAGGAGGAGGGTTCCGTCAGGAAGGGCATCCAGCATAAAACAAGCTAACCCAACAATGCAGACTAAAAATTGAATTTCCATACTGGATGGGTGAGGCTTAACGACAACTGCCACTGGTGCCATTCCCCAACAAGGTGCTGGCGTAAATTGGGAAGAAGCATCAAATCATAACAATGCTGACTCAAGGCACTGCACATGAGTAAGGTCCAGCCTTACCAAAAAAGGTCAAGGTCATTGGAGTTAAAGGTCAAAATATAACCCACCACAAATTTTAATTTGTATCAAATGTGTGACATATATGTAGGTGGGTTCTGGAATTGCCAAAGCAAGATGAAATTTACACAGGATCAATGACTAGCGTCATCATTGTGATGAAAGGTCAAAATGTACATTTATCACTCTGATGTGCACCAAACATGGCACATATATGGAAATGGGTTCCAGAATTACTCAGCAAGATCAAATCATTGGAGCCAAGGTCATGTCTGTCTGTTTGTTGGCCTACCAACAAACAGACATAGGTCCTTTTAATTTTTCTTTTTTTGCCAAACTTGGTATGTCATTGAAGGTTCAGCCCAAAATTTCCCTTAAATAATTAATTTTAGCACAGTTCAAGGAATTTTTATTTCATCAAGATTTGCACCAAATATGGCACAAAGGTGGATTCCAGAAATACCCTGGAAAAGTCTGCCAGACATCATCATTTGGATTTAGTACTTTCTGCAATGTGAACAAGATGTATGTTGAATGGAAACTACTATTTATCTTCATTTGTTCTTTTATTTATGTATGTACATCTTGATAATCATCTGAACACACTAAAAACATTTTGGGGAACTAAAGGTTTTAAACTTCAACATTACAATTTCAGTTCTTTAGGTTTGTCTAGGTTTTAGAATCACATAATAAAAGTTTGCAGTAGCTTCAGCTAAATGTTTTAGTGGTTGGTTGGTTTAGCGTTATCACAGCTAAGTTGTCAGAGGATTTTTTTTTTTTGGGGGGGGGGCACAACAAACTGCTAATATTGTATACAAACTGCACATATTGCAAAGACCAACTTCTTGGGAGGTCTGGCAAACACATCAGAGATCAAAACATACATAAGCAAATAAAAAGGCCAAACACAGGATTATCCTGATTTGAAATTTTATCTATTTACGCTGGTCTTTGATCACGTTTTGCTCACCCAAGATGCTGAAATTGAAATGTGCCCAAGCTGAGAATGATTAAGAGGTGGAGAATCTGACATGCTTTTGGATGTGGTTAAGTGGGTGCAGTTGTGGTAAGTTAATGAAGCATTTATAAATCACTTTAATCCCAAAGCCCCAATTATGAGGCGTATGCAGCCGATGGTTAACAACCACTTAAGAGTCTGGAAACAAGCCATAAACACCAGCATGGGGCACAAGAATAACAAACTGTATCACTATATCCAGAAAACCAATAAATGGGCGCAGACAGTAACTCAGCCGTAATTATGTGTTGTGTTTTCCAACAGCTCGACATCAAGTGTCAGATAATGAGAAATTAAAATAGCACAGGTGAAAGTAGAAGACATGTAGATGTTTAAGATTTTCGAGGGAATAAACGACTGGCATTTGAATGTTTGTGTGGATTTCGTCATTATGCCCGCCAAGGAGGTCATATGTCAGACGTGACACCTTCTCACACAACTATGACATGATCTCTGCTGCAGTCTGCACTTTAAGTGCATTATTTAAAGCATTTTCGCAGACCAAATTAAGTCAATATTGCAGTTACTGATTATGTACACCACTCTGTATACCTCAGGTACGCCATCTGTACAGTGTATATATATTTTATTTATATTTAATACAATGTACCATACTCCTTTTGGTTGGTTGCTTCAATGTTCTTGCACAAACACAGCTTTCTTGTATCACTGCTGTTGCTATGATTTCTGCTGCAAATTGCCAAATTATTTTTCAGACGATTGCCAAGAAAATATGATCGCACTGCTCGGTGCACACCTGATCCCATCAGATCTCAGAAGTTAAGCAGAGTAATTCCTGATTAGTAATTGGCTGGAAGACCACTTAAGGACACCAGGAACTGCACCCATTTCTCCACATACAACTGGAGTTGCATCAGGAAGGGCATTTGGTATAAAACTTGTGCCAAATTCTAATGCAGATCTCTACTTGATCCACTGTGGTGATCCTGGTCAACGTGGGGTAGCCTCAAGAATAAGTAGAAGAAAAACAAGAATCTGGATCTGGATTCTGTTTTTTCTTTTTCATTTATTTGTTTGTTTTGACATTTCGACTACAGTAATTTCTAAAAACCATTCCATCACAACTCTGGGAAAACCTGGTGGAATCAATGTTATCATAAGGAATGATCCATATTTTCTGTGAATGAGGAGTCATGTTTGGATTAATTTTCTTTTCCATAGCAAAAATGGAACATTAAAAAAAAAAAAAATCAATTTTCCCCCAAACTAATACAGTGATCTTGATGAGACCTGCCAGTCACACATATACCATGACAGACAGTCAAAAACTGAACATTCGTGCAAATAGACAAGGGTCTCAATCGGTTTCTGGAAAAATATTGTTAGTAAAGTTAGAGTTAAAAACATGCAATAAGTTGCATGATTTCTGTTTTTAAAAAAAAGCCACAGTAAGAATGGCCATTATTTGAGTGCATTTCTCATTAAATATTGTATTAGCCCAATTCATCTGTCTGAAGACCCTTGTGAAAACTGATTCACAGTGTAATACCAAACAAGATGGTAACAATCGTCCAGCAAAGTTACTGAAATCAAGCAGTCCAACTGCATTCTGCGCTAATACGTACTGTAGATTCATTTCTGTATAACAGACAGACATCGGGTACTGCAAATGCCATTCCATATGGCAAGTCTAGTTCCGTTAGAAGTTTTAAACAAAAAAGGAACATCACAGTAGAAAATCCACACTGTAAAACGTGATCCTTTTTTGCCGTGTCACATCTGGACCAGTTGAATCTCTCCACAAAATTCTGAAACAAATCCCAGCTGTGATGCTAAATCAGATGTTTGAAAGCTGAGACATAATTTAAAGACTAAAGTGTTTTGACTTAAGTGCCTATAAGGATTATAGAGGCTTTCACTCAGTCCGTCTCATAGCTCGTCCCGTGCCGTACTGTCCAAAGGGGACTGGAGCACGTCGGAGTTCTGGGCTTCCGAGCTGATCTCGGCCTGCTCTCTAGTCTTGCCTGAGCGGGCTCTGTCCCAGTCTGTGCGGATATTGTCATTGTCCCACACTGTCGAGGTCTCGGTGTCACTGATGTAGCCTGGATCACCCGTGTAGTGGGTCGGGTACACTAAAAGTGGCTCTGCTGAAAATGCCTTTAGGTCCCTTGTCTCAAATTGTTCCTTATAGTCGGACCTGAAGAAGAGGTTATAGTGTGAAAAAGTTTAAAAACGCCTCGGCTGAAAAACCTGAAACATCTGAAGTGCACTTACACAGGATGTTTATTGTACATGATGGGGAGAAATTCATCAACTGGCAAAATCTTCTTGAGTGGTTCAGCTTTCAGAAGCTTCTCAGCTCCTTGTAATGACATCATATAACCAAGTGTCCAATACGAGTAATCGGCTTCTACCAAGTTGTGTATATCTGGCACAGCTTTCTCTGGGTAATCTATTTGCATTCTCTTCCGACCAATGTAACTGCACAAAAAAAAAAAAAAAAAAGAATGAATAAATAAAACAAGGCACGAAGAAAAAAAAGAGTGCCACATTTACTCAGTTGGGAAATTCAGTATAACTTTAGGGATCCTAGTTGCAGTTGCTGAAGTCTACACTCACATGAGATCCCAGTCCAGTCCTTCATACTCCACCTCGTTCATTAAGTTCATCAAGCGACGTTTGAAGAAAACCTCAAAACGAAGGTCATCCTCAATCACCAAAGAGCTATGCAGACCCCGCTCCACGATCTAATTCCACAAACACAGGCGAGTCAATGCGAGTTGTGTTTCATAATCTGCTGAGTGTTGACGGATTCCGTCTGAGCTTCACCTCTTTCCAGATGTTATAGTGAGAAAGGAAGCACCCCAACTCTCCCTTTGTGAGTGGGCGACCGTGATAAGGGTCACTGTAACCAGGAAGCATGTGGATGCCCATAGCATGAATTTCACTGACATTCATTGCTCTGAAATGAAAAAAGACAATAAATGAAATGTAAGAGTGGTGAGAAAAGGAAGAGGAGTGATTACCAAATACTAAACAAAAGGTAACAGGAACTTACTTTCCATCTACCGCTGCAATGATCTTACAAGCGATCTCCTGCTCGTACAATGCCTTAAGCATGCGTTCCCGCCGGTCAGGGCGCTTCTGCAAGTTTATCATGAACACCTGCATGTGGGCCAAGAAATCAGTCAGTGAGTGCAATTCCACATTTCAGACAGCAGGCAGAAGCAGTGAGCACAGACGTGGACAGGCGGCCATTTTTGCAGATTCCATCTTCACGCCAGACTTTACTCACCTCATCAAAGCCCATTTTGTCAGGTTGTTTGCTACGACCACGTATGTATTTGGAAGGCGCCACTGGCGGATTTCGCACTAAATAGTGAGAGGCAAGATGGATGCAGAAATGGTATAAATGACATAGAACCCATGCTGGATGTTGTAGTTACATAAAATAGCAAAAGGTGGAATGAGAACGTCAAGCGGATGAAAACAAAGCGCTACGTGCAAACAAAAACTCCTTTGACGGAATACAAGCTACTCACCGTTAACCTCCAACAACGTGTGCAAGAAGCTGTCAGCTTCATCTTGCAAAGTATTATGGGATCGCAGTGGCACGGGGAAGTAGCCGTAAATTTCTTTGTTACACACAAACATTTGAACATCTGCGGGAAGTGGAGCACAAAAAATGTTTCATAATTATATATGCCAAGAATGTAATAAAATCATCAGCGTTTAATTATCTGTCTGACTGTTAGCAGGACTAGGTCAATATACTGCATGGATTTTAACAAAATTTTCATGACAGATAGATGTTAGGCCATGAAAGACTCCACTGAACTTTGGAGATGATCCGGATTTCAATTTGTACGCTTCACTTTGTCGGATTTGGGGGATTACGTAAAAACTACTTAACAGATTTTCACCACACATTGCTGTTAGGCCTTGGAAGACTCTATTTTGGAGGTGAACTGGATCTGGAATTCACTTTGTAGACTTAAGGATTACGTCAAACTACTTCACAGATACAACATCATGATGTAAAACCAAGATTAGGAAAACACTATTTTATTTCAACTTGTGAAATAAATATCAGATTATAACATCTTGATCAGTCGGACCATTCTGGATCAGTAAGCAATTACTGCATTGTGTTGCGGAATCCAGATTCAGGTAAAGTCCAAGTCACGATGTGAATCACATATCTATTATTTTGAGTCCTCTTCAACCCTTGGCTGATGTCCGAAATCTCAGATTGCTCGTTTAAACATGCAACAGTGACACCCAGTGGCCATCAAGACCCCGAGCGTAGCAACAAGAAACTTGACAGGTAACGAATGCCATGATTTCATTTTGCATGTTAACATGCCAACATGGCCACAAAGCACGGGGTTCACTGGTCCTCCACAATTGATAAAACTTAACCTTTCAGAGCTGAATATGTAGTAGATTTTACAGTTACTTACAGATACTTTGCTAGCAAACTAACTGCTAGCAAAGTCAGTGACTGACTAAATAAACAAACTAAATAAACATACACACATATATATACGCTCAACAAAAATATAAACGCAACACTTTTGGTTTTGCTCCCATTTTGTATGAGATGAACTCAAAGATCTAAAACTTTTTCCACATACACAATATCATCATTTCCCTCAAATATTGTTCACAAAGCAGTCTAAATCTGTGATAGTGAGCACTTCTCCTTTGCTGAGATAATCCATCCCACCTCACAGGTGTGGCATATCAAGATGCTGATTAGACACCATGATTAGTGCACAGGTGTGCCTTAGACTGTCCACAATAAAAGGACTCTGAAAGGTGCAGTTTTGTTTTATTGGGGGGGGGGGGGGGGATACCAGTCAGTATCTGGTGTGACCACCATATGCCTCATGCAGTGCAACACATCTCCTTTGCATAGAGTTGATCATGTTGTCAATTGTGGTCTGTGGAATGTTGGTCCACTCCTCTTCAATGGCTGTGCAAAGTTACTGGATATTGGCAGGAACTTGTACACGCTGTCGTATACGCCGGTCCAGAGCATCCCAAACATGCTCAATGGGTGACATGTCCGGTGAGTATGCCGGCCATGCAAGAACTGGGACATTTTCAGCTTCCAAGAATTGTGTACAGATCCTTGCAACATGAGGCCGTGCATTATCCTGCTGCAACATGAGGTGATGTTCTTGGATGTATGGCACAACAATGGGCCTCAGGATCTCGTCACGGTATCTCTGTGCATTCAAAATGCCATCAATAAAATGCACCTGTGTTCTTCGTCCATAACAGACGCCTGCCCATACCATAACCCCACCGCCACCATGGGCCACTCGATCCACAACATTGACATCAGAAAACCGCTCATCCACACGACGCCACACACGCTGTCCGCTATCTGCCCTGAACAGTGTGAACCAAGATTCATCCGTGAAGAGAACACCTCTCCAACGTGCCAAACGCCAGCGAATGTGAGCATTTGCCCACTCAAGTCGGTTACGACGACGAACTGGAGTCAGGTCGAGACCCCGATGAGGACGACGAGCATGCAGATGAGCTTCCCTGAGACGGTTTCTGACAGTTTGTGCAGAAATTCTTTGGTTATGCAAACCGATTGTTTCAGCAGCTGTCCGAGTGGCTGGTCTCAGACGATCTTGGAGGTGAACATGCTGGATGTGGAGGTCCTGGGCTGGTGTGGTTACACGTGGTCTGCGGTTTTGAGGCTGGTTGGATGTACTGCCAAATTCTCTGAAACGCCTTTGGAGACGGCTTATGGTAGAGAAATGAACATTCAATACACGAGCAACAGCTCTGGTTGACATTCCTGCTGTCAGCATGCCAATTGCACACTCCCTCAATTCTTGCGACATCTGTGGCATTGTGCTGTGTGATAAAACTGCACCTTTCAGAGTGGCCTTTTATTGTGGGCAGTCTAAGGCACACCTGTGTACTAATCATGGTGTCTAATCAGCATCTTGATATGGCACACCTGTGAGGTGGGATGGATTATCTCAGCAAAGGAGAAGTGCTCACTATCACAGATTTAGACTGGTTTGTGAACAATATTTGAGGGAAATGGTGATATTGTGTATGTGGAAAAAGTTTTAGATCTTTGAGTTCATCTCATACAAAATGGGAGCAAAACCAAAAGTGTTGCATTTATATTTTTGTTGTATATATATATATATATATATATATATAAATTCTGAATTTAGAAATTGACTGTAACATACCTGCCATCCGAGCAGAGAAAGCAAACACAATGATATCGTCAAAAGCCCAGCTGTACTTTGGATGGGGCGGGTGAAAGGCGAGCTTTCTGGATGCCTCTTTTCTGAGGTCTACCAAGAAGGTGGAGTAGACCATGGGAACTGCAAAACAGCCCTTTCGCACTCGTTTCCTTATGGGCAAATAGGCAGGGGTACGCTTGTAGTAACCCTGGAAAAAATATTATCGTCAACAATATAGCTCAAAGAATATTTAATTAGAATAAACCAAGTCAAGTTTGAGAGCATATGCTGGTGCGGCGCCTCACTGAAGTCACCAAGACACCATTGTGGTGACACCAGTGTCCCTACGGCCTTCTCCAGCCACTGGGGTCCTCGAAACCCAGGCACCTGTGTGCTCAATAATGCACCACATGTTCAAAATGCCAAAGCTTATGCTCCCTTACAATACAAGTGATTCTCCTCATGTTAGTCTCTCTTAGTACCCACTCGCTTTGATTTCAAAATGCTTTTATTGTGAAGCATGCTCATCAAATTGGAGATATAAGGTGGAGCTTTACATGTTTCGCTTATTGCCAGCAGTAATACAGTGCTGTCCAAAAGTATTGTTCTGCTTGACATTTCACACATTTTTATTTGTTTATGCCATTTCAAATACAAAAAGTAAATCAGGCTTTTTAATTTAAAATAAATCTAAAATGATCTTCCTTAAACTCAAAGTGAATCTGCACAACTTGACATAAATTAAAAATATAAAAGCAAGATGATGGGTTGCATAAGTAATGGGCCATTTTGGTATAATACCTGTAAATAATCAGTTTTATTGCCAGTTTTCTTCAGACAAGTCAGGGGATGGATACATGAACATTTCCAAGTCACTGAATATGTCTTGGACTTTATTTCCATCAATTATGAAGAAATACAAGCAGTATGACACTCTATAGTAAATCTGTGTGGATTAGACAGTTCTCAAAAACAGAGTGACTGTGCAAGAAGGAGAAGAGTGAGGAAAGACCACCAAGACACCCAGACAACCCAGAAGAAGTTATAAACGTCTGTGGCTGTGATTGGAGAAATTGTGCACAGTGCATGTTTTGCATTTTATATACCCAGTTATACAGCTTCATGATGAAGTGGTATAGAGGATTTTCATTAAAAAAAAGACCTGAAAGTTCAGCTATGATTTAGTAGAAGGTACATCTGAGATGCAAATGTTTACATGAAAGAAAAACCCCACATTCTCCAAGAGGGGTCATCCCTCTCTATGGAAGCATTCATCACAGTAACCAAACTCTTTAAAGCCGGAACGGTACCTGGGAAGTCATTCCACACCAAAAGTTGGAATATGCCGCACGGGATTCCAGCATCGGAGCAACAATGGTCTTATTCTCTTTCATTAGCTTCCAGAGCACATCAGGATTGGTTAGCAGGTTATCGCAGTCTACTAACTACACAAAAAAAAGAAGGGGAAAAAAATGGTTATTATTTAGAAAAGGGTGTTTGGCATGCCATAAACTAGAGGTAGATCTTTAAAGGAAATGCTGAAAATGTCAAGAAAGCTAAATGGGGCACAAGAATTGAAATTATATCAAAACCAAACTGTTATTTACAGCAGAAAAAGTCTATTTTTTCAAGTGAGAAGGCTGACAGTATTTCCAAAGTCTTGTGGAAGAAAATTATTACAATTTTGTTTTTATGCTGCTTCAAAATTATACCCTGGTGAACACAGACAATGTGGGCTGGGCTCTGGAATACAAATAGAAATGTGAAGAAGCTGTATTTTAAAATAAAGTTTATGCAGAGACAAACTTTGTGTGACACACAAGACTCCAATGGCCAAAACCAACATTTCAGCAAGAAAAAGGAGGTAAAAAAAAGCAACACCCCCTTCCTCCCCATTGAAATGAACCCTGTCCCTCTGTTGTATTTATTGTGAAATAACCAGCACTCTGGGAGTACGTTTGTTACGATGTGAATGTTTTTCAAGTCATATCCACTCGGGATGGAACAATAAACTTATTTCCAGATACAATGTGTGTCAGGATACTTGGGTGTTGGTTTGGTAATTAAATAACTAACACACTTTTTGGATCAAACATGCCAAGGTATCGTTCACAACCCCGGGCGTGGCCGCATAATAAGTGGAAAAAACGGTTTTCTTCAGCATTCACTAACGCATCCTTAACTGGTAAACCACGACACCTGCCACAGCGCGTCAGGCAGGTGGGCTGTTCATATTGGACACAGTTTTTCTAGATACTCAGCCACAGCATGCCCAGTCTCCTCGCCTCCACCAAGCCTGTATTAGAACTGCTCTGCAAAAATCAACGCATCTCAATCATTGCACTTACAAATAAAGACCTGCCTCCACCATCCGTTTTGCACTCTTACTGTAAATAATATGTACACATAAAGTACATATCACCTCAAATGTATGGTGGCTGGGAAGTGCAAAAACACTTTTACAAATGGCTGAACACTTTTACAAGAAGTCTTGAAACAAATTTACAAATGAGATTCTGACAGAAGGGGAATATACCAAATTACAAACATTCCCCTTCCGTCGCCTCCGGCATTCGGTGCATTCTCCTTCCGTCGCCTCCGGCATTCGGTGCATTCTCCTTCCGTCGCCTCCGGCATTCGGTGCATTCCCCTTCTGTCACATTCTGTCATTTGTAAATTTGTTTTGGGACTCTGTACATTTGTTTTGTGAGTTCTTTTAAAAGTGTTCTGCTGTTTGTAAAATTGTTTTTGCACTCCTCAGCCACCATATATTATGAGCTGATGACATAATTCTCAGATTAGATCTACACAAATATACTGCAGCAACTGCTGAAAGGAAACTGTACAACATGATTTCCATTTAATCAGTAAGCAATTGAATTTGAATTCTATTGATTCAGGACTTTAAAATGGATTCTCATATTGTAAAATTAAATATTGTGATACTCTGCTGATTCCACCCCACTCCCCCCAAACTAAAATGGATTCTCATATTGTAAAATTAAATATTGTGATACTCTGCTGATTCCACCCCACTCCCCCCAAACTTCTGTTATCCATTCAATACTTTGTGTGTGTTTAGAACTGATTTGTATAATGCACCAGAAAATAATCGGCCCACATCTCACGAGCAGACTCCAGTGCTACTTGTCTAAGTTTCATAACGTGCTCGTAGCGCTCATCCGTCCAGTGTTTGGGGCCCTCTTCATCATGATAATATCTGTAAGACACATTTGGACAGAAAGACACCGATTTTAATCATTGTTGCGAACTTGCGATCACTTTAAGTAGCATAAAATTTCAGTGAACATGAGAACATAACTGACCTGGGTTCTTCTTTTGGCCTCCACTCGACATAGTGGTAAAGGCTTTGCACCTTAATAAGCCAATCACGTAGCATAGCTGTGGTGTTGTCTTCACTGTGATCTGTTGCTACCCTGTAAATGCACAATAAACCCTCAGATATAGCCGTATTCTTCTTCAGACAGACAATAAAGACAAAACAGCTACAACATGCAACACAAAACCAGGCCGGATTCAAGCTGAGACAAGAGTTGCAAGATGACACCACTGCTTAGGTAACAACAGCTTTATGCTCATTTTCGTGTGCTCTCATTCTGTGCCGCTGTGGGAACTGACAAATGTTCAATGATACATGATACACAGGAACCACAATGTAAAAAACACCTCGGATTTTAAAGCAATAACATTAGATAAGTAAAACTGTTCAGACTGACTCGTCTATGTATCTACATGCGAGACACAGCATGACAGCGCGCACTTTCTGTCAGTTTCTGCACAGGAATGAAATGTATCAAACACCTTGTTTAGGTTGGCCTCATTCCATGTGCCTTGATCTGTGAAAAATCACGTTACAGCAACTACAGATTTCTTTCCTTCTTTCTTTACCCAATGGTAGTTTGCCTTTACAAACAAAAGCGCATCTGCACTGAAGCTGACCAAGTATGTATCTGGTTCCGATGGACAGCAGCCAAAATGTTTCACACAGATCTGTGAGAAGACTACAGTTACTCACTAAATCCCTTCTTTCTTCATATCCGCTGTCATTCCTTCAAACAGCTGCAAGCACAGAGTTACTCTCAGACCCTCCTGCCTCATGTTCAACTCGGGCAGTTTTGTTACCGCCGGCGATCTCGCCATACAGCAATGTGGTATTTCACTTGTGTGCGGCCTAGGTGTTATAATTGCAGTGGCAGAAGATTTAAATGACACTTTAGTTAAATTCCGTCTGAGGTGTGCTTGGAAGCAGATGCAAAGTGTGATGGTGAGAAAAAAACCCCTCCAGCATGCTTTGTTTATGTGCTGCAGATATGCTTGCAGAACATGTCAAAACACAACTGTGCCTACCTCAAACACATTTACAAAGGGGCTTCCCCCTCTTAAACCTCGACCCTTGGTGGAACGTAAAATGACGACTGAGCACCGCACTGATGACCTCCAGCCAGTCACGTAAACTTCTAAGAATTCCCGAAGGGCAAACACTAAAGTGGGCTGTCGGAGCATGTCTTTTGGACATTATGTGAGGAAAAGTCAGCTTTTCACCGCCTTCAGTTTTTGCCGAAGGGTAGCAGTCAGATGTTTAAATGGTTCATAACAATCATTTGCACTTCCCCACTACATAATCTCCTTGGAAAGTTGGCTTTGTCAAGAATGACAAACAGACGGCAACTGTGTTAGGTCTGGAAAAAACACAGCCCAACGGCAACACAAGTACAGTCAGCCAACATACCACACGCTTTGATATAGGATGAAATTATTCATCTTTACGGCAGTTTTGGTTTCAGTATCACTAATATCTTGTGTAGCTGGAATTACATCTCCAGGTCAGTGTGAAAAAGAAGATCTTGGAAGCTTAGGAGGAAAGTTGCATTGTTGAAATGCTGAGATAATTACAGAGAAGTAAAAATGCTACTTTTTTCATTATGAGAAACTTGTTTTAATATCGTAAAGAGCACAGGCTGTGGCTGAGATACTGAACAGATATTTTTTTCTTGGTGGGCCTAAAGAATTTTTACTCAAAGCGTATTTTAAAGCAAACTGTGCCTACATACACATTTTTAAGTGAAACATACAATACATGTTACCGTGGTGTTGTGGATGCCGCAAAGTGTAGCACCAGCAAATGCTCCCAGACTTGACATCTTATATTATCTGACTACTGTGAAGTTGGTCGGTTGTTCCCAGTGAAGTGCAAAAACAACAAAGCAAATAGTGGCCAAGCATCCCCCACTGGACGCAGCACCCCCTAGTGGTTAACCTACAGCTTTTTTTGGTCCTTCTTGACATTAGATTCCTGAACCCACATACCAAGTTTGGCTTTGATACAGCAAATCTGATATATGACCTGACTTCCTATTTAGCAGCGATTATGAAGTTTGGACAAAATCTGAGGTCTTTGAATTTTTTGTTTTTTCCATAAAATCCATTAAGTTGGAAAATGTGGTATAGCACAAACTGGTATGATAGGGTGCACTGAACACTGCTTGAGTCACAGAATCCAAATGTAGCTGATTTTTAAAAATAGTACATACGGATTAAAAGCTCTATGCATAAACCCACCTCAAAATATGACCCATTGGTGGTGCTACAGTGCTGCAGGTGCAGACATGAAATTTGGTGGAAACAGGGACAGCACTGTTCCCAGTAAATGCACCAAAATTTCATAACTTTTTAACCGCACTGTTTTAGTGACAACATGAATCATAATGGACAGATGCACTCACAGAGTGTGGTAAAGGCTTTGCGTGATGGTTCCATGGCCACAGGAGGCGCTGTTGGAGCAGATCCTGGAGCGAGTGTGGTGTTGAGAAACTGAGGCTAAATATACACATTATGTTATTTTGAATAACAAATGTCGTGCATGTGGTGGTGTTATGATGTGGCTACAATATAACGCAAAAAAGCACAGGAATGTTCAGGGCTCAATCCAACTGGCTGCAAATTTGAATTTACTAAACTTAAAAATATTAATCAGATATTGTGTTTATAGACAAGTGTGCACATAACTGGTGCTCATGGTGCTTGAGCACATATCTCCTGCATATAAATGATATGCAGGAGAAAACACAGAGGGAATCACTTTTTCTGCAGTCTACCATCATCGCTTTCCTCCTGAGAAGTGCTTCCCGCTGCGTTCTGCTGCGCATCATTTATTTTTAGCACACACAAGGATGATGAGCACAAGTTCTGTGCACACCTGCCTATAAATGTAACATCTGACTAATATTTTTACATTGTGGGCGAGACTGTTTATGCAGGGGTGGAGGCCAAGCAGTAAAGTATGCTAGTTTCCAGTGCAGAAGGTTCGAGGTTCAAGCCCGCTCCTACCATGCAATGCAGAGTTGCACCAGGAACTCTACAAAACTTGTGTCAAATCAATAATTGTGGTGATACTGAGTGAAAACAAAGGAGAAGCTGAAGGGACTTACTATGTGCATGCCTGTTTTTAGTTTGAGTATGCTCAAAAATGTCTATGAAGCTGGTTGGCTTAACTTTTATTTATTTTTAAATGTGTACTGAAATTCTTGGTGCTTCTACAGCGTCACTGAACCACCTTTGCCTTCAGGACCTGGACCAGAGGAATGCAATTTTGTAACTTTTCTTCACAATGCCTTGTTTCAAGAATTTGTTTCACTTGTCCTCAAACTGCATGGTCTCATGTGTGGTCTCAACAGTGTTGGAGAACTATGATGACGTAAAATGAATCTTCACCCTAATGTAAACTGTCCAACTAGGAAAAGTAAGACTCTTGTCTCATGTTATGGTTCTATAAAAGGAGCAGTTAAGGCTTCTCTTGGGTTCACCCTCTGGTTCCTCTGACCACAACACCATCAATCTCACCCCTGAACATAGGCCAACACTGAAGAGGGAGAATGTCAAATTAAGTCGAAGTCAATGTCTGGAGTGAAGAGGTTTTCTCCTAAATTACAGGGATGTTGGGACTGTACAGATTGGTCTGTGCTTTAAGGATTCTGCCTCAGATATCGATGAACTTACCAACAATGGATGTAGTTAATATTTCTTTTTGAGGGGCTAGTATCATTCATAAGAAGCACGTTAAAATGCACACTAATTAACTATGGGTCACCAAATCTTTGAAATGCGTTAGATAGAAAGCATGGGCATCAGTCAACGATGATGGGATGGAAAAAAGGGAGGCTAGGAGAGAGGTCACGGCACAAATCAAGAGGGCCAAGTTACAATATAAAAATAATCTGAAGGTTAAAAATAAGCAACAACAAATTAAAGGAAGCAAGGGATGGAATGAGGAAAATAACAGGCTAGTATAAAACTGAAAATGAGCCGGTAAACAAGGCAAACTACAGTGGCAGCAAGGACAACTCGGACAAATTTAAATTCGATGTTTGATGCTCATGATATAAAAATCACTATTTCAGAAAAATACAAATAAGACCCCAGGGCCAGAATGTATTTCAGACTGCTGCTGCTGGAGGAAAGGAGCTCCCCCATCCTCATTGTCCTCCTGCAAATCATGTGGGTGTGTCTCACATGATTTGCAGGACTTTCGATATGGACTTCTCCAACAGATTTCACCAAAATGTAAAGCAAGCCGTTTCAGGCCTAAATTTAGCTTGCGTACAGGATGGTAGTTTCCACACGCACAGACAGCTGTGAGACTGAGAAATTTTAACATGAAACCCCATCCATATTTAACGTTTAAGAAGTCAACAGAAATTGACTTCACAATATGACCTCCTTTAATGTGAGGAGCTAGTGTAATTTTTGATTCTGGTTGCTTTATTTTCCATCTGTGCTGCTTTCTATCACTGGGATAACACTGTCTGGTTCTGTTGAGTCTTTGAAATCCAGAAAGACACGTGTACTCTTTAACATATAATTTATGAGTAGGATATTGCTATCTTGTATGTCTTTGGCTAGTGCCATTTATGATGTGCATTATGTTTTTGTGTTCTGCACAACCACAAAATCAGAAGTTGGGATGTACGAAAAAGGCAAACTAACACCCCTACAGCACACTGTATGAACCAAACATAGGTCATGTTTTTTGTGTGTTTTGTGTCTATTTCATTTAATTTGTTAATATACATCAATTCAAATTCAAAAAGAAAAAATAATATAGCACCTTCAACTGCACCACAGACTAAAACAGTTAAATGTGGTCTATTAAACATTAGGTCTCTCTCTTCTAAGTCCCTGTTGGTAAATGATATAATAATTGATCAACATATTGATTTATTCTGCCTTACAGAAACCTGGTTACAGCAGGATGAATATGTTAGTTTAAATGAGTCAACACCCCCGAGTCACACTAACTGTCAGAATGCTCGTAGCACGGGCCGGGGCGGAGGATTAGCAGAAATCTTCCATTCCAGCTTATTAATTAATCAAAAACCTAGACAGAGCTTTAATTCATTTGAAAGCTTGTCTCTTAGTCTTGTCCATCCAAATTGGAAGTCCCAAAAACCAGTTTTATTTGTTATTATCTATCGTCCACCTGGTCGTTACTGTGAGTTTCTCTGTGAATTTTCAGACCTTTTGTCTGACTTAGTGCTTAGCTCAGATAAGATAATTATAGTGGGCGATTTTAACATCCACACAGATGCTGAGAATGACAGCCTCAACACTGCATTTAATCTATTATTAGACTCTATTGGCTTTGCTCAAAAAGTAAATGAGTCCACCCACCACTTTAATCATATCTTAGATCTTGTTCTGACTTATGGTATGGAAATAGAAGACTTAACAGTATTCCCTGAAAACTCCCTTCTGTCTGATCATTTCTTAATAACATTTACATTTACTCTGATGGACTACCCTGCAGTGGGGAATAAGTTTCATTACACTAGAAGTCTTTCAGAAAGCGCTGTAACTAGGTTTAAGGATATGATTCCTTCTTTATGTTCTCTAATGCCATATACCAACACAGTGCAGAGTAGCTACCTAAACTCTGTAAGGGAGATAGAGTATCTCGTCAATAGTTTTACATCCTCATTGAAGACAACTTTGGATGCTGTAGCTCCTCTGAAAAAGAGAGCTTTAAATCAGAAGTGTCTGACTCCGTGGTATAACTCACAAACTCGTAGCTTAAAGCAGATAACCCGTAAGTTGGAGAGGAAATGGCGTCTCACTAATTTAGAAGATCTTCACTTAGCCTGGAAAAAGAGTCTGTTGCTCTATAAAAAAGCCCTCCGTAAAGCTAGGACATCTTTCTACTCATCACTAATTGAAGAAAATAAGAACAACCCCAGGTTTCTTTTCAGCACTGTAGCCAGGCTGACAAAGAGTCAGAGCTCTATTGAGCTGAGTATTCCATTAACTTTAACTAGTAATGACTTCATGACTTTCTTTGCTAACAAAATTTTAACTATTAGAGAAAAAATTACTCATAACCATCCCAAAGACGTATCGTTATCTTTGGCTGCTTTCAGTGATGCCGGTATTTGGTTAGACTCTTTCTCTCCGATTGTTCTGTCTGAGTTATTTTCATTAGTTACTTCATCCAAACCATCAACATGTTTATTAGACCCCATTCCTACCAGGCTGCTCAAGGAAGCCCTACCATTATTTAATGCTTCGATCTTAAATATGATCAATCTATCTTTGTTAGTTGGCTATGTACCACAGGCTTTTAAGGTGGCAGTAATTAAACCATTACTTAAAAAGCCATCACTTGACCCAGCTATCTTAGCTAATTATAGGCCAATCTCCAACCTTCCTTTTCTCTCAAAAATTCTTGAAAGGGTAGTTGTAAAACAGCTAACTGATCATCTGCAGAGGAATGGTCTATTTGAAGAGTTTCAGTCAGGTTTTAGAATTCATCATAGTACAGAAACAGCATTAGTGAAGGTTACAAATGATCTTCTTATGGCCTCGGACAGTGGACTCATCTCTGTGCTTGTTCTGTTAGACCTCAGTGCTGCTTTTGATACTGTTGACCATAAAATTTTATTACAGAGATTAGAGCATGCCATAGGTATTAAAGGCACTGCGCTGCAGTGGTTTGAATCATATTTGTCTAATAGATTACAATTTGTTCATGTAAATGGGGAATCTTCTTCACAGACTAAAGTTAATTATGGAGTTCCACAAGGTTCTGTGCTAGGACCAATTTTATTCACTTTATACATGCTTCCCTTAGGCAGTATTATTAGACGGTATCGCTTAAATTTTCATTGTTACGCAGATGATACCCAGCTTTATCTATCCATGAAGCCAGAGGACACACACCAATTAGCTAAACTGCAGGATTGTCTTACAGACATAAAGACATGGATGACCTCTAATTTCCTGCTTTTAAACTCAGATAAAACTGAAGTTATTGTACTTGGCCCCACAAATCTTAGAAACATGGTGTCTAACCAGATCCTTACTCTGGATGGCATTACCCTGACCTCTAGTAATACTGTGAGAAATCTTGGAGTCATTTTTGATCAGGATATGTCATTCAAAGCGCATATTAAACAAATATGTAGGACTGCTTTTTTGCATTTACGTAATATCTCTAAAATCAGAAAGGTCTTGTCTCAGAGTGATGCTGAAAAACTAATTCATGCATTTATTTCCTCTAGGCTGGACTATTGTAATTCATTATTATCAGGTTGTCCTAAAAGTTCCCTAAAAAGCCTTCAGTTAATTCAAAATGCTGCAGCTAGAGTACTGACGGGGACTAGAAGGAGAGAGCATATCTCACCCATATTGGCCTCTCTTCATTGGCTTCCTGTTAATTCTAGAATAGAATTTAAAATTCTTCTTCTTACTTATAAGGTTTTGAATAATCAGGTCCCATCTTATCTTAGGGACCTCGTAGTACCATATCACCCCAATAGAGCGCTTCGCTCTCAGACTGCAGGCTTACTTGTAGTTCCTAGGGTTTGTAAGAGTAGAATGGGAGGCAGAGCCTTCAGCTTTTAGGCTCCTCTCCTGTGGAACCAGCTCCCAATTCAGATCAGGGAGACAGACACCCTCTCTACTTTTAAGATTAGGCTTAAAACTTTCCTTTTTGCTAAAGCTTATAGTTAGGGCTGGATCAGGTGACCCTGAACCTGTTGTGAAAGTGTAGGTACACGGACCCACAACAGGGGGCGTAATGAACGGACAATGGAGAAAGGTGAATAACAAGTTTTACTGTTGTGAAACGAGCACAACGAATACAACAATTAACAATTTGGGGTCGAATCCGCTGGTGTCGTGTGGGCAGGCTCGAAGGTAGGAGACGTCCGTCTCAGTCGAACCGGAACCACCCAGATCTCCTCTGCCACCGAACCCTGGAAATACTGGAACCGCCAAGTCCCGAATTCCCAGGTGGCCACTGCCTCCGCTCGTCGGATCCGGTACTGCTGGCGGGAGAGAGCAACAACACACAGGTGTGGATGCGACAGCACCCAGTAACGGAGAGGGGAAGAGCCGCCTCCACCTCTTGTCAATATATAGCAGGAAGGTGAGTACTTATCCAAGCAATTTAGCTATCAGTAGTCAGCAGTCCTGAAAAGGTTTAACAAGTTTTAGCTGGTTATTCAGTATATGAATGCAGAGAACGTTACCTCAGTCTTAAGGCGATATCTCGGCACTGAGGTGGAGACGCCGTCCTGATGATATACCCCCGGGCTGAGTGGAGTCAGCTGTGTCCAGTAATGGGTGACAGCTGTCACCCTGACTGCTCTCATACGGCAGCGGCGCCCTCTGGTGCCTGGAGCCCGCACTCCAGGCAGGGCGCCCTCTGGTGGTGGTGGGCCAGCAGTACCTCCTCTTCAGCAGCCCACACAACAGAACCATCCCTTAGTTATGCTGCTATAGACGTAGACTGCTGGGGGGTTCCCATGATGCACTGTTTCTTTCTCTTTTTGCTCTGTATGCACCACTCTGCATTTAATCATTAGTGATCGATCTCTGCTCCCCTCCACAGCATGTCTTTTTCCTGGTTCTCTCCCTCAGCCCCAACCAGTCCCAGCAGAAGACTGCCCCTCCCTGAGCCTGGTTCTGTTGGAGGTTTCTTCCTGTTAAAAGGGAGTTTTTCCTTCCCACTGTAGCCAAGTGCTTGCTCACAGGGGGTCGTTTTGACCGTTGGGGTTTTACATAATTATTGTATGGCCTTGCCTTACAATATAAAGCGCCTTGGGGCAACTGTTTGTTGTGATTTGGCGCTATATAAAAAAAATTGATTGATTGATTGATCAATTCCTGAATTTCAGGCCTGCAAAACATTCAAAAATAAAAACAAAACAAAAAATAAAAAATGTTACTTCAAAAGAATTGATGTCAACATGTGACTGAGCTGAGTCTTTGAGGAGCAAACATGTGCAAGGATGTCCACTTTGTCAACAAATTCATGAGAAAAATCAATGAAAAAAAAAATGTTCCTCATCAAAAGTTTTGAAGGGATTTGCATATTTCTCCCTCTACGGTGCATAATATCAAATGATTCAAGAAATCTGGAGGAATTTGAGTGCATAAAGTGCAAGGGCACAAGTCTAAGCTGAACACCCATGATCCCCGATTCCTCAGATGGCACTGAATCAATAACTGTTATTCATCAATAGCTGATATAACCACATGGGCAAGGGATTATTTTGGAAAACCTTTGTCAAGCACTACAATATGGAGTTACATTTACAAATGCCACTTAAAACTGAAAAAGGAAGCCTTATGTTAACCTTGTCCAGAAGCAGTATAGACTTCTCTGAGCTCGGAGACATCTGGGTTGGACCATCACACTGTGGAAATGTTTAATATGACCAAACAGTACAATTACTATTCCAGATTTTTTTTTTTTTTGGATGAAATGGACAGTGTGCTCCAGACAAAAGAACCATCCAGACTGTTATCATCAACAAGTCCAAAAGCCAGGGCTTGTCATGGTATGGAGTTAATGTCAGGGCCCTTACACTTCTGTGATGGCAGCATTAATGCAGAAAAGTAGCACATGGAAATTTTAGAGCAACACATGCTGCCTTCAAGATGACATCTTCTCCAAAGATGCCCACACATTTTCCAACAAGACAATGCAAAAACCACATTCTGCACACATTACAAGGGCATACTGGCTAGTAGACTGGCCTGCCTGCAGTCCTGCCATGTCCTCAAGAGAGAATGTGGGGAGAATTTTTAAATGAAAACTACAAGAATAATGACCACATATTGTTGCACACCTTAAGATGTGCATCTTAAGGTGTGCAACAATATAGGGTCAATCTTTCCACATCATTAATGCACATTGTTGCACACCTTAAGACGTCTTAAGGTGTGCAACAATATGTTTGCAAGAAGAATGCAAGAATATGCTTGCACCTGAAATGGAATGGCAACATTACAAAGTTTTTTGTAATGTGTTGCAGGCCTTAAATGCTGGAATGGATGCATATTAGCAAACGAAATGAAGTTGACCAGATATAACATAAAATCTTGGGTTCATATGGTCTGCAATGAAATAGAAGTCAAAGTAAATATAAGAATCGCTGCTGCTTTTTTTTTTTTAAACTTGCATTTTCCATTCTGCCCCACATTTTTCCTCATTTGTGGTTGTACATACATTTAAAGATTCACTGTGTTTTAATGAGTTTTATATTACTGCAATGTGTACTGCTTTTAATTATGTTATGCATAATTGGTAATGCATAACATAATTAAATTTTTGTCCCAAATTGGGACATAACAGGTATGGTTTTACGTGTGTTTGTGTGTGTGTGCGCGCGGATGTGTGTGGACACTGGGAAGTGTTTCAGAGTTGCACCTCAATCTCTCCACATCATTAATGCCTTTTTCTCCCCCACACTGTCTCTTCTGTGACTGTGTTTTGGATGCAAAGGAAGGTGCAATACCATTTTGTATGTGCAGCCACCACCCAATAGCAGCACAAATAAATACTTATAAACTCACCATCAGCTGAGGTTATTTATTTATAATCCAGCTCAATCATAATTTTGTGTGAGTTTAGTTTCACTTTGTGAACTGTAGAGTGACACTGACAGCAGTCATGTGACTGTTTCCATGTATGTACCTACACTAACCAGTGTGGATAACAGGCAAATGAAGATTGTCACAAGGACACACAGATCAGATCTGGTCACTAGCCACATATAATGTGGACAGTCAATCATCGACATCTGATTTGAGGCAGATATGCAGGGTTCTCACCATGATTTTTTCACAGCATGGGGGGGACATAGTGAGGCCTAGCCACATGAGGAGAGTTGTAGGCGCGGGTATTGTAGGAGGGTCCGGGGGCACCCCCCAGAAAACTTTGAAATTTATAACACTTTGAAACACTATTTCCTGCATTTTGAGGGCCAGTTTGTGTTGCTAACTGAGACGTTAAATAACGTGCGACATGGCCTTTCAAAAAGGGGGAAGAAAAAAACAAAACAAAACAGAAAAGCCCCCTATGCTGGTTAAATCACAACACAGGGGCCCAAATCACAGCGTAGGGGATCCAAATCACAGTATAGGGGCCGCCTATGCTCAAATGCACTGGCGAGAACCCTGGATATGCAATAAATATGATTTGCAGCCAATCATGCTCTGTATAAGCCTGATCCCATCACAGTGGGTCCTGGTTAGTACTTGGAAGGGAGACCACTTTGGAAGACCAGGGATTGTGTGCGTTTGTCCAGACAGAACTGGAATTATGGCACGAAGGGCATCCGGCATAAAATTTGTGGCAAATCCCATATGGATCTGTGCAGATCTGCTGTGGCGACTCTGAACAAACAGGAGCAGCCGAAAAGACAACAACAACAAAACATGCAATAAATCTGATTTGAAGTGACAGTCTGAACAAAACCACTCACTTATGCTGGTTTTGAGGGTTTAATTTTACTGAAATGTATAAAAGAGACAGAAATTTGAACAGTACTTCTCCATCCAGACCACGGCTTTGCACGCTCCCAGAAATCTTGCACAGTAACAGAAATCTGACATGGTCCAATTCTATAATTTTTCTTTCACCTTTGCAGACTGTGCAAAACATCTTGAATTCTGCCATTTTCCAACAATCAAATATTTTATGGATATAAATACGTGTGTGTGTTTTTTTTTCTGGAAGTAAAGATATGTTATTTTTCTTGATACTAAACCGTTAGTCAATGATCAAAATTCAACTAAAGACGTAAATGAACACGTGAACAGCTCCCCTAGTGGCCAAAGCGGTGCACTTCCATCCACGTATACACATGAATGTATGGCTGCAGACGTGCACGCCTCTGTGCTCGTTAACGTCAAGTAAACTTAACAGCAGGAAACTTCAAACGGGTTTTTTTGTTTTGGCAGTCACTTCTTACCACAACGCCATGCGGTCTTTGGGGTAGTTGAGCCGCTCGATGGTGCCGAGTACGTGAGGTAGAGAGTGTTCCGAGTTCCTGCAGTTCAGGGCGACCAGGAGCCGGGGAGCGAGTAGGGAAGACTCCGGGCTCCAGCGCTCCTCCGCGAAATAAGCCCCAACATGTCGGCAGCAGGACAGTAACGACACAGACAGGACCAGAGCCAACATTAGAATTAAGTAACTTAAAAAAATAAGATTAAAACACCCTCACAAGTTATCCTTTCAGTGTAGCCACAGCAACAGTCACAGACTGGACGTGACGGCCAACAAAGAGCAGAGCTTTAAAGGGAAGGGCGTCCGTCCTTAAAGGGGATGGACTAGTCAAAGCCAGGCAGAATTAAGTTTTATTTCTTTAATTTTAAATCGTTAAATAATACTGAAAGCACCCGTAGAGTAGTGTTAAATGTAGCACTGTACAGTGGCTGTTTCAATGGATTTCAGTCTCACAACTACAGCGGCACTCAGAAGAGCGCTAATGGTGCGTTCGTGTTGTTCTCGAAGGTCGGAATTCCAACTTGTACTCCGATGCTGTATTCAGAACCCCTAGAAGGTCGGAAACACCAGGCATAAAAAAAACCCCTACTTCTGGAAAAAGTGCATTCATGAGATTACCTTGGAGATAAATATGGTTTAACTACTTAGCCTATCACCGCAGAGCTAGGCTAATGTTGTCTTTCGGCCTAAATTAAATAGTCAAAGATGTTTTTGCTGATATTTGGTGCTGTTAAATAATATACAAATAATGAATGTTCAATAGGTACAAATATTTCAACTGGAACGTACCATTCAACGAGGTGAAGCCAAGTTGAATGGTTTGTTCCAGCTTTTGCAGAATTAAATATTTGTTCTATTGAAAAAATGTAAAAACATTCATTATTTGTTTTATATAACAGCTAAAATAGATCCTCGTCATTTAATATTAATTTATAAACAACAGAAAAGGGACTTACATTTTGGTGTTCCACTACTGCTAAAGTTCAAATTGTGACATGTAGTCCAGTGATGCAGTGCACTGACTTCAGACTTCCATAAAACAAATAAATAAAATAAAACACTTTGTGTAGTTCCTCAGTCTAGCCAAAAATCACATTAGCTTTTCAGCTTTTCATCTGAACAGCTCTTCATGCATCTTGATGGCTTACAGCGGAGTAGATTTTGTGTGTGTGTTAGAAG
This sequence comes from Thalassophryne amazonica, assembly GCF_902500255.1. Classification (NCBI taxonomy): domain Eukaryota; kingdom Metazoa; phylum Chordata; class Actinopteri; order Batrachoidiformes; family Batrachoididae; genus Thalassophryne; species Thalassophryne amazonica. The sequence goes on from NC_047118.1 coordinate 20,221,111, forward strand.
AATTAGCACCATCAGTTAGCTCAATCAAATCGTCGTCTCACTTGTGTCGTTGTCCCGAGCGTGTGCGCGCGCTCACACAACCGGGTTGGCGGTTGTCCGCACGTGTACTACAAAAAAAAAAAAAAAAAAAAAAAAAATTGTACATCCTCAGTGCAGCAAAAGAAAATCACAGAAATTAGTTCAGCTTTTCATTCTAACTTCCTGCTAGCAGCCTCCAGACAGCGCAGTGGACTTGTTTTGTGTGTGCACGTGTGCGCTTCGCAGTGTGTGTGTATATATATATATATGTGTGTGTGTGTGTGTGTGTGTGTGCAGAGTGCAATGGTACCAACATATGGAACCAAATTGCACTCTAAATGCAACACAAATGAGACAAATAATCCATGTCACGTGACATACAAAGCACCACTCAAATGACAAGGATCTGCTCAGCCATTATATAATATACAAATAATGAATATTTATGTGTACAATGGTACGAATATTTCATGAGGTGAAAGCTGGAACGGACCATTCAACGAGGCAAAGCTGAAAATATTTGTTCCACTGAAAGAATGAAAAATCATTCATTATTTGTTTTATATAATGTTGAAAATAGATCCTTTGATATTTTATTGTTATACACAACAGAAGCGGGACTTACATTTTGGTGTCGCATGAGAAACTTGTCCATCTTTTCATCCTAACAGCTCTTCATGCCTCCAGACAGCTTACAAAGTGGTGGATTTGTTTCATCATGTTAGAAGAGTTAACACCGTCAATTACCTCCTTCAAATCATCGTCCGCCAAGCTAAACGGCGCCCCTGGTAATGTGAGCGTGTGAGGTGGTCTGGGAGTACAATAGTACATTTCATATAGTATAAAAATTGCACACTAAAAAGAACTATTGCATGGTAAATGAAACATAATGGCAAATGGTATGAATAATCCATGCAACGTGACCTACAAACCACCAATCATATGACAAGGATCCACTCAGCTGTTATAACTGTTATAGCTATTATAACTGTTATATATAGCTGTTATAACACATATAATGTGAATATATTACATGTAGCGCCATCTTGCCAAAAATTCATGTTAAAGGTGCATTTTCAATGTTAATAACATTGTTAGCTTGGCTGCCATGGCTGTGACATCAACTCGGATACCTCGAATTGCTCAATTTCCCCACGAGTTTCACAAAAAAAAAAATAAAAAAATCCGTCCGACAGAGCGTTCAAGGCATTTTTTTCCTGAAATTGGAATCTCCAACCTTCCAAGGATTTTGAACGCAGCATGAGTAGTTCACAATGCAACATGGTTGTTCCAGGCAGCAACTGTAGTGAAAATGGTAGTTTTTAATGCCCCCCCCTACACACACACACACACACGTTTTTTTGTGTCCAACTTAATAAATTGTGCATACAGTGCAGCCTTGCTGCTTCTTGTGATGTTGCTCATTTTTATGCATGAAATACCACGTAATGCATCATTTATTAACTGGTACTGCTAATCCTAGCTAACCCGCTGCATACAACATCTGCACCGTGCTACAAACTGAGCAATAAAAACACTAGTGTCACTTTTGCACCCTTTCATAAGGATTCTTTGGTGGACTGAATATATATATATTTTTTTGAGCACTCTCTACTCCAAAATCTTGGGAGCATCCAGCTTATTTTCTAACTAGCGGTGCTGTGTGGAAAACGGAAGAGTTACCTCCCAGTAATGACTTCTGAGGTAGCTGAAGCACAGCAATCAATGCATTTGGAGATTTTACCCGGTGTCAAAATATGGCCATCGTGTATTCTGGTCCTATTACTGTCAGGGTCTTCAAATTCACAGGGAACATTCTTGGGACACAGACCTTGGTCAAGTTCAAAGATGGCTATCTTGACCTATGTTAAGGGGTCAAAAGGTCACATTGTTTCCTATTTTTAGGGTATTTTAGCATTGCTTTGTGTTTAATGCTACATCTGATGGCAACTGGGCTCAGGATTTCACAATTACAGCTTGGAAAATCAAGGAAAACATCACCAGGAGTCAGATTTTACACCATTTTCTAAACAACAGTTAATCATTGATTAAAAGGGACATTCTCAGAAAGCACTGTATCGGTAATGTTATGTTATGGTTTACTAGACAACATACCTTTTGTACTTTATTTCTGGCTCCCGCTTTAGTTTCTTCTGGTCAGAGAAGTACATCAGTGTCTGTTAATGAGTGTCTGTTGTTCATTGAAAACAAGCAAAACCAACTTTTAGGGAGTCAGCAACCCCCCCCCCCCACACACACACCCGTTATTCTGAAAGTTCTAGTATGAAATTCAATTATATGTACATTTGCACATGTTCACTGTAGTTTGACATTTATAAATACTGTATTGGTGCCTTTTCAATTTGAAATCCATCATTACATCAAGAAATACAAGTAACTTGTATATTTTTATGATCACTGTTGCAATCCTGACCACTTCCTCTAATGCTCATGTTTTTTTTTTGTTGTTTTCCTCTCTTCACTGCTGTTGTTAATGTCATCACTGTTACAGACACTGCTTTTGTCAGCATTTTACACCGTCTGTTACTCATTGTCACTGTTTAATTGTGCAGTTGTGTGCCATCTGTTTATGGAAAAATAAAAAATATGAAAAATTGTATATATTACTTAAAGTATAAGCAATAAATAATCAAGTTCATAAAAATGATTTTTCTACTTCCAGATTACTTTTTTTATTTAGTGACCCCCAACTAAATGTTTCAGCCAACAACGCAAAATTCTTAATTTATACCCAATGGACTAATGCATATAAGACTGACACGAAAAAAAAGCACAAAATTAAAAATCATGACATACTTTTTGCTAATTAGTTACTCAATGGATTATCAATGATCAGGTTGCTGCATTTGTAGTTAAGCCCAAAACAATGCAGTGATGATGTCACATTCATCATCACACCCTCTCCTCTGAGGTCACCTTCTGAACCAGTCACTGTGTGACATCACTCTTGTACACCAGCAGGCTGCTGCTGATTGGTTCTGGCACTTCAGTGGCTGATGGTGAAAAGAAACTTTTTCTTTAACGTAACATTCTGTCAGTAAACAGAAAAACCTGCTTACACCTCCTGTTATTCGCTACTGACTTGGTACTTTTTTTAAGAACCTGGAGTGTCATGTGTTCATTGCTGCGGTCACCCTCTCCCTCAGTCAAGATCCAAATGAATCCCAACTTTGCAGAACGCTCACAGAGGATCTAAACTGTTACGCTGATAATGTGACCAGTAGAGACGGCATACAAGCTAACTTTTGAACCTTACAAACCTCATTTAGTATAAAGTAACAGGTTTAAGATGGAACGGCATTTTATTATCGGAACCATTTGATTGCATCTTACCAGTTTATTTACATTATTTATGTCAGTTTGTGCAACTCACTGCTGCATAAAGCGCAAGCTTTTGTTTACGTATCAATCAGCTGTTGTGCTTCCTCTTAATTTAGTAACTATACGTAACTATTAGTGTCATCATGGGATTGTCAACTCATCTCAGATCTGTCTGCTTTTTCTGGTTATATATAGTGCATACATTTTAGAGATGATTAAGCATACTCAACAACATAAGTCCTATGTCGGCCCCGAGGTCCATTTGTGCTGCTGCTTAACCTCGATTCTGGAGCATGAAGCGGGTGAGAGTTTATGACTCCCCCTGGATAATACACCGATGCATTGTAGTTACCTCCCCTGCCAAGACCAGTACCAGGACAATGGAGAAGTAGTAAGTGTTTTGGCCAGAGACACAGACAGGTAGCATGATTGGGGCATAATCAGGAGACCCTCAAATTTTTCTGAATGATTTCCACCAGTGCAGTTCTTATATAAAGATGATGCATGCTTGTTCCTCAAACGTTGCTGCTGCTATTACTAAATGCTGGCATTGTTTGCATCAATGCTGTAGCCAGAGGATCCTCCAGCTACAACTTAAGTGCATATCTCCAAAAAATGTGAACATACTCCTCACGTTACTTCAAAGGTCAGCTACAAGAACACATTTATGTCACAAGAAAAAGAAATTGCACTTTAATAAAAAAAAATAAAAAAATCCATTTGTTGGACAAGCATGGAATCAAAGCTTAGCCAATTGACTGTAATACTGGGGAACACAATCCTTTGACACCCTTTGGCAAAATCAGCACTTTTATTAAAAAGGTGGAACGAATGGTATAGTACTAGGTTTTAACACTCACGATTTACCGCATTTGTTCCATTTATGGAAAAACTACAGTTTGGCCCCTGAGCCTAGCCTCTCTACCTGGATGGTTAAAGAGGCAGCTGCAGGGTCATCAACAAGCCAGAACAGCTCGCCGTTAGCAGGTATGACACGGGCTGCTGGTAAAGCTGGACCCTCTCTACCCTCCAGCACTTCCTGTAAGAAAAATGCAACAGTAAAGTTCATTCAGGTCAGCTTCCAGGGAAGAATGTGATGTTAGAATGTAGATGCTGACAGACCTGCAATACAGGTGCTTTGCTTCCTCCTGTTGACACGAAAGCCACACAGCGTGCCGCGTTTACAACCGGGATAGTCATGGTCACACGCTCTGGTGGAGGTTTGGGAGAGTCATTGATGGGAGCCACAATCTTCTGCGTTTCCTGGAAAAAAGTAAACACCCCAATTTGTTACAGTAAACAGAATATGTACAGTCATCAAAAGTGCCACTATGAAATTAACTGTTAAGCCAAACACCTGGTGCTACATTTAAAGAAACTGACAAAGGATAACTTGGATCCTCTTCATGCTCACACAGCTTTAAAATGTTCTTGCGAGTACTGGCAAAAGAGAGCATTTTGTGGGATTTATCAATGTGTAGTTATTTCCAAGAAGGTTTGGAGTTTGAAACAAAATGTACGATATAATTGAAATTTACACATGCCTAGTGATAAACCTGTAATTTATTTCTGATTCAATTTGTTTAGCTAAATAAATAAATAGATAATTAAAAATGAAATGAAATAAATAAAAATAATATTTTGAGAATGAGGCCTGTTGCACAATAAAACAGTCTCAGTTTTAAAAGTCAATACCTATACCATAATTCTTATCAGGCCCAAATCTGTGTATCTGTTATAGTATTTTAGCTAGCCTGTCTGGCACCATAAAAAAAAAAAAAAAAAAAAAAAAAATTACATCGTTAGTGTCATGATTTTAAGGCAACATGTGAAACAACCTGAAGAAGGGCAGTAAATTTTTTCTAAGCAAAATCATAACACTAAATATGTTTTTAAAGCACTTTTTAAATCTCTTAGCTCAAAATGGAGACAGCTACATCATGCTAACATTATCCCATTAACATTGTACTATGTCATGCTTGAGTGTTTTCATGCTAAACTGAGCCTGTCAGTAAGTTATCATGCTAATGTTATCCTGTTAACATCATGTTATGTGATGTTACCAAGTTTTCAAGCTAATGTTAGCGCTTAGCGAGTTTTCATGCTAAGGTCAATCTCTATGTATTGATGTTAGCATGTATGTATTTTTAAAGCATATTATAAATCTTGCTGCTCACAATGGAGGCACCCAGTTCATGCTACTGTGGGGTGTGATGTCAGCACTTTGATATCGCACCAAGCCAGTTATACATTATATAAAGACTGTAACTTTAAGATAAAAAAATAAGGAAACAGTACTGCAACACAATGACAACAATTACAAATTATGAACCGCAACTGGATTAAATATGTATGATTTAGAAGGACCTTGGAACATGCTTCTCAATTATGAATAATTGCTCTGAGGAAAAGCTAATAATTCAACAATTTACTGGCTGTTTCGATAAAATACACTTTATTTAATTTAATTTAATTAGCTTATAATGCGTCAAATCACAGCAAAAGATGTCTCAAGGCGCCTTACATAAAACAAGTCAACATAAAATTGAATAAATAATTAAAAATGAATAAAAAATTCAAATACATAAATAAAAACAGAAGTAAAAGAATAAAACAAATAAAAATAAAAACTATCCATAAGAAAGAGAATAAAAATAGGTTTTGAGTCTTGACTTAATGTCCACAGACTCAGACTGCTTCACGGTCGCAGGAAGACTGTTACTAACAGTCATTACTAATATTAATAATACTAGTCATAACTAGTAATTTACATTACTAAACAAGCCTATTAAAATAGATACCTATTGTTATTTGGGAGATTTTTATATACTTCATTCATTTCAGTTAATGAATGTACTAAAACATATATTTAAAGTAGTTTTTGGACATTTTGGCTAGATAAAGGTGTCTCTATCCATAGTTAAGAATAAACCAGATAAATTCTTTTTTTCAGTGATAAATATATTCAAACCAAAAAATTGGACCTTTGCTTATCAAAGATTTGAATCAGCTACATATAACAATGTAACATTAACGGTCATAAAATGCAGAAACACACTGAAACAACTTCTCTAAAATATAGCTATCACCTCCAGAAGAGGGTGGCCTGGGAAAAGGGAACAGGTATGTCCATCAGGCCCCATACCCAGCAGTAAGAGGTCAAACCGAGGTAGTTCATCATCTGAAAAGACCTGTATGTATGAAAGCACAAAAACAACAATGTAAAATACTGCAAAACTATTAAATCTGACAGACAACACTTGCAACTTTGGTCATGACAGTAAAAACATAGCTATCGCATGTCTATACCTCCTTCAATTTGCAGGTATAATCCTCAGCACACTCTTTTACTGGCAGTGAGGCATCGATGGTTAAGATCCCGCTGTCAGGGATATTGGTCTTTGAAAAAAACTGACTCTAAGGGTAAAGCAAAGGGTTGCATCTGACTTAAGTGTCTGACAGAAGAAAATAATGTAGTCATGATGCATATTAATTATCCTGAACAGATACCTTGTACAACCCGTAGGTGCTCTCAGGATTATCAAAGGGAACCAATCGCTCATCACAAAAACCAACAACCCATTTGCTGCAGTCCAAGACTGGCAGGGAAAGCAGCTCTTTACTGAGAATGGACACCAGGCTGCCTCCAGACAGCCCCAGAGTAAACCGACCATGGGACGCGATGGCCTTCTCAGCGCGAGATACCACCAGCTGGGCCAGCACTGGACCAAGGTCTACTGCTGAAGAGAAAACCAAAATTCTCCTGCCAGCCATGATAGCAAGCTGTGAAAAGAAGATCTGAGCAGAAGAACAACAACGTCAGGAAGTCAGTCATCACACCATTTTGCAAGTGACAACGGTGTGACGTGACAATTATCATCATTATGAGAAACCCTTGAAAGATTTTAGAAACTGGGAAACAAAAACATCTAACTTGATTTTACAGCACAATATGACTCATGGTCTTTGATAAGTGTTCAAAATCAATTTGTCATTACGTTACCAAGCTTGAATCCATCTTAAACCAGGTTTAAACTGGTTTAGGGGCCTTTAGTCAAAACAAACAGGAGTCATCAGGAGATGACATACCTCTCCCGGTCCCCACAAATCAGTGATACAAAGTGTTGAGGGATGAAATTGGTCAACTGGTTCTTGAGACATCTCACAAAGTGTGGCATTGACAATATCTTGAATATCTCGTTGTGACCTTGAAATTGACCCCAAGATCACTGTAATCGACTGGTGTTAGGAGATTACCAGAGTACACGCTTACGCTAAATATGAATGACATTGACCAACTGGTTCTTGAGATATCGTGCTAACAAGCGAAAACAGACGGATGGACACGATGATCTAAAAACACGCAGTTAAGGTAAATTGGAAACTTTATAATTGTCCAGATCTCCCCTGTAAAAGAGATTTTGATCTCAAAGGGTTAAATAAAGGTTAAATTAAAAAAATAAAAGTAACGATCACTACATCCCCCTGTATTTCATACTAGGGGATAACAAAACACTTAGTAAATTAAATTTAAGTTATCAAAAGGTCATATAAGCCCAAAACCTTATAATTGTAACTTTGGCTAGCTGTAATTATGTTTCAACATTCTCGGTGAAAATTCATTATCAAAGTAAAGTTTACAACAATCTGACATAACATTTTTAACATCAGAATGGAGCTTTCTGCTGTAACTTTGTTTAACCAGCAGGTGTCGCCATTGAACACTTGAAGTTTACAATAAAAAAAGCACATTTAGCTGTAAAGCGTCGGTGAGTCAATAAGACTTCGTCTCACTAAGCCTGTTTGCGGAAAATAAAATTCTATTGTAATTTATCTAATTTGACGACACAAATCCCTCTCAAGTCAAAAGCTAAAGCTAGAATTACCGCGCCGTTTCTACAATCTGCTCCAGGAATTATGAGGGAAAACACATGCTTATTTTCGTTCACATAATTCTAACATCCACATAATCACACTTTCAAAAATAAAACGCCGTTACCCGCTGAGATATTTAAGCGCAGGTTATGAGGAAAAGAATTTTCAGTCGGCTAATGAGTGTACTTCCTGAACTAAAATGCTCAACAGCCAATCACATTCTTTGTTTGGGTTGCGTTGCATTGTGGACAATGTAGTTACCCGGAGTAAATCCCAAACTGGGGCCATTTTTCTATTGACTCACCTCTTGTACAGTCAAGAGTTACCTTTGAAGGTAATGAAACCGGCAGAATTATTATTGGTCTTGAATTTTGTGTCTGGAGTTACACTTAGTAGTACTTAAAGTGGTATGGTCAATGAGACCCAATCAGTCTTTGCGGTGTTTCGTTTTAAAACTGTTAATGCTGCTCGCATGCAGTGTCGGAGTTCCAGTCCCTGACCACTCTGGAGAAGTAGTGGGACTGAGGGTGCTTGGCTTCGGTTACTTGGAGTTTGCAGCTGTGGCCTCTGTTGCCCGTTATAAGTTTTGAGGTACTGACTGGGCAGGTGGTGTCCTGGTTGATTTGGTCTATGTGGTGCAGGATTTTGTATGTTTGAAGGTGGTTAGCCCGTCTTCCTCTGTATTCCAGGGTTGGTAAGTCTAGGACTCTGACTCTCTGGTGGTATGGGACATCTTTGACATTTGGGATTAGCTCGGTTGCTCTCAGCTATACACACTCCAGCTTGCCCTGGTCCTTTATCAGGTGTGGGGACCATACACACATACACACACAATTTGTACTCAAGATGTGGCCTCACAAGTGGCTTGTAGAGAGGCAAGAAGGTATCCTTGCCTATATGCTTAAAGGTCCTTCTCAGGGAGCCCAGCACATGCATCGCATTGTTTACCATGCTGTCAAAATCCAACCCCTAGTCCGAGTCGTGACACCTGGATCAAGTAGGGGATTGCCTGTTGGGGTCAAATACAGTGGAGACCTTGTGTGTCCCTTGGTCACAGTAAGCATGAAGGCCCAATTTGAACCCTGAACATGAGAAGGCTAAAGAGACTCTGGTGAAACAAGAAGTCCTCAGCGGCACATCAGGCGAAGGAGGTGATGGCTCGTCATCCAACAGCTGCAGTAGCTCCTCAGGCCCCGAATGTCTGGGATTTCCCAACCATCGGACCAGGCAAAGGATCTGTCAAGGGCCGTGTGGCCATGATGAGGGTATGAGAGGAGAACTTCGCGTCCTTGTAAAGTATGATTCCCAGGCATTTTTCCTTGCTGAAAAATACCTGGGAAAAATACCTCTATGTCATGGAGGCTGCTGTCTCATTTAGTCATGTATGTGTGATGTTTGTTTTTTATTGTGCAGGTGCATACGTTATGTTTGCATTTAGTCTCATTTGCATGATCATCCAAGCTTGGATGTTCTGGATTTCCTTCAGTAGTGAGGTGCTGTTCAGAGTGTTAACTCATTTAAAAATAAGTAGCAAACGAAAATCTATCTGATTTCATACGTAATAAAAAAAAGTGGATGTAATGCGTCCTCCCAGACTGTAGGTGGAAACAAATCACCATTTAACTATTTGAGTTTGGGAAGAGACTCATGCTGTATCCTCTCTGTGCGTTACAAACCTCGCTTTTAGTCATTTTTACAGTCTAAGTACAGTTTTCTAGTAACTGATTAAAGTAATTCGTCGGTCCTCGTCGCGTACGCAGCACGAAATGACGCCGACGGTGTTTTCCTTCCAGTCGCAGCTCGTGTCCATCATGGACGCGTTGTCGAAAACGGCGGTGCTGGAGATAAGCAAACTGGTCGAGATCGAGTCGAAGATGTTGAAAATAGAGATAACTCGGGGGCGAAACGAAATCGCGTCGCTGAAAGAGAAATTAGAGCTGATGGAGAAATTACTTTATATGGCGCAAAGGCGCGGGCAGGAGGCGGCAGGACGCAGGGACGGTCCACCGAGCAGCTGTGGTGGACTTCTGCAGCACGACGCGACCAGACTCACCTTTAAAATGTAGGACTGCTGATTTATATCTGCAACGTGATGGCTGATTGTTGGCTCTAATGCTGTTTTTACTGCTCTGTAGAGAAAGTGGATGGGAAAATTCAGCCACAGACACCAGCAGTTCGCAACAGAATGAAGTTCATGCGCTGGATGAAGTAAGTCCTGTGCTGGTGTCACTGAGTCTTTTACTGTAAGTTGTGTTTTTAATTGCTAACCATTATGATACTCTGTTTTGATCAGCTCCAAAATCAACCTAAAGAGCAGCCTGAAATTACAGTAATAAAGGAAGAACCATCAGAGGAGGACATTGGCGTGAACGGCACCAGAGGAGACAGAACAAGTGAAAACAGTGAGTTAAATTATGCACCTTGTCAACAAGCTAGTGCACAATCGGGCATTCAAGTATCTGGATTGTGACAGTTTTTGAAATTTTTTCCTCTTTCTGTCACTACAATGGAGGGAATGGGTGGCTTCCCCTCACTACTCTCCTTCTTGCCTGACCGCTCAGTTTTTAAAGTAGACCTGCATTGAAATAAATGTGGTCAGATTTCAGAAAGAAATAGCTGATATGTATTTATAAGACCCTTGTGAATGCAGTAAAGTAAATCTGTAAGCCCAAATTTGTAATTCAGCGGAGAAATCTTCGTTTAAAAATGACAAATCTGTGAAAACAGTTTGTACAGCCGTATCATTTCCATGACGTCAGGGACAAGACGACGCGCTCCCGCCTTCAGTCCAATCCCGCATTGAAATTGATTTTATCTGTTAGTAATGTTACTTATACACGTCCTGGTTTCAACATCCAAAAGTAAGCTGCAATGAATGTGAGATACAGATCTGTGTGCTCAGATCAGCAACGACATTGACAGCGGGCGCCGTTCTTCCTCTCCCGCTCTCTGCCTCCGCTGCGCTTATTAAGTCTGCGGGCTCGTTAACCGCCGATGCGGGCCACTCACACCGCCCGTGTCTGCTTTGCAGCCGGTGTTGTGCTAGATTCAGCGCACAATACCGGCATCACCTCTCTGTCTACTGAATGGAGGTGCAGCCAACTTGGAACAAGTCCAGAGATTACGCTCGCCGTTTTGTTGTGGAGCGGTCGGTGACACCTGTTGCTGCAAGGACAGACTTCTTGCTGCAAAATCCACAGCACCGCACGTCTCGGCAATCGGAGCCCCAGAGCTCCATGGACGCTGAGAGAGGTTTATATATTTTTAATGACTGGGATTCTTTGCGGGTCTCGCCTCCATATCCCGCGATGGTACCGGAGGCGAAAGACAGTAGATTTTCATTGCGAGACCACTCAATCAAACGGGCGTATGAAAAAGTCCCCCAAGATAATTTTCAAGCACAAATAAAAGATAAATAGATAAATGCGTGCTCACCAAATGTGCCGCAAGACAATATGAAGTTTTAAAAAAAGTAGATCCTTCTGTATAAGGCAAGAAAAAGGTGCAGATGCAAACTGACGTAAATCCACAAATTACAATTGACGCAATGCATGCTGGGAGAGGGTCTCGTCCGTGACGTCTCGGCAGCGTCCATGATGAGAGGGACAATTTGCGGAGGGCTAAATGTTAGCTGTAAATTTGTCATTTTCAAATGAAGATTTCTCCGTTGAATGACAGATCTGGGCTTGCAGATTTACTTTACTACATTCAGAAGGATCTCATGTGTAAATGTAAGTCATTTTTTGTTCAAAAAATCTGACTGCATTTTTTTCAATGCAGGTCTAGTCTAGGCAGATTTACCACACATTATATTACTGTTTGTGTTTCTGAATAATATAAAATGAAGTTCAGGGTGTATTCAGTAACTTAGATATGTTTATAGACGTGGTGGGTGAGAGGAGGATGTTAGCTAAGCTGACATCAATTATGGACAACCCCCTCACCCCTTAAGCCCCTTTCACACCGGGGGTGCTCCCGGTTGCTCCGAGTTGCGCCGTGCGTCATTATGACGACGCCGCGTGGAAGCAACTCTGTGCCGAGACGATGCAGCTCGGTGCCACAACAGCACGAGGGGCGCAAAGGAGGAAGCAAGTCGGGCGCTGAAAAATTAAACCTGTTTAATTTTTTTGGCATCCTGTGCTCGACGCAGAAAGGAAGTGGTTCCAGCGCAAGTCGGGGCAAAGAGGTGTTACCCGGCATGACTCGAAGCCAATTTATGAGTCCTGCTGTGTTCCATTGTTCCCGCAGTATAAATCACGCAGGATTGTTGTTATACCGTGTACTTAATGCAGTAAAAACTACATGCTGGAAAAAAAAAATGCAGAATGATTGCCAGAAATATCCAGTCCGGACATCTCTAGTCCACTCATGGACGTTCGTTCATGCGCGCACATGTGAACAATTAAAAGAAAAAAAAAGTCTGGCTGCAGGCCAAGGAACTAATGTTCCTTGTTCTCTGCTCAAACTCTCACATCACAGATAAAAAAAAAGGACAAAAAAGGACATACGTCCTGAGACAGGATATGTCAACATCAAGTAGAACTCCAGGCATCTCCACATTTGCTTGACGGTTCGCTGGCGCGTGCGTGCGCATCTCGCGGTCAAAGGAGGAAAGAAGAGGAAAAAAAATTGTCTGCAGGCACTTAGTTCCTTCTCTCCTCAGACTCTCTTATTACAGTTAAAAAAGGACATAAGTCCAGGACATGTCAACATCAAGTAGAACTCCAGACATCTCCACATTTGCTTAAGGACAGTTCGTGCGCACGCGCATCCCGCGGTCAAGGGAGGAAAGATAAACTATAACAGAACTCAGAGCGCAGCCCTGCAGCTCAGCACAGGAACAAGTAGAAGAGAAGTCAGAGTGCACAGTCTGTCTGCAGCCAAACTGTGCACTCTAACTTCTCTGTACAGAGAACCTGCAGGCTGTGTTCTCACTTCCTCTCTGCCCCCTGCTGCGCGCACCTGACGCAGAAATTCCTGCATCGTCATGATGCCACAGGGAGCAACTGGGAGCAGCCCCGGTGTGAAAGGGGCTTTAGGGCCCTGTCCTAATGGCGTATAGGAGGATTTGCATATGGATTGCGCTCAAAATTGGCTTAACATCCACAATATGCGTGAAAAATGCTTGTATGAGTCGGCCGACAGCCGCACACATCAATCAATCAATCAATTTTATTTATATAGCGCCAAATCACAACAAACAGTTGCCCCAAGGCGCTTTATATTGTAAGGCAAGGCCATACAATAATTACGTAAAAACCCCAACAGTCAAAACGACCCCCTGTGAGCAAGCACTTGGCGACAGTGGGAAGGAAGAACTCCCTTTTATCAGGAAGAAACCTCCAGCAGAACCAGGCTCAGGGAGGGGCAGTCTTCTGCTGGGACTGGTTGGGGCTGAGGGAGAGAACCAGGAAAAAGACATGCTGTGGAGGGGAGCAGAGATCAATCACTAATGATTAAATGCAGAGTGGTGCATACAGAGCAAAAGGAGAAAGACTCAGTGCATCATGGGAACCCCCCAGCAGTCTAAGTCTATAGCAGCATAACTAAGGGATGGTTCAGGGTCACCTGATCCAGCCCTAACTATAAGCTTTAGCAAAAAGGAAAGTTTTAAGCCTAATCTTAAAAGTAGAGAGGGTGTCTGTCTCCCTAATCTGAATTGGGAGCTGGTTCCACAGGAGAGGAGCCTGAAAGCTGAAGGCTCTGCCTCCCATTCTACTCTTACAAACCCTAGGAACTACAAGTAAGCCTGCAGTCTGAGAGCGAAGCGCTCTATTGGGGTGATATGGTACTATGTGGTCCCTAAGATAAGATGGGACCTGATTATTCAAAACCTTATAAGTAAGAAGAAGAATTTTAAATTCTATTCTAGAATTAACAGGAAGCCAATGAAGAGAGGCCAATATGGGTGAGATATGCTCTCTCCTTCTAGTCCCCGTTAGTACTCTAGCTGCAGCATTTTGAATTAACTGAAGGCTTTTCAGGGAACTTTTAGGACAACCTGATAATAATGAATTACAATAGTCCAGCCTAGAGGAAATAAATGCATGAATTAGTTATTCAGCATCACTCTGAGACAAGACCTTTCTAATTTTAGAGATATTGCGTAAATGCAAAAAAGCAGTCCTACATATTTGTTTAATATGCGCATTGAATGACATATCCTGATCAAAAATGACTCCAAGATTTCTCACAGTATTACTAGAGGTCAGGGTAATGCCATCCAGAGTAAGGATCTGGTTAGACACCATGTTTCTAAGATTTGTGGGGCCAAGTACAATAACTTCAGTTTTATCTGAGTTTAAAAGCAGGAAATTAGAGGTCATCCATGTCTTTATGTCTGTAAGACAATCCTGCAGTTTAGCTAAATGGTGTGTGTCCTCTGGCTTCATGGATAGATAAAGCTGGGCATCATCTGCGTAACAATGAAAATTTAAGCAATGCCGTCTAATAATACTGCCTAAGGGAAGCATGTATAAAGTGAATAAAATTGGTCCTAGCACAGAACCTTGTGGAACTCCATAATTAACCTTAGTCTGTGAAGAAGATTCCCCATTTACATGAACAAATTGTAATCTATTAGATAAATATGAATCAAACTACCGCAGCGCATTGCCTTTAATACCTATGGCATGCTCTAATCTCTGTAATAAAATTTTATGGTCAACAGTATCAAAAGCAGCACTGAGGTCTAACAGAACAAGCATCGAGATGAGTCCACTGTCTGAGGCCATAAGAAGATCATTTGTAACCTTGACTAATGCTGTTTCTGTACTATGATGAATTCTAAAACCTGACTGAAACTCTTCAAATAGACCATTCCTCTGCAGATGATCAGTTAGCTGTTTTACAACTACCCTTTCAAGAATTTTTGAGAGAAAAGGAAGGTTGGAGATTGGCCTATAATTAGCTAAGATAGCTGGGTCAAGTGATGGCTTTTTAAGTAATGGTTTAATTACTGTCACCTTAAAAGCCTGTGGTACATAGCCAACTAATAAAGATAGATTGATCATATTTAAGATTGAAGCATTAAATAATGGTAGGGCTTCCTTGAGCAGCCTGGTAGGAATGGGGTCTAATAGACATGTTGATGGTTTGGATGAAGTAACTAATGAAAATAACTCAGAACAATCGGAGAGAAAGAGTCTAACCAAATACCGGCATCACTGAAAGCAGCCAAAGATAACGATACGTCTTTGGGATGGTTATGAGTAATTTTTTCTCTAATAGTTAAAATTTTATTAGCAAAGAAAGTCATGAAGTCATTACTAGTTAAAGGAATACTCGGCTCAATAGAGCTCTGACTCTTTGTCAGCCTGGCTACAGTGCTGAAAAGAAACCTGGGGTTGTTCTTATTTTCTTCAATTAGTGATGAGTAGTAAGATGTCCTAGCTTTACGGAGGGCTTTTTTATAGAGCAACAGACTCTTTTTCCAGGCTAAGTGAAGATCTTCTAAATTAGTGAGACGCCATTTCCTCTCCAACTTACGGGTTATCTGCTTTAAGCTACGAGTTTGTGAGTTATACCACAGAGTCAGGCACTTCTGATTTAAAGCTCTCTTTTTCAGAGGCGCTACAGCATCCAAAGTTGTCTTCAATGAGGATGTAAAACTATTGATGAGATACTCTATCTCACTTACAGTTTAGGTAGCTACTCTGCACTGTGTTGGTATATGGCATTAGAGAACATAAAGAAGGAATCATATCCTTAAACCTAGTTACAGTGCTTTCTGAAAGACTTCTAGTGAAATGAATGAAATGAAACTTATTCCCCACTGCTGGGTAGTCCATCAGAGTAAATGTAAATGTTAAGAAATGATCAGACAGAAGGGAGTTTTCAGGGAATACTGTTAAGTCTTCAATTTCCATACCATAAGTCAGAACAATATCTAAGATATGATTAAAGTGGTGGGTGGACTCATTTACATTTTGAGCAAAGCCAATAGAGTCTAATAATAGATTAAATGCAGTGTTGAGGCTGTCATTCTCAGCATCTGTGTGGATGTTAAAATCGCCCACTATAATTATCTTATCTGAGCTAAGCACTAAGTCAGACAAAAGGTCTGAAAATTCACAGAGAAACTCACAGTAACGACCAGGTGGACGATAGATAATAACAAATAAAACTGGTTTTTGGGACTTCCAATTTGGATGGACAAGACTAAGAGTCAAGCTTTCAAATGAATTAAAGCTCTGTCTGGGTTTTTGATTAATTAATAAGCTGGAATGGAAGATTGCTGCTAATCCTCCGCCTCGGCCCGTGCTACGAGCATTCTGGCATTTAGTGTGACTCGGGGGTGTTGACTCATTTAAACTAACATATTCGTCCTGCTGTAACCAGGTTTCTGTAAGGCAGAATAAATCAATATGTTGATCAGTTATTACATCATTTACTAACAGGGACTTAGAAGAGAGAGACCTAATGTTTAATAGACCACATTTAACTGTTTTAGTCTGTGGTGCAGTTGTAGGTGCTATATTATTTTTTCTTTTTGAATTTTTATGCTTAAATAGATTTTTGCTGGTTATTGGTGGTCTGGGAGCAGGCACCGTCTCTACGGGGATGGGGTAATGAGGGGATGGCAGGGGGAGAGAAGCTGCAGAGAGGTGTGTAAGACTACAACTCTGCTTCCTGGTCCCAACCCTGGATAGTCACGGTTTGGAGGATTTAAGAAAATTGGCCAGATTTCTAGAAATGAGAGCTGCTCCATCCAAAGTGGGATGGATGCCGTCTCTCCTAACAAGACCAGGTTTTCCCCAGAAGCTTTGCCAATTATCTATGAAGCCCACCTCATTTTTTGGACACCACTCAGACAGCCAGCAATTCAAGGAGAACATGCAGCTAAACATGTCACTCCCGGTCCGATTGGGGAGGGGCCCAGAGAAAACTACAGAGTCCGACATTGTTTTTGCAAAGTTACACACCGATTCAATGTTAATTTTAGTGACCTCCGATTGGCGTAACCGGGTGTCATTACTGCCGACGTGAATTACAGTCTTACCAAATTTACGCTTAGCCTTAGCCAGCAGTTTCAAATTTCCTTCAGTGTCGCCTGCTCTGGCCCCCGGAAGACAATTGACTATAGTTGCTGGTGTCGCTAACTTCACATTTCTCAAAACAGAGTCGCCAATAACCAGAGTTTGATCCTCGGCGGGTGTGTCGTCGAGTGGGGAAAAACGGTTAGAAATGTGAACGGGTTGGCGGTGTACACGGGGTTTCTGTTTAGGACTACGCTTCCTCCTCACAGTCACCCAGTCGGCCTGCTTTCCCGGCTGCTCGGGATCTGCCAGAGGGAAACTAACGGCGGCTAAGCTACCTTGGTCCGCACTGACTACAGGGGCCTGGCTAGCTGTAGAATTTTCCACGGTGCGGAGCCGAGTCTCCAATTCGCCCAGCCTGGCCTCCAAAGCTACGAATAAGCTACACTTATTACAAGTACCATTACTGCTAAAGGAGGCCGAGGAATAACTAAACATTTCACACCCAGAGCAGAAAAGTGCGGGAGAGACAGGAGAAGCCGCCATGCTAAACCGGCTAAGAGCTAGTAGCTGCGCTAAGCTAGCGTATTCCTAAAAACACACAAAGTGAATAATGTGTAAATAATTTAGAGGTGATTCAGCAGAGGGAGTGCTTTAGTTAAGGCACGTGAAGATTACACTGTGAAACAAATCGTTATCTAGTTAACTAGATCAATCTAACTGCGCAGATTAAACAGCTAACAGATACAGCAAAACACTGCTATGCTCCGAAACAGGAAGTGATACAATACCGCCGTGAGAGCCAACCACCAGTAGAGGCAAGCAAGCATCCGCAATTATCCGCAGAGGCACGTTTTTCTGTTGCCAGGATTTTTGAGCTGCACAAAATTTTGGCTGCGGATGACATCCACCTTACATACTCCATACATAATCAATACATACACAATACATACTCAATGTATGCGCTGTTAGTCACGTCATCTGCTGATATCCGCAACTGACAGGGATTTGCGGCTTGGCAGCGGACTGGGACAGTGTGTAAAACGGATATTTTGCGTGCACATCATGTCCACGTCACGAACTAAAATAAGTTGTAGCGACTGCATACAGATTGGCCATGAATAAAACGTTTTTATTACGTCTGCTTTGCATCTGATTTGCGGCGGATGCAAATCAGATGCGCTATGTTCACAGCTGGACACCATTCTTTGTTCTTCCAGCTTCCATGCGCTCTGCACTGGATGCTGCGTATATAAAATAATTATTTTGTGGCGGATTAATCATTTTATTCTGCAAATTGGCTGTTGAATCCTGAATCACAGAGGCCCACGTGCGCGCGAACACCTAACAAGCTACATAAAGCGTTTTGAGTTTTCTAAAAGGGTAATTATTTGACTTGTTTGCATTGTCAAGGCTTGATAAAACAGTTGCGTGTTTTTTCCTTCTTGTCTGCAGCTGTTACAGTATTTATTCCTATGTTTATAACAGATTTAACTTCTTGTTATAATCATTCAGACGAGCTGCGCTCTGATGCGTTCCGCTGACGTCACCACTCGCTCTGTTCACTGCTTGTTTACTCCAGTCAACTTGTCTGAGTCCAGCAAATGCTCCAGAGCCTGTATTGTTGGTGTGAATAGTGATGCCAGTGGCCCTAGTGCGCTTCTTTTATGACCGCAGTGGAGATGCCTTGCACGTGCAACACGTGCGCGATGCATTCATAATACACCTGTAATACTGCCAATATAATCGCAATGCGTCGGATCCGTTTCCTCACTAATTGCGTTATACAACCGTGATTGTTCATCATATATTCGCTATACATTATTAATATATCCGTAACTCATACTGGGACATTTGTCATTTTTGGCCATTTTTGTTGCGGACAACAACGAATGCCTGTAGTTTGTATACTCAATTCATGCACAATTAATCCTCTCCCCAGTGGGACCGGGCCCTTACATGAGACTATGGGAGCCTTAAGTAGCTCCTTCAGTAATGGCTTGCTGCACCCTCAGTGCAAAACAGAATGCCTCCGCAGGTCTTTTATTCTAACTGCAGTCACACTGCTGTATAATACCTCAAAATGTTTCTAGCACCATAATCACCTGCTGATTTTGCACTATCAACTACATCTACTATCACCTTTTGTGCTTTATTACATGCAGTACTGTGCAATTTATCCTGTGCAATAATATTACCATATCTATACATAATTACTATATTTTTCACAATCTGTTCACATCAGTATTTATACACCCACCAGCAAACATCGCAATATGCTTTAGTCACCTTCTTTTAATGTAAATATTTTTTCTTTTTCTTTACTACTGTATGACTCTTGCTGCTGCAACAAGTGATTTTCCTCACTGTGGGATGAATAAAGTTTATCTTATCTTATATACCCATCCCCTGATTTGTTTGAAGAAAACTGGCCACAAAAAAAGTTACAGTATGTATTAAAAACAGGGCAACTTGTGGCTGAGCATCCCCCACCAGGAGTAACGGAAGCATTCATATACAGTGTGAACACAAACACTCCTTGAATTCAAGTAGCTATAGCATCAAAACTTACTGGAATATGCTTATAAATATGGTGAGTGCAGATACATTAACTCAAAATCTTTCTTTTCTCACCCTCAGAATTTCTGTGTACCCCTCGATCACGCCGGATGTGCTGCAGAGAGTCTGGATTGAGCTAGATTATCACATCGATGTTTGCTGAGTAATGGGTGGGGTGCAGATTCTTAATACATTGGTGGCTGCAGTTGCATGAGCTCATAAAGTTTCATGTGGTATCGGTTGGTATCACAGACACTCATTGTGCGCCCCACCCGTTACTCGGCAAACATTGATGTGATAATCTACCTCGGTCCAGACTCTGAAGCATATCCGGTGCGATCGAGGGGTGCACAGAAACTCTGTGGGTGAGAAAAGAAAGATTTTGAGTTGTATCTGCGGTCACCATATTTATGAACGTATTCCCAATAAGTTTTGATGTTATAGCTACTTGAATTCAAGAAGTGTTTTTGATCTCACTCACCCTGTATTATTTATAACTCACTCATAATCCAGAAAATGACATGGGCCACATGCGCAGACAGAGTACAATGCTAAATGATCCAAAACGTCATCTGGTGGGGAAACCTAGTCTAAGATTATGCACATAAATTGTGGAAAACTTCAAACAAATGTTATAGACATTGTTCAAAAATGGCATAATGTACAGAGTCCACAGTGTTTGAAGTAGCTCTGTTGTAAACGCCCTGTCTGATAGATGGGCCGAAAGTTCATAGGGTAAGGAAACAGTGTATGATTATGCAAATCAATTTTTGAATGAACTGAATTAGGCCTTGATAAGTTAATAGCCTTAAAAGAAAAATGTGACAGACACAACACACAGATGGCACACGCACAGTTTTATATCCACAGTCCCAGTGTGGGATAAAAAAAAAAAATCCTTTGACTGTTTGTCCAATGACTTATGGTCTCTAAACGTAAGACTAAATTCCTAAATGGTTAATGCAATATTTTTTATTAAACTCCTCCAATTTATCCTAAAAGTCTACACAACAACCACATGCTGATTTCACTTCCATTTTGGTGGAATACAGCATCAAAATGACAAATATTGTGTCACTGTCCAACTACTTACGGACCTATCTGACTTTGTGTTTCATCATTCACTGTAATAAAAAATTAGAAAAATACTATTTCTTTTCTACAACCCCAAAACAGAAATAGTTGGGATGGATTAGAAATAAATAAATACATAATACAGATATTGTTATTTGACTTTAATTTCATTGCAGACAGTATGAGCCCAACATATATTTTATGTGGTCAGCATCATTTTTGTTAATATACATCCATTCCTGCATTTGACTTGCTTTTAAGATGCCTTCAAATGCCATTTATTGTCTTTTTCACTTTTTTTTAAAATAATGTTTTGTGCACTCAACCAGGGAGCGAAATGCGCGTTACAGATAGCCAGAAGACTTCCCCGATTGTGATCCACAGCCCAAACCCTGCCCCAGAACAGCAACAGACTGTGTTCACCGGTGGTTTTGTGACCCTCAGCAAACCCTCGTCCATCGCCGGATCAGGGAGGAGGGAACCACACTGGAGTCCACAGCTTTCACATGCACACACAAATCCGGAGGCAGGGAAAATCACGAGTCAGAATGCTGCCTCCCAAAGCGTGCCTCGGAATGTAAAGATTCACAACTTGAGGAGCTCAGCTGCTAAGAGGTTTGGTTGCTTGCAGTGCGGCAAGAGCTTCAGATGCTTCAGCCAGCTTGAGATCCACCAGAGGAGTCACACAGGGGAAAAGCCATTCAGATGCACGCTGTGTGGGAAACGATACGCACAAAAAGGCCACCTGTACACGCACCAGCGCACACACACTGGGGAGAAACCGTACCGCTGCCCTGTTTGTGGGAAGGGCTTTATTCAGAAATGCACACTTGATATGCATCAGCGTACACACACTGGAGAGAAACCATTTGTTTGCACCAAATGTGGCAAAGGGTTTACAAAGAACTGTAATCTGAAAAAACACCTTGCAGTACACATGGAGTCTAGTTTGCACATGTTTGGCAATGAACCAACTGTACCTACATTTATTGGGACATTCATCAATGGGGCCACATCAAACATGGTATCCAGTCAACTATAATGTGTTCAGCTGAAATATTTTGTGATTAATAAAGTTATCTTTATTCCAGATGTGATATCTACTGTGTTTAACTTGCATTTACTTTCTAATTTTTTTGTTGACAAAAACAAATCAAGAGTTACAGGTTGTGTTGTGAGCGAGTCCCTTCGGCTGCTCCCTTGTTTGCACTCGGGGTTGTGTTACCATATAAAATACAGGCTGCACTAATCTAGACATAGTAGAAGCATCACAGTTTATGCTAGAAAAGTGGATGAGTCTGTCTTTGGGAATTAGTATGAAATGCCATTGAGCAAGACATCATTTGAATTGAGATTGTGCAGGAAGTAAGTGGTACAAGGAAATAAAATCTACATCTTTATGTAATCAGGTAAAAGTTACTGTGAGAGGGGGCATGAACTTATACTTGTCAGTGTTGAGAGGACCTGGTATTTCAGTGCCAAGTTGGGCTTCAGCTAATGGTGACTATTACTATTTATTTGCAATGTAGTCAATAAAATCAAAGCTAAGAGTGAAAGGTGTTGACCATAACATCCTCAAGCAAAGATGATGCCTTTAAATTGGAGCTGCAACAACAAGCTAATGAAGCCAATTACCAGAAAAGTAATTATTAGCTATTTTGACAATTGCTTAAATCAAGAGAATATATCAAATATGTCTAGTCTCCACTTGTCAAAGGTAGTGCTTTGCTGGTTTTCTTAAAATAACTATGTTGTTGGGACAACACATGTCACCTCATGATGGTATTTGGGTAAAAACTATTTTCTTGCATTCTTGAAAAACCAACCAATTTGAATCAGATGGAATTCATAACCCTGACTGGGCAGTTGGAACAGCCAGTAAGGGTGGCGGTATGTGTCATGGTCTTCATTCATCCAGTAGGGAGTATTAAATGTCCTTAAAATGTAACAGTTTTATTTATTTTATCATAATTCAGCTTGGATGGGGGGAACTCTTTGGTAGACCAGGGGCTGTGCGTTTCTCCAAGTCAAGCTTGAGTTCTGTCAGGAAGGGCATTGGATACAAACTTATGCCAAATCCAATGAGGCAATGTACTGGATCTGCTGTGCAACCGGGGAAGTCCCTGTGCAAACGCGTGCAAACAGCTGAAAGGCAAACAGCAGCATCATAAATTAGCCATTTTCAAAGTAGTTATGATGCACATAATAAAAGAATAGGTACTAACTGCATGTAAAAGAGGAAATCCCCCGAATGGTTTCTGAAATTTAGGCCAGTGTTGTCTTCATCACCAGTGTTCCATCAATTAAATTTTTGATATGAACCATTTTGTAGAACACAGCCTCAATAATGATCAATCATAAATAAATGTTACTGATAATAATAATAATAATAAAAAAACACATTTGTTACATGCCTACATAAAAATTTTTGGTCCCACTAATCCAAAATAATTTATTCTTAATAAATTATATATCAGTAGACATTTGCCTGCCTCGCTATTTCCAGTTTTAAACTGCGTATTGTAAAACGTATTTTAGACGAATAATATATAATCTAAAAGTAAAATGAATGGATGCCATTGTTCATTTCCGTTGCCTGGACTGAGTTTGCGCCCGTACCAGATTTGTATATTCGTTCTCTGCGCATGCGCGAAAAATGGGGAGTTTGATCCGTACTGAGTTTACCCGTTTTGTGTGCGGACCTAAATCAGGTTTAATGTGATATGTGAATAAATTCTGCTTTTATCTCCGCGAAAAACCAGAAGATTGTTCTGTACTGAGTTTACGTTTTCTGTGTGCGAACCAAAAATCAGGTTTACAGACGGATTATTTTTCTCCATAAATTAAAACCAGCTCTCAGTCCTTAGTACAGAACATGACGAAACGTCCTGGTTTTTGCGCATGCGCAGATTGTGAATATACGTCTGACACGAGGGTCATCTCAGTTTCCAGCAATAGTTTTTTTTAATTTATTTTATTACCCACAATCCCTGGCGGCGCAGAGAAGCTATTAGCCGTCGCTGAGCGGTGCGAGAGTCGCAGTTAAAATTTTCTTTGTTCACATTTGTTGTAACGTTTAAAAGCTTCGTGTCCGCCTGTCGGAATGATGTGCAACGGCACAAATCGAAATTTCCGGAGCCAGTTAGCCGCTATCCTGGAGAAACTGACGAACGCGGCCTTGGTGGAAATCAGCAGCCTGGCTGATGAATGCTCGTCTGTCCTCTACAGTGAGATCTCCCAACACAAGACCGAGAACGAGGCGCTCAAACGGAGGTGCTTTTCTCTGGAGATCCAGTTGAAAGCAGCCAGGGAGGCTCACCAGGCTGTCGGCAGCAGGAGGCTCTCTGCAGGTCAGCGCCCACCTCCTTATTCGGTTCAGGAATTAGGAATGTGACCAGACTGTGGCCAAAATAAAGCCTTTGAAAACGCGAGCTTTGACCATTTCTCACTGCTTCCTGACTTAAAAACCACAAGATTTATCCATCAATCATGTTTTTTTTTGACAGATTAATCAATGCATTGACTGACTTATCGCAGAATTTTGATTCAAATGAAACCTTTTGTAAATCGGATCTATGAAAAAAATCTAGGAAAACAAATTGTGGCAGTCAGTAACGGTTACATTTTTAGACCAAGCAGCGGGAAAAAAAAATACGGAATCACTCAATTCTGAGGAAAAAATTATGGAATCATGAAAAACAAAAGAATGCTCCAACACATCACTAGTATTTTGTTGCACCACCTCTGGCTTTTATAACAGCTTGCAGTCTCTGAGGCATGGACTTAATGAGTGACAAACAGTACTCTTTATCAATCTGGCTCCAACTTTCTCTGATTGCTGTTGCCAGATCAGCTTTGCAGGTTGGAGCCTTGTCATAGACCATTTTCTTCAACTTCCACCAAAGATTTTCAGTTGGATTAAGATCCGGACTATTTGCAGGCCATGACATTGACCCTATGTGTCTTTTTGCAAGGAATGTTTTCACAGTTTTTGCTCTATGGCAAGATGCATTATTGTCTTGAAAAATGATTTCATCATCCCCAAACATCCTTTCAATTGATGGGATAAGAAAAGTGTCCAAAATATCAACGTAAACTTGTGCATTTATTGATGATGTAATGACAGCCATCTCCCCAGTGCCTTTACCTGACATGCAGCCCCATATCATCAATGACTGTGGAAATCTACATGTTCTCTTCAGGCAGTCATCTTTATAAATCTCATTGGAAAGACACCAAACAAAAGTTCCAGCATCATTACCTTGCCCAATGCAGATTCGAGATTCATCACTGAATACGACTTTCATCCAGTCATCCACAGTCCACGATTGCTTTTCCTTAGCCCATTGTAACCTTGTTTTTTTCTGTTTAGGTGTTAATGATGGCTTTTGTTTAGCTTTTCTGTATGTAAATCCCATTTCTTTTAGCCGGTTTCTTACAGTTCGGTCACAGACGTTGACTCCAGTTTCCTCCCATTCGTTCCTCATTTGTTTTGTTGTGCATTTTCAATTTTTGAGACATATTGCTTTAAGTTTTCTGTCTTGACACTTTGTCTTCCTTGGTCTACCAGTATGTTTGCCTTTAACAACCTTCCCATGTTGTTTGTATTTGGTCCAGAGTTTAGACACAGCTGACTGTGAACAACCAACATCTTTTGCAACATTGCGTGATGATTTACCCTCATTTAAGAGTTTCGTAATCCTCTCCTTTGTTTCAATTGACATCTCTCATGTTGAAGTCACGATTCATGTCAGTCCACTTGGTGCAACAGCTCTCCAAGGTGTGATGACTCCTTTTTAGATGCAGACTAACGAGCAGATCTGATTTGATGCAGGTGTTAGTTTTGGGGATGAGAATTTACAGGGTGATTCCATAATTTATTCCTCAGAATTGAGTGATTCCATATTTTTTTTCCCTCTGCTTGGTCTAAAAAAGTAACCATTACTGACTGCCACAATTATTTTTCCTGATTTCTTATAGTGTTTCTTAAAGCCAGAAAGTTACCATTTGAAATGACTTTAGTTTTGTGTCATGTCTGTGATCTGCTTTTTTTTCTACAAAATTAAACAACTGAATGAACATCCTCTGAGGCCGGTGATTCCATAATTATTGCCAGGGGTTGTATATACAAGGTTGGGTAGGATTACTTTGAAAGTGTATATATATATATATATATATATATATATATATATACACACACACACACGCTGCTCAAAATAATCAGGGGGAGACTAGTGTTCCTCTATGTGGAGTGTATTTATGGTATAACCATCTGCAGTGCAAATAGAAACCAGTCAAAATCCACCTTCCAAAATGCAATAAAGAAAGGCGCATAGACTGGATCATGCCAACTGCTTGCCCAAAGGATCATTCAAAATTCAAAACATGTTTGCGAGACCATGAATAACAAGATGTTTCATTTGTATTTTGAATAGAATATATTTCTTATTGAAATTATTGGTGAAAATAAGGTGTTGTATTATAATAATAATAATAATAAGTTAAATGTACATACATACACACAAATCAAATTGTAGAAGAGCAGAAATCCAGATTTGACCTTTGACCTTGGTTAATGTTTGACCGCTGATCAATTGGCCTTTTAAGACATGCTTGCTGTGTCGTAACAAGTCCAATACAGCAATAAACGAAGTTCCAGCAAGGCCAATACAATGGAAAATCAAATTTGATCTTTGACAATAAGCAAGGGGTCATCGAAGGTAAAGGGGCATCTCTGAAGGTGCAGGGCGTACCATTGAACATTTCCCTCATGATGACCTGTGACGTGGTCAAGAGGTCAAGCAAGATGATGCTGAAGACACTGTCCATGCAAATTGGCATGACTTTGCAAGACACACACAGCTCGCCTCTAACACAGGTTTTTTCCACATTCATGCATGTGTATGTGATGCAATTCATTTCATATAAACAAATGAATTAAGATTTGCATACTTTATCTACATGCTGTATCATGTAACCTTTTGATGGCAAAATAAGATTTTTGATAACACTAAATCATAATATCATAATCAAAACAAATATTGTTAGGTTCATAAACCTCTTCAGGTGATGTATAAGCTGCACAAAACACCTTCTTGTAGAGGGCACAGGGGGTGTTTGCCTGTTGCAGTTTCCATAGGAGTTCAATCAAATAGTTTAAAAACCACTTCCTTATCCACAGCTACGATGTGTGTGTGTGTTTTTGCATATTTTAAAATGAAGTGCGTTACAAAGTGCTCATGGGTTGGGATTACAGAAGAGACCCCTATCTTTGTCTATTCCCTGCCTTTCAACATACACCTACATCCATGGAAGGTGGAAGTTAGTCAGAGTTGGGGTGCTGAGAGAAGGTTCACGCTCAGTTACATTAATTGCATGTCTCCCACACAATCAGGTTTTGATTTTATATATACATTCTATTAAACCTGTATTAATGGTAAATGTCCACCAGGTGGAGATATTGCTCCAATTTAAGAACCTTCAGTACAAGCTGATGTGGGACATGATGACGGCCAACATGTTGCTTATGTTAGTAGTATTATATCATCGCTGTAAATGTTTCAACACTATATAATCTGAATATGACATGTCTGATCAGACATTCTTGGTTATGGCTGTTAATGATTCACATAAATTAGCACCCTAATTGGCATCTTATTTATGTCACCAAAATTTGTTAACACACATGTCCAATGTAATAATTAGTGAAACAGATGCAACATATTTCAACATTATTTGTAAAAATTTTCAATTTTAAATGTGTTCATGTTACATGCAGTTTGTGAACTGCAACACACTTGGATTTTTTTTTTTTTTTTTATTTTTTTTTTTTTTTAACTTTAGTTCTGAATATGACCATTTCTGCAGGTGCCAAGCATGTATGTGCAAATTACTTTACCTAATGGTTTAGGGTCAGGATTAGTATAAGTGTTGTCAACATGACCTGTCACAGTTTGATTTCTGCTTCCTTTTACAGAGCAGCAGCACTCCGCGCCAACCATTCAGGGTGTTTTTGGAAAAGAGTGGTGCATGGACCTATGGCGGGACAATAAACTTCCCCATCAAAGGAAAACTATAATGGAGTCTGGTGCTATGACAAGCATGGCAGCACAAGTCTGTGAATAATTTTACAACTCGTGCATTTTTCTTTAAAGTGATTAAACCACTCAAAACTGTTTCTTACATGCCTTAATTTTTAGGCTATAGATTTGATGGATGGAGAGCCAGATCTCATCTTTGTTAAAGAGGAAACATATGACGACCACTCCAATGGCCAGCAGATGAGAGTGACTGATAACAGAAAGCGTAAGTTTAGGTTTATTAAAATGCAGTCAGGTCATGAATTATTTGATCAAAGTTTTGGCATGTTATCTGTTTGCCACATCATAGTGGATTTGAAAGAAGATAATGAGTATTCCTTCATAAAAACAGAACAGCAATTTATTATTTGCTTTAAGCCAAATTTCTAAAAGAGAACATAGAATGTTATACAATCTATCAGCTATATATCTATTGCTGAAGGTAAAAATGCCCCAAACTCAAGCAGGAACTGAGCACACCCTCAGTGGTAGCCAGGCACCACCAACAACAAAAAATCTGGTTATGTTTATTGGTGCTTTTTCACTTCACGGTACCTGGTCGACTCAACGCCATTCTGTCCACCTATTTTTGTTTTCCGCTGACCAAACCTGGTACCAGGGTATCGCCTTTGTCGTGGTTCCAAATGAGATGAGGTGATACCAAATGAACATGAAATGACATGAACATACTGCAGATTAATGATTGGTCAGAGGGAATAATCACTATTACTGTGCCATTGTACAAGACTGGAGACCAAAGATGTCTTGAACAAACCTGCCATCATTCAGCAGGTAGCGCTGTGTGGACCGTACTATAATGCAAAAGCTAATTTACTAATGAGGGTGTGTTGTGTTAAAAATGGCTTCACGGTGGTTTTGTGCATTGCTATGATGAATTAGGGGCATTGCAGTTAGCAGTGTAAAATGAAGCACCTGGTACTAATATATATATATATATAATAAACATTTGTTCCTAAATTAATAAAATTTATACAGGGGTTTCCTAGAAATCACCACATGCAACAACAACAAAAAAACCCACCAGTAATAAAAGCATACTGCAACAATGCACAAAAATCCCAAATTCAAGAGCTTATGAAAAGGTCTAATGGACTTAATGTTTGTTGTTTTCACTGCTGTGGATTAGCAGTTCCTGTCCATCTGCATGAAATAAAATCCAATATGTTGTCGAATGCATGCTTATTTGTCCATCTTGTTTATTTTGTTAATGTAAAAGTCCTTATGTTAAGTAACAGCAAACACTGTGGTGTGCACATGTGCTATGCTGAGTTCCTGTCTGTTGTTAAACTTGGCCCCAAGGGACATGCTGCTAAAAACTGAGTTCCAAATACAGAAAAAGTGACCTTTATTCATCTGCGACTTGTACTCTGGAAAATATGGAATTTATACAGTGTCAAATCAAAGCATGCTGTATGTTGCCCCAAGGTGCTTCACAAGAGTAAAGTCTGCCCTCACTCACCCTCTGAGCAAGTGCAGTGGCAACAGAAAAACTAATTACAGGAAGAAACCTCAAGCAGACTGGACTCAGTGGGGGTGACTGTCTGATTTGCCCATGCTACCAATACCAAAATGACAAGCAAAGCACCACAAAGAAGTGTCACACATGTGAAGACTGAAATGTAGCTAAGTAAACATATACATATAGAGTACAACAACTGGGGGGAATCCAAATGGCGCACAAACAGCATAAATGATACAGAAACAAGTGATTTAAAATGGCATTTTCATTTAAATGTTAGTTTGTCCAAATACTTTTGGAACTAGAATAAGTGGTGTAATTTGTACATCTGCTTTCATCTTGAGCTCATATTCAATACGTGCTTTCACCTGCAGTATGTTGTGGTAGACAGTGTCCCAATATTTACATACTTTTCTATACATTGTGATCACATGGTTTTCTGGGATTAAGCTGTGTTTATCCTAATTTGACAGGTGTTGGAATGTTTGAGGAGAACAGCATGATTCATAGATCTGTCAGCGAGCTGCAGCTTCACGCGGGAGAGTTAAACAACTTTGCTTTGGTGGCTCACGTGCAACCGCAACAAGACACGCAACCAACTTTTATGGACAAGTTGATAGAAGATGCATCAATGAGTAATCTGGTTGACAACAGTAACCCTCAATCAACCACCGGTGACTACACAGATTTCACGAACAGTATCCACATGAATGCCACCAAACAGCTCCTCATTCAGCCAAAACAGATGAAATCGCTTAAACGGTTCCAGTGCTTATACTGCGGGAAAATATTCAACTATCTGAGCAGTTTAAAAGTCCATATCAGACGACACTCGGGCGAGAAGCCGTTTAGCTGCATAGTTTGCGGAAAGCAGTTTGCTCAGAAAACCTACTTGAAACTGCACCAGCGCGTGCACTCGGGGGAGAAACCATACAGTTGTCCAGAGTGTGGCAAAAGCTTCTCCCAGAAAAGCTCTTTGAACATTCATCGTCGAACGCACACGGGTGAGAAGCCATACAGCTGTGTGGACTGTGGGAAAAGTTATGCATACAAATACAGTTTAAATCACCACCAGTGTTTGAGTTAACTGAAGCCGCATTAATAGCTTGGTTGTTGTTTCAGAGTCTCATGATGATGATGCCAGTGTTTTATTTCCGCAGAAAGTTGAAATGTGGAGGGAAGTTGTGTATTTTACATATTTAAACTGTATCATAGCCACAAATGTGTTTTATTTATTTGAGCTATCGTTCTGTGTAGATCCCTCCTTAATATTTGTCAGGTGTTATCACCTCATTCTAGCCAAACCAGTAACTCTGCCGTTTGGAACTGTGTAGCTGGTTGACCAGCTAGCAGCTGCTGTGATGTTTTTTCAAACAAACACTGCCATGATGTTACAGTCAGAGGTGGGAAACCGTGTCTTCAGCGAGTAATAGTCCTGCCACATATTTATTCCTTCCACAGGCTAAACCAGCTGGTTCAACTCTTCAGCAGATAGATGCGCTAAATCAGTGAAATCACCTGTTTTAGGTAGGACTTTTACTCACTGAAATCAGGGTTTTCCACCTCTGGTTATAGTGTTTTTAGGTTTACTGCCCCACCCAACGAGGTTTGTTTTCACTTGTGTCAAAACCAGAAACGCACTGATTTTCATTCAACTTGGTGATGTTAGGCCTCGTCTGGAATGGATACCAATAGAGCTGGAGCTTTTTTCTTTTCTTTAATTGGTTTGTCATATCACTGTCGCTATATGATATCAGTATATGTGGCTGTAAGTGTGATTCACAACAGGGCTTCTTTGTAGCCAGTGTTTATTTTCTTAAAAATGTATTTTACAGTTTCGTCAGTCTTGCACATTTTAAACAACGTTTTCCTCCTATTTTTTTAAATTTTATTTTATCAGAAAAGCATGTTGATTGTGTTGGGCTTTTGTAGCACTTTGTCATATGACTTGAACTTATTTATTTGGCACAGAACTTGTCAATAACAAACTGATATACAAGACAATTCCACAGTGACGTGTGACCAAAAAAGGGAGTGAGCAGAAGCAAAGCTTATAAACGCCCACCCCATATATACATACATACATATATACACATTACCTACCCCCAGAGCAAGCACACAGGCGACAGTGGTAAGGAAAAACTCCCTCTGATGTATTGAGGAAGAAACCTCAAGCAGACCAGACTCTAAGGGGTGACCCTCTGCTTGGGCCATGCTACAAATACATTTAACAACACAAACTCAAATCCCATTATCATAAACATATCAAGTGAACACCGTGTCTTCGTCTACATACATATTTACATACATATACAGTATACATGTATACACACACCAACATACACCTACACATACATACATAATTACACACACATATACACACATACATAGATATACATACATGCACATACACAAATGAATGTTACTGAACAAGTTCACAATTACAACTGACAATACAAAACTCATCGTACTTCATTAGATACATATCTTGAAAACATAATTTTTTATATTGATTTTTAAACTGATATTTGGACATCGTTTGAGTTCATCCGTCAGGTTATTCCATAATCTAGGGCCACACATGGAGACACAGAAACCTTTCCTGGTTGTCGGCGCGCCAGCAATTTTAAAATTATACAAGCCCCGTAAATTATATTTTCCTTCTCTCTCAGTAAAATATTCTTGAATTCTAAATGGCACTTGTTTATTTTTCACTTTGTGCATTTATTGAACAGTCTTGAACGAAATCATATAATTAAGTTTTAATATTTGAGATTTATTGAACAGTGGGTTGGTGTGGTCTCGATAACCTGCATTATGAATTGTCCTTAATGCTATTTTTTGAAGAATGAATAATGGTTGCAATGTAGCCCAAACTTCAGCGCAATAAGTCAAGTAGGGTGCAACCAAAGAACAATAGAGAGTATGTAGTGCTCTGCAATCAAGAACATGCTTTACTTTATTTAATACTGCAATACTTTTTGATACCTTCATTTGAATATGCTGAATATGAGCTTTCCAGTTAATTTTTTCATCAATAATGACACCTAAAAACTTATTCTCTTTGACACGTTCTGTGTTTACCCCATGTATATTTAACTGAATTTGTATGTCGTTTTTATAATTTCCAAATAACATCAATTTAGTTTGACAAATTTAATGATAATTTGTTAATATCAAACCATCTCTTTAACTTTATCATTTCTGTTCCTAAATCAGATAATAATTATTGCAGATTTTCCCCTTGAGCAAAACAGGTTTGTGTCATCTGCAAAGAGCACAGTTTTAACCATATCTGAAACTTTAAATAAATCATTAATGTGTAAAATAAATAATTTTGGGCCCAACACAGAACCCTGTGGTAGCCCGCAAATGATGTCCAGATATGAAGAACAGTATTCCCCGAGTTTAACAAACTGCTTTCGGTTTTGTAAGTAGCTTTTAATCCAACTCAGAGCACCTCCTCTGATCCCATACAGTTCCAACTTTTGAAATAATATATTGTGATCAATTGTGTCAAAAGCCTTTCTTAAGTCAATAAATAAACCTGCAACTATTACCCTTTGGTCCACGTTTATTGATCTCTTCTATGGAATCGAACAATGCCAGTGTCGTGGACCTTTTTGCTCTAAAACCATACTGACTTTCATCAAGCAAGTTGTGTCGATCTATAAATTTATCCAGTCTGCTATTGTAATGTTTTTCCAGTATCTTTGAAAATTGTGACAGTAGAGACACAGGCCTGTAGTTAGTAAAAAGATGCTTGCTGCCAGATTTGAATAAAGGTACACTTTTGCCACTTTCATACTGTTAGGAACAATCCCAGTTTGAAATGATTTGTTAAAGATATATGATAATGGTTTTAAGATTTCAGTAATTATTCGCTTTACTAAGGACATATGTACCTCATTATGATCTGTTGACTTTTTACTTTTACATGTACTAACTATGTTAATAATTTCCCTTTCATTTACTGGGCTGAGAAGCATTGTGTGCGGATTTCTGGCGATTAATTGCTGATTTTCCCAAGTACTGTGTGGGATTTCAGCTGCCAGATCTGGCCCAACATTAGCAAAAAATTTATTGAAACTATTCACTACTTGGCTCATGTTATATTCATCTTTGTTGTCATAAGTAAAGTATGCTGGATAGTTATTAGGGCCCGAGTAGGAAAAAGTCCTACGAGGACCCTATTGTAATTGCGCTGTTTATTAATTATTATTATTATTATTATTATTAGGGCCCGAGTAGGAAAAAGTCCTACGAGGACCCTATTGTAATTGCGCTGTTTATTATTATTTATTAGGGCCTGAGTAGGAAAACGTCCTACGAGGACCCTATTGTAATTGCGCTGTTTTTTATTATTTATTATTAGGGCCCGAGTAGGAAAAAGTCCTACGAGGACCCTATTGTAATTGCGCTGTTTTATTATTATTATTATTATTAGGGCCCGAGTAGGAAAAAGTCCTACGAGGACCCTGTTGTAATTGCGCTGTTTGTTTATTTATTTATTTATTTATTATTATTCTCACTCTTGAAATCGAAATTTCGGCCTGTTCCCGTGTTCAAAAACTCACCAAACTTTGCAAAGTCGTCTGGCCAGATCCGAAATTCGATATTTTAGGGGTCGTGCACAAGGTCGCAGCGAAATAGCGCCTCCTAGAAATTTTCCAAAACCCCTCCGCATTGGGGGTTTTTCGTCGTAGCCTCACGAAATTCGATACACATATTTACCATGTCGACAGGAAGTCGGCCGTTTTGATTTTAAGTTTTGATTTTGAGCTCATTTTTGCCATTTTTGGCCATTTCCACTACTTACATTTGAACGAACTCGTCCTAGGGATTTCATCCAATCGTCTTCAAATTTGGTCAACATCATCTTGACCCCATGGTGATCAAAAGTTATCAAAAGAATGTAATTAGGTCAAACGGCGTTGCTGCTAGGGTTCGTCAAACTTTGGCGAGCTTTTCAGAGCACGCTATTTCACTTCGAATGGCTGTCACGCCCACATACTTCATCATAGGTCCTTCAAACTTGTTGGACATGATGAGGGCTCCGCCCTGAACGTCTGCATATATTAACTTCCCACATCTGCCCTAGCACCCCCCGGTGGTAACAGGAAATGTCATATTTTTACTTTAAGAGGTCCTGATGTTACATAGTTAACCCAATCAACTTCATTCCACTTCTGAAACATGCAGAACAAGTTGGTGAACATAGGTGATGAACGCCGTGAAGTTATGAGTAACGGCGTCCGTGTGGCGGTGTGCCGAATATCGCCCCTTCGCCATGAAATTACGTTCTTCCTTTTGATGGCTTTAATTTTGTCATATCATCATGAAAGTTGGCCATTTTGAATTTTCTTGTCATTTTGGTGTGATTTACACATGTTGTATTTGAACGAACTCCTCCTAGGGATTTTGGCCAATGCACTTCAAATTTCTTTCACAGCATCCAGAGATGGTGATGATCAAAAGTTATCGAAAGCTTTTCTCTATGTTGAAGGGTGTGGCCGCTATGGCGCCGCCATTTTGACCCTTCGCCATGGAACATTATACTTAAACAGGCACTGATATCACATAGTTAACCCCATCAACTTCCTTCCACTTCTAAAACATGCAGAACAAGTTGGTGAACGTAGGCGATGATCGCCGTGAAGTTATGAGTAACGGCGTCCGTGTGGCGGCGTGCTGAATATTGCCCCTTCGCCATGAAATTACGTTCTTCCTTTTGATGGCTTTAATTTTGTCATATCATCATGAAAGTTGACACACAGGTCAAGCATGACAACCTCTTACAATTCATAGGGGCTTCGCCCATGGGCGGGGCAAAATGCCTCAATAGCGCCCCCTTGAAACTTTCAAAAAACCCTCCCCATAGTGGTTTTTTTGGAGTAGGGAGATGAAAATTGGTACACGTGTGACTTGCATAGACGTACAAAAAAGTCTCTTGCACCATTGGTGTACTCCAAACAGGAAGTCTGCCATTTTGAATTTTCTTGTCATTTTGCCATGATTTCCACACGTTGTATTTGAACGAACTCCTCCTAGGGATTTTGTCCAATGCACTTCATATTTCTTTCACAACATCCACAGATGATACTGACCAAAAGTTATCGAAAGCTTTTCTCTATGTTGAAGGATGTGGCCGCTATGGCGCCGCCATTTTGACCCTTTGCCATGGAACAACCAGTCATGATAACTCCTTCATGCTTTGCCTGATTGACTTGAAACTTCACATGTGTGATCACGGTTGGCCCCTGAACACACCTGACCCCTCTGTTTGTACACTGAGTGTCCCTAGTGGATGAACCATCAACATGTCATAACTCCTTCATGCTTTGTGTGATTTGCTTAAAATTTTAACTGTGTGATGAGTGGTTGCCCCTGTATGCACATGCCCACATCTGGTCACAAGGGCACGCATTAGCCTGGGTAGGCGGTCGTGCGGAACGAGGGCCCGTATATGACTGCTTGCAGTCCTAGTTTGATTTGGGTTTATTTGCTATAATACTATTCAATATTTTCCGTGTTTCCTTTATATTGTTTTTATTATCGTTTAGTATTTTTCCAAAGTATGGTTTGTTTTTTTTTACAGTTCCGCATAATAGTTGTTATTTTTATAGTCCTTATATTTAACCTCTGCCTCTCTTGATTCACTTTTAATGAATTCTCTGTATAGCCTATTTTTCTTTTTACATGCCTTTTGAAGACCTTTTGTTATCCATGGGTTAGCTTTATAGTTATTATTTTTATTATACTGTATAACTGGACAATTTTTGTTATATATATTGAGAAATATGTTTTCAAATTCGGAATATGCTAAATTCGCATCTTGCTGATTGTAAATGGGATTCCAATCCTGTAAAAGTAAATCATTTTTTAAGGCAGTGATAGCTTCTTCAGATTGCAGGCGCTTGCAATATTGTTTTTTCTCAGTACATTTTTTATTAAACTTCAAATAAGTTACTATAAAAATTGGTAAATGGTCACTAATATCATTAATTAATAAGCCACTTAGTGTTTTGGTATCAATATCATTTGTAAATATATTATCAGTGAGAGTAGCTGAATGTGAAGTGATTCTTGAAGGCCTAGTAATTTTTGGATATAGATTTAGACTGTACATAGTGTTAATGAAACCTTCAGTTACTATATGCTGATGCGGGTTTAAGAGATCAATGTTTATATCTCCACAAACAAATACTCGCTTATTACCCATCTGTGAAAACAATTTCTCTGTCCAATTTGGAAATTTGTCAATTTTAGAGCCAGGAGCTCTATATATGCAGCTAATAATTATATTTTTGCCTTTTTTTCATACCTATTTCAGTTGTGATGGATTCCAAAAGATTTTCCACAGCCATTTGATCTTTAATTTTGTAGTTAATCCTTTTGTCAACATACAAAGTCACTCCTCTTCCTCTATTTCGTCTATTCAGATGATTAAATTCATAACCCTCCAGCTCATAGTTTGTGTCATCACCCTCTGTAAGCCATGTTTCAGTTATGACAATTATACTGACTGGTTGACAAAATTGTTTTAAATAGTCTTTGATACTCCCAAAATTTTTGTACAGACTCCTGCTATTAAAGTGGATTATTGACAATTTCCCATCACTTGAAATGCAGTTATTGTGTTGTTCCTCTGTATAATACTGACAGTTACTATCTATGAAGGAATACAAATGATTGTCTGGATCTATCTCATATTCCAGATCTTGTATATGATGCTCAGTATACTGAAAAGGTTGTAATTCCACATTCTCATAACCGTGCATGATCTCAGTTATACTATTACTGTTCAGAAGCACCGACGAATGGTCTGTATGTTTGTCAGTCATTATGAAAGTTGGTTGCGTTCACGTACCATGTTTTATTCATATTTTGTCAATTCCTCCATGCTTCTGATCAGCAACACTTTGGCTTCTTCTGGAGACCCGTTCAGTTTGATCAATACTTTACAGTTTGTAGTCCATGTGTTTTGAATTTTTTGTTGTTTTCTCAAGTATCTTGCCTTTTTTGTTATATCTGCGTTGTGTTTAGTGAGATGTTCATTTAAGTAAACATTGGATCCTTTAAGTTTATATCCTTATTTAAGCAGAGTTGTTTTGTCTTTCCTGTTAACAAACCTCATGATGACTGTAGGTTTGTCTGCTGAATTCTTTCTGGGTAACGGATGACATGCTTCAATAGTGTTTAAATCCATATCAATCCCCTTAGTTTGTAAAAAAGCAGCAACTTGTTGCTCTGTGGAGCGTTTGTCTTGTTCATCGGGCTCCCCCGTTACCAGAGGCTGCTGCCTGCGCATACGATCTGGGTCTGATGTAGAGCCCAGATACAACAACATCGTTCATTCGCCGGCACTGCTCCATCTCAGTCACCCTTCTTTCCAACGATGCGATCTGTTTGTCCTTCAGCTCAATAAGGCCTCGCAGGTCCTTAACTTCCTTCACTAGTGCCAGTATCTCCTTCTGCTGAGTTTTTACGGCACAAACCTCCTCTGTGAGAGTATCCAGAACCTTCTTAATATCCTCCAGATCCTCCTTCACGGGTGCTTTCTTTGGCCCCATTCTCACCTCTTAACAGCTGTTTGTTGTGCAACAGCTGTTAGCCGAAACTTACTTATTGCGTGCCTCACTGAGCACGTTTACATGACCATAAGAATCAGCTGACTGTAATAATCTGATCTGACGTGTTTACATGCACTTTGGTAAACAGACAAAAACTGGGCTTACATGGTTTCAGTTCATTAGTTGGATTTCATTGAAAGTGGAGAAACAAGAAAGGGCAGCTCCTGAACAAAAACCATAGACTGTATACAGAAAAAAGTGCTCTACCTCTCTGTCTGCGAGGACGTGCACAGAGTTGATATCCTTGCGTACAAAAACTGAGGAAATGTGGCATTCTTTGAGCAAACTCCGGTCAACTTCAATAAATATGAAACCGCACAGATCCCCCAAACATTTGCTCTTTAAAAGGCTGAAACACACAGAACCATTGAAGCACACTTTTTTTGGACACACAACGCTGAACCTTGTGATCTGATGAAGGATATTACGAGGCCCAACGTGACAACGGTCCATCCCGCTGTACCTCTGGAAATGTGAGTGCTGTTTGCTTTTACAAATGTAAAAGAACAAAATAAATTTAAAGGTTTATATGTACCAAACAAATCGGAGTATTGGGAAGAAATCCCAGTGTGTTAATCCGATTTCTCATAATTGTTTAACTGCCAATAATCAGCTAGCAACCGGATTTGTATCTGCATGTAAACGGAGCCAGTGTTTTTTCCTGGAGGAAGCGTTCAAGTGTTACAGATTACATTTCATTTGGGATTAGATGGCAGTGTTTCATTGTCTATGTTGGCACTGGTTTTTGGTACCTTTTACAGTGTACATCCTGTTTGTCAGATTATAAATAATCACACCAACAATTATTATAAAAAAAACAAAACAAAAAACAACCTTGATCTTACACATCTTTCTTTGTGTCACTCATGGCAGTTTATGTTGAGCTTAACTGCTTTTGTCTATTTGTTAGCAGCACTCGCAAGTTGTTGCTGTTGCACTACTATTCACTACAAATAGGAAATGGGTGTGGTGTTCTGAGAAAAAAAAAAAAAAAACACGATTTCCCAGGAATAGCTATTCCAGATTACTATACACACACACCATAAAATTCTCAAATGCATCTAGATATCAAAGTAGAACCACTTTAAATTTTACTATGATGTTGGATATTTTGTGTCTTAATGGATGTTATGAACTCAGCACAAATTTAGCAGCAGCATGCTGAGTATTTTTGCTCCACCTGGTGTGCACAGTGAATCAGCCCAGCTGTCTGGTTTGGAGAGTCATTACCAAATATTACTATGTGTTTATAATAAACCTTTGACGTTATTTTCAGACTGATGTTCATATGAAGGGTGACTGGCTTAAATTAGACGTTTGCTGTGATCGTTATTAATGTGCAAAGCTCAGAGTATGACACAAAGTAGGCTATTTGCATTTTGTCATACACTTTATGTAAATTCATCCATGGTTCTGTTATATTTAAGTTGAAAATGTGTATATTAACACTGCAAGGGCTTTATCTCTTGCAAACATGTAGCTTAGACACCAGAATGAAAACTACCTCTTCACAGTTAAAAGTTAAAGTGTTACCGTATCACTGTACTCTCACCGCTCTTTGCCACCCACATACTGTCCATTTCAGAAGGCGGTGAAGCCCGTGTCTTATAAAGAAAGAAAAAGGACTGTTTGTTTATGTAAGTTTGTCATGTTTAAATGACTGGAGAGTTCCAGAAATTGTGGTTTGTAATGTTGCTGTTTTAAATAAATGGTCTTGTATCTGTGTTGTGTCATTATTGCAGCTTTGTTTTTCTTCTGTGTTCATCACTGGGGCAGCATGGTGGTCTACTGGTTAGGACTGTTGCTTCACAGAAAGGTCATGGGATCGAGTCCCACCTGTAGCCTTTCTGTGTGTGAAGTTTGGATGTTCTCCCCGTGTTTGCGTGGGTTCCCTCGGGGTGCTCCAGCTTCCTCCCACATCCAAAGACGTGCCAGTTAGGTGGACTGGAAACTTTAAATTTTTGGTAGGTGTGCAGGTGAGAATGAGAACAGAGTGGCATCCTGTCCAGGGTGTGCCACTGCCACGCCTCGCCCTATGACTGCTGGGAGAGGCTTCAGTCCCCCCCGTGACCCTTTACCTCCACCAACCAAGTTGGGCGGAGGTTATGTTTTAACCCGTTTGTCTGTGAACAGCCTGTAACCCACAATTTTTCATATATCATTATGAAATTTTTACAGAGGATTCATATCATGACAGGCAAGGACTGATTCCGTTTTCAAGGTCAAAGTCAGGAAAAATCTTGGAGAATTGGAAAAAAATCCCTATCCTTTATCACTGAATGAATATTAAAAATTCATGGCTGTCAAAAAAGATTTTTCATATTTGAGAGTGTTACATAGAATATTATCCTTTATTGTCTTGATAAAGTTTGATCCGGTCTGATCTGGATTACAGATTTTCTAGCCATTTAAATTTAACACTGAAAACCCAATTAATGTATATTTGACATATCTTAAACATGCCCCAATCATACTCGTATTTGTACGTGAGGTGCAGACTGGCACTCACTAGCGTTTGATCCAGATACTGGCACTGTCAATGAATAGACTAAGTTTGATCTGCATTGCGGATTTTGTGGATATTTGATTTTAACATTGAAAAGACCCTTTGATCTACATTTTTGTATTATATTCTATCTTATGAAAAGCCACTTCTAACAGAACTTTGACCTTGAAATTTTTTTCCACGAAAAAAATTTGTGGAATTGGAAACTGGTGTTGGTGGAGATTTGCGCTCTGAGTGCAGTGCTCTAGTTGGAGTAAGGGCTTGAAGATGAGTGAGTGTTCACCAGTGCTACTCAATCAATCACTCTACTTCCAAGTTCGTACAAGAGAAGAGTTACTTGTACCAAGTACAATGGGATTTCTGTGCAGAGATTAAAACCATCACTGAGTGAATTATTCTCCTGTATGCTGCTTACATTACCACTTTAGAATGAACCATTTGATCGAGTGTTTGCTTTAGCAGAGTAAGTAAACAAGCTACAGCAAGTTGGTGTATAATAATGAATTATTTAATGAGTTTTTCAAGTTTAAACCAACTTGAACTTGGATGTAAAAAACAAAAACACTAAACTGCTAAAAAGTAGTACTAAAGACAAAAACCAGGACATTTAAAAAACATTTTTTGGATAAAATACTAAGGATTACAAGTCAGTTCAAACATTAACTACCTCTATACTGGGTACACAGCTCATTTAAATAAAATACTGCTACTGTTCTTATACCGCGAACGGTCACTGATGTGGTTCGGGTACCGATATTTCAAGTGATCTTTCTGCAGGCTTTTCTCCAACCACCTCGCGATTTCTGTGTGCCATTAGATGGTGGTTGAGGTTCACTTTTTGTGTGAAAGTCTTTCCACATTTGAAACAATTGAACGGTCGCTCTCCGGTGTGAATACGTAGGTGACACTTCAAATTCCCCTTCTGGGTGAACCCTTTCCCACACAAGTTGCAGCTGTAGGGTTTCTCGCCCGTGTGGACCACGTAGTGAATCCTCAGCGCAGAGGGATTTGCAAAGGTCTTCCCGCACAGCTCGCAAGACTTGCTGACTCGCACAGGAGGAACCGGTGGTATGCAGGTGTGTGTGTTTAGTTCGTCCCTGTGGGGGAAGTGCTGCTTACAGATGTTGCAGTAGGTGGATTTGTGCGATTTCATGTGGTGCGTTAACGTGCCCTTGTGGAAGAAGGTCCTGCTGCATACTTTACATGTGAATTTGTTGTTTGTGTTGCTGGTGCTGTGTAAATGAAGCATATTAAAATGCCTGCGTGCGTCTTTTTCCTGATGAGTGTTGTGTTTGGACTGCACCGGTAACTTCTGCACGTTTTGACTTGGTCCAGCTGCAGCTACTTTTGGTTCCTGCTGACTTTCTTGTACAAACTGTACATCATCATCCTCATCCTCGTCCTCATCATCTTCGATTGGGATGATGTGGCTGCTGTATGCCTCGGCTGCGTCGCTGACGGTCACCAACTGCACAGAGGGGTCTTGAAGGCCATCTGCAGTAGCAACCTGTTGCTCCTCCTGGTCAAACGACATGCTGCAAGTGCTACCTTCCATTGTGTAAGCGTCGGACAGCTGCTCCGGCTCCTGTGCTATGCATTCATCATCTGTCGCATACAAAAAGGGGAGATGAGAAACAGTAAAACGGTGTGTAAAGCTACTAAACCTGCAGCATGTCTCGCCTCATGCCAAACTTGTGTCTTACCTTCTGTGTTAAGCGCTTCCTGCTGGCAATTGCTAGCTTCCTCCTCATAATCCTCCTCTTTGACCTCAGTTACAGTAATATGATCAGAAATCATCGCCATGGACTGAAAAGTCAAAATACACAACAGTAGTTGGTTGTATACAATAATGTGGGAGCACAGCTTGAAACGCAGGCTTTGTTTATAACCTTACTGTACATAGACTACAGGCTTTTTTTTTGATAAGACAAATTTTAGATGCAAATTTATGTGGATTACCACATTTTGACACGCACAATCAAATTACAGTGTATCATGGCAGTCAGGTGACCTACGTGCAGCCACGATCTTCACAACAGAGACTCCAGCTGCCGATTTCTGACCCGATCTTCCCATTCCAACAATTGTGATGGCTCTAAAGATAATCTTATCAGATATTCCTGCCGTGTGTGGTGTGTTTAGAGTGTTCTAGTCTGCTCGGAAGGACGTCGGCATGGCTCAGACCTCAAATCGTGAATATTCAACATGCTGGATTGTCTTGGCCCGATGTCCCAGCGTGTGGTGTGTACCCGAGCACAAACAAGCACGCAGCCTGTTGAATATGACATGTAGCCAATCAGAAAGTGAGGTG
Source organism: Thalassophryne amazonica (assembly GCF_902500255.1). Lineage (NCBI taxonomy): Eukaryota > Metazoa > Chordata > Actinopteri > Batrachoidiformes > Batrachoididae > Thalassophryne > Thalassophryne amazonica. The sequence goes on from NC_047118.1 coordinate 20,263,966, forward strand.
ACGGACACACGCAGGGGAATCCAAAACTGTTTCTCCGAAGTCACGTTTGATCTCAAGAAGTTTTGCGAGATTTCCCAACCGACCTGGAAATGGTCCTGAGTGAAATCTGTTCATGCGTGGTGTGTTGTCTTTACCATGTGACTGCACACCACACACTGTATGACCAAAACTGTTATATCTATAATTTTTTTTAAATCGCCACGTGTGGGGTTTCTCACCTATTGAAAACCTACCGACAATTTTAAGATCTTGCTGTGTGAACCAGGCATTACACATTGTGGCTTGGCGTCCCCGGCTGGCAGTAACTGAAGCATTCATGTACAATTCAACACTCATAGTCCCAAAAATGATGCACACGTGCACAGAACAAGCACAACGCCATATGACTCAAAAGTTCACAGGGTGGAGAAACCTACGATTATGCACATAAATTTCTGAATCAGGTGGACAGGTTATAATAAACAATACTCAACAATACTATAATGTCTATATATAATGGGAAGTTTAAATTGTCCGTAGGCATGTGGGTGTGAATTTGTTTGTTTGTTTCTATCTGGCCCTGCAACAGACAGACGTCCTGTCCAGGGTGTACCCCGCCTCACGCTCTATGACGGCTGGGACAGGCTCCAGCTCTCCATTACTCCTAAATGGAGTAAGCGGTAGAAGATGAGTGAGAGTGTATTTTATTTTATTGTATGGTTGCTTTTATTCCTGTGAATTTTCTTTATTGATTTTACTGTAGAACACTGGTCACCTTTTGGTTGCTGTAAAGGGTTATACAACCCCTGGCAAAAATTATGGAATCACCGGCCTTGGAGGATGTTCATTCACTTGTTTAATTTTGTAGAAAAAAAAAAAAAGCAGATCACAGACATGACACAAAACTAAAGTCATTTCAAATGGCAACTTTCTGGCTTTAAGAAACACTATAAGAAATCAGGAAAAAAAAATTGTGGCAGTCAGTAACGGTTACTTTTTTAGACCAAGCAGAGGGGAAAAAAAATGGAATCACTCAATTCTGAGGAAAAAATTTTGGAATCATGAAAAACAAAAGAACGCTCCAACACATCACTAGTATTTTGTTGCACCACCTCTGGCTTTTATAACAGCTTGCAGTCTCTGAGGCATGGACTTAATGAGTGACAAACAGTATTCTTCATCAATGTGGCTCCAACTTTCTCATGATTGCTGTTGCCAGATGAGCTTTGCAGGTTGGAGCCTTGTCATGGACCATTTTCTTCAACATCCACCAAAGATTTTCAATTGGATTAAGATCCGGACTATTTGCAGGCTGTGACATTGACCCTATGTGTCTTTTTGCAAGGAATGTTTTCACAGTTTTTGCTCTATGGCAAGATGCATTATCATCTTGAAAAATGATTTCATCATCCCCAAACATCCTTTCAATTGATGGAATAAGAAAAGTGTCCAAAATATCAACGTAAACTTGTGCATTTATTGATGATGTAATGACAGCCATCTCCCCAGTGCCTTTACCTGACATGCAGCCCCATATCATCAATGACTATGGAAATTTACATGTTCTCTTCAGGCAGTCATCTTTATAAATCTCATTGGAACGGCACCAAACAAAAGTTCCAGCATCATCACCTTGCCCAATGCAGATTCGAGATTCATCGCTGAATATGACTTTCATCCAGTCATCCACAGTCCACGACTGCTTTTCCTTAGCCCATTGTAACCTTGTTTTTTTCTGTTTAGGTGTTAATGATGGCTTTCGTTTAGCTTTTCTGTATGTAAATCCCATTTCTTTTAGGCGGTTTCTTACAGTTCAGTCACAGACGTTGACTCCAGTTTCCTCCCATTCGTTCCTCATTTGTTTTGTTGTGCATTTTCGATTTTTGAGACACATTGCTTTAAGTTTTCTGTCTTGACGCTTTGATGTCTTCCTTGGTCTACCAGTATGTTTGCCTTTAACAACCTTCCCATGTTGTTTGTATTTGGTCCAGAGTTTAGACACAGCTGACTGTGAACAACCAACATCTTTTGCAACGTTACATGAAGATTTACCCTCTTTTAAGAGTTTGATAATCCTCTCCTTTGTTTCAATTGACATCTCTCGTATTGGACCCATGATTCATGTCAGTCAACTTGGTGCAACAGCTCTCCAAGGTGTGATCACTCCTTCTTAGATGCAGACTAACGAGCAGATCTGATTTGATGCAGGTGTTAGTTTTGGGGATGAAAATTTACAGGGTGATTCCATAATTTATTCCTCAGAATTGAGTGAGTCCATATTGTTTCCCTCTGCTTGCTCTAAAAAAGTAACCGTTACTGACTGCCACAATTTTTTTTTTCCTGATTTCTTATAGTGTTTCTTAAAGCCAGAAAGTTGCCATTTGAAATGACTTTAGTTTTGTGTCATGTCTGTGATCTTTTTTTTTTACAAAATTAAACAACTGAATGAACATCCTCCGAGGCCGGTGATTCCATAATTATTGCCAGGGGTTGTATAAATACATGTGGATTGGTTGACATACCATGTCCAATGTTTGAAGTGGCTCTGTTGTAAAAATCCTGACTGATAGGTGAACAAATGTTATCAGTGTGAGGAAACCTCATATATGCATGTGCATATCAATTTTTCGAGTGAATTGGAAAAGTAGTATTGAAAGAAAAACATGACTGATGACAAATGCTTATAAGGTGCTTTAGACTAGGTTTTGTAAATCTAAACCAAATCTAAAGCACCTTATAAACATCAGACCAGAACCACTCCTAATTCCTGGGAGTGAAGCGCTATGAATACTTTCTGGATCCACCGTAAATACCATGAATCTCTCAGTCTGGTTCAGTACACATAACTACAATCATGAGAAAGACTGCTCACTTGACAGCTGTCCAGAAGACACTAACTGGCACCCTCCATGAGGAGGACAAGCCACATAAGGTCATTGCTGATTGGGCTGACTGTTCATCAAGTGCTGGAAAGTTGACTAGAAGGGAAAAGTGTGGTAGAAAAAGAGACACAAGCAACAGGGATGGCGGTAACATTGAAAAAATGGTCAAAGAGAGCCAATTCAAGAACTTGGGGGACATTCAGAAGTTGTGGACTGGGGCTGGAGTCAGTGCATCAACAGCCACCTCGCACAGATGTGTCCAGAAACTTTGCTAATTTACGCTGCAATATGCCACGCTACAGACACTAAAAACATTTAGAAAAATATATTTCCTAAATTCTGGTACACAGGGAATAGCAATACAGGTGTTGAGATTTGAGAACATTCACTTTCAACATTGGCTTTTTTACTCTATATTTCAAAGTAGAGACAGGAAGCATGGCCAAAAGTGGATCATTTTAAAAATTGTCTAAAGTTGTTTAGAGCTTTTTATGGAGTGAAAAAATGTTATGGGTCCAAGTTTTTATGATTGTTCTTCACTTCTGGAAAGTTTCATTGAAATTGGTGATTGTCATCCAGCCAACTTCTCTTTTTCTGCATGATTTTCTCTGACTCAGCTCATTAACATGAACATCGTTTTAACAAAAAATAGCCAGTACTTCTGGGGATTAAAAAGAAAAATTCCTAGCAGATTTTTTTGGATGTCAACAAACTATATGAACTAACTGTGACTTTAATTAACTTGCAAACTGTACTTTAGAGAAAATAGTTTCATCACAAGCTATGAACTGTTTCATGTACATGTTAATTTATATTTTATAATAACCCTCATGGGGGGTGCCTAAACAGTCACTATACGGGCTTTAAACATAATTACACACAGTAAACTCCAGGATCTATACTTGTTTTTGTTTTCTCCGCTCTGTTTACTGCACACAGCAAAAATTCGCAACACCTGCATTGTTTTAAGTTTTAAGAGAACAATTTTTGTGTATCTGTTCACAGCTAAATGAATGCAGGCATGACAAGAGAACTAAGTCATGCGTGCAATGATTTATGCAACCCTGAAATAGAGAATATTATAGATTCTAGTTAATCTCTTTGGCTCCCCCCCCACTTCCAAAATTGGGGGCACCGCAGCAGATTTGAGATGGATCTGCATGTTGATCTGACTAGCGGAACTCCACATTACATGGGGAATGGGCAGGGGTGGTCTTGAAACATGCACACTAACCATTTGGCCACCTCTCCTGCAGAGAATGTTATATATTCTAAAGCAGAATAATAAAGCATAACAAACATGCACTGCCTGACCAGTTTAGTATTACGACACAGATATAGGCATTTGCAATCTAACGCCATCATGGTGAATTACTGTTGCATCGTTAACTACCACAATAAGTCAGACAGAGAGACGGACCTGCATTACTACAGACTGCCGAAGGCTATAAGGAATCAGGGCGAATCTTGTGAAAAACTCAGCGAAGAAAGGAGACTTTTATGGTGAGCACAAGTGCAACAAAATTTATATGGGAAAAACCTGGACAACATCTGTGCATGCTGTGCATTTTGGTATGTTACAGCCTGATTTCAAAATAGAGTAAATTAATAGTAAATTATTTTTTTTCCCTCAAAATGCTACTCACAACACTCCATTATGAAAACATGAAAAGTTTTTAATTTTTTTTTGACATTTTTTGCAAATTTATTAAAAATAAAAACTAAGAAATCACATATACATAAGTATTTACACCCTTTGCTCAATACTTTGTTGATGCACCTTTGGCAGCAATTACACCTTCAAGTATTTTTGAATATGATGCCACAAGCTTGGTGCACCTATCTTTGGGCAGTTTTGCCCATTCCTCTTTGCAGCACCTCTCAAGCTCCATCAAGGTGGATGGGGAGCGTCAGTGCACAGCCCTTCAGGTGTGTGCCTTTCCAAATCAACTGAATTTTCTCCAGGTAGACTCTAATTAAGCTGTAGAAACATTTCAAGGATGATCAGTGGAAACAGGATGCACCTGAGCTCAATTTTGAGCTTCATGGCAAAGGCTGTGATTTCTAAGTTTATTTTTAATAAATTTGCAAAAATCTAAAATAAATAAATAAAAATATCGTTTTCACACTGTCATTATGGGGTATTGTGTGTAAAATTTTGAGAAAAAAAAAAAAAAAGGATTTCAACCATTTTGGAATAAGGCTGTAACATAACAAAATGTGAAAAATTGAAGCACTGTGAATACTTTCCAGATCCATTGTATTTTAAATAGATGTAAAATGACCATTAAAGGAAGGAAAAAAGACAGAAGTACAGCTTAACAGATCAGTCTCACTACATGTAGGTTCGACTGTCTACACATAGCCAGCCTACCTTCAGCTCGTCAGGCATTTGTCACCTGCAACCTGTGGCATTTTTTTTCTTGGACCCAGCCACAAAGAAACTGGTTATACATATGTAGTATATGTAGTTTTTCCTTGGGTGAAAACAATAAATAACTCAAGACATCCATGTATGTAACACTAGGCAGTGAACTCTCACTCTCCAACCATGCAGATGAGGGTATTTTGTATGGATCTTCGCCAATTAATTTAGTCTTCATCTTGTATTGCGACCATGCTTCACTGCTTAGGCCATCTCTGCATCGCACGACTATCTCACGAAATTTTGCAAAGATTTTTGCAAATGTTTGCCATTTGACAGAGTAGAACATGGGTTTCTGCAATCTCTTGTTTACTTGACAGGGCCTCTGAGATATCCAAATATCCCAATGTCACCGACTGAATGGTCCCCTCTAAAAATTGGTCTGCCCTGCCTTTCACTGTGCCTTCACTGCGCAAGCGTATGAGAGGGACACTCAGTCTGACTCTCTACATCCAAAACAATCAAAGGGAATAATGTGATTACTAACCACCAGATGACAAATTAAAACCTCGTAAATCATTTTAAAGTCAGTATAAGTAGAAATAAGGCCATTTTAAGCAGAAATGAGACGATAATCAGTGAATCGCTACTGACTCAGACGTGCTGCTGTGGTGCTCTGCTCGGTCCCCTGTCTTTTATGAAATAATGCTGAATTTATGTGGAAATGATTGTTGTAAAAAAGCTTACATATCTGTTACTGAGATAGATGATGACTGGGGTGCAGTTTTAAGCAGAAACAAGGAGATAATTGGTGAATCACTGCTGATGCTCAGAAATGACGCATGCACAGTGAAGGCAGGGCAGACTGATTTTTAGGGGGGGACCGTTCAGTCAGCGACACCGGTCGCGCCCATAGAAAAATAAAAAGAGTATTTGTGTGGGCAAAATGTCATGGAGGAGAAACTGACAGGGGGTAAAGTGTTTCGGAACCACTCAAAGTGTGACCCCAATCGCTGTTATTGCAATAAAAACATATCTAATTACAATGTTATTACAAGCACATTTTGACTTTCGCTTCAGCTCCCCTGTGGTGATGCACAGCAGCAAAATGACAAATCCGGTTACTGTCCAAAATACTTGAGAGTAACTGCCTGCTGTGTTAAGTGTTCTCTCACTTTTTCGGAGGACTGTGGGGAGAATGTGACTCTGTCCAGGCTGTACGGGTCTCTGTCCTTCCACAAAGTCATGCACCAGTCATTCCCAAAGATACCCTCTATGGTCGGAGGCCCGGACTCTGAGGGGTGTAAAAAATTTAAATAAAATAAAACTAATAATAAAAAAAACTCAAAACAGACACACACACACACACAACGTGAGCTACGTGAAAAATATATCCCCTGCAGGGAACCGCTAGTACCGTTCGTATCGGCGGATCCTCCGGTTTGTACACCGACGGTGCGATAACTTTTACACAGCTTGGGGGCGTCGCTCCTTACAACAGTCAGCTCACACTCCAAACTGTTGACTTTTTCTTTCAAGGCCGAATTAGCCAGCAGCAGGCGGGACAGTTCCAAGCGCAGCTCGGCCGAGTCCTCGTCCACCAGCTTGCACACCTGGCTGAGCGCAGACCTGGCCACGGTGTCCATGATGGAGGAGAGCTGAGCGTGAAAAGAAAGGCGGCTCGCCATCGCTCCCACATCCACTCCGGCAGCTGCGCAAAACAGAAAACACCTACAGCAGGCGGAGCTCAAAAAGCGCAGCTGACAGCTAGCAGACAAATGAGACACACATTAGCGCCTCTTCTTTTTTTTTTTTTCTTTTTTTTTAAATGTAGGTTACCAGTTCCTTCCCGAAGCTAACTTGTTGTAGCTCCGCAGCCACCGAGCCGAACAAAAATAAATGTGACACACGCGCGTGACGTAGTTCCGTTTCCTGTCAGCTGAGTTGTGTTTTCTTGCGGCGCGGAGGCTTCCCGGTTTTCTCAGCTGCGAATATATATATTTATCTATTTTTTTTTTTTTTTTAACACGATAAATATATCAACGATTATTTGAGTTGTGGACGAAACCGAGCTGAGAAGATGAACACGGAGCGGGACCTCTCGCCTCTAACGCCCAACATTGTGAGGGCTCTAAATGACAAACTGTACGAGAAGAGGAAAGTGGCAGCTCTGGAAATAGAGAAGCTGGTACGAGAATTTGTGGCTCAGAACAATTCCACTCAGATTCGACACATTATCCAGATCCTGGCCTCGGAGTTTGCACTTTCCCAGCACCCCCACAGCCGCAAAGGAGGTCTGATTGGACTGGCCGCCTGCTCCATCGCCCTGGGTAAGGACTCGGGTTTGTATCTGAAGGAGCTGATCGAACCTGTGCTCACGTGTTTCAATGACTCAGACAGCCGTCTGCGGTACTATGCCTGCGAGGCCCTCTATAACATCGTCAAAGTGGCTAGGGGGGCTGTGTTGCCCCACTTCAACCTCCTCTTCGACGGGCTCAGCAAGCTTGCGGCTGATCCGGACCCCAACGTTAAAAGCGGGTCGGAACTCTTGGATCGACTGCTGAAAGACATAGTGACAGAAAGCAGTAAGTTCGACCTCGTGGCTTTTGTCCCACTGCTGAGAGAGAGAATTTACTCCAATAATCAGTATGCCCGGCAGTTCATCATTTCCTGGATTCTTGTTCTGGAGTCAGTACCGGATATCAACTTGTTGGATTACCTCCCAGAGTTCCTGGATGGGCTTTTTCAGATCTTGGGAGACAACAGTAAAGAGATCCGTAGGACATGTGACGTGGTGCTGGGAGAGTTCCTGAAGGAGATCAAGAAGACACCGTCCAGTGTGAAATTTGCCGAGATGGCCAACATCCTCGTCATCCACTGCCAGGCGGCGGATGAGAGTAAGCTCACGAACGACCAGATTCAGCTGACAGCTATGACCTGGATGAGGGAATTCATCCAGCTTGCAGGCAGAGTGGTGCTTCCTTACTCCTCTGGCATCCTCACTGCTGTGCTGCCTTGCCTCTCCTACGATGACAGAAAGAAAAACACAAAAGAAGCAGCCAGTGCCTGTAATTACAGTCTGATGAAGCTGGTGACTCCAGAAGATGATGAGGATGATGAGGAGGAGAAAGGTGGGGGCACAGGATCACCAACCAAGGGGGACAACCTGCCCAAGATGGAAAGGGACTGCAACGATATGCTGAACGCTTCACAAGAATCTGCTGGATTCAGTAACATCAGCTTCTTTACTCCGGCCAGTGGTGACAGGCCTCAGGTAACATTGGACTTGGACAGTATCGTTCAGGTGTTGGACCGCCACCTTCACGACTCGTCCACTGGCATGATGACTCGCATAGCTGTGCTTAAATGGCTCTACCACCTCTATATCAAGACGCCACGCAAGATGTTCCGCCACACCGACAGCCTTTTCCCCATGTTGCTGAAGACTTTGTCAGACGAGTCTGATGAGGTCATCCTGAAAGATCTGGAAGTGCTGGCTGAGATAGCATCATCTCCTGCCGGACAAACTGACTTAAGCAGTTCCTGTGACAGCACTGACAGCAAGCTGATCCTGAAGGTCCCAGAGGGCGCCAACCCGGTAAAACAGCAAGGTGGAGGCAGCAAAGTGGTTGACACATCACCCTCTACTCCCAGTATGAACTCCTATTTTTACAAGTTCATGATCAACCTCCTGAAACGCTTCAGTCTGGAGAGGAAGCTTCTAGAGCGCAGAGGCGCTTTTATTATCAGGCAGTTATGTTTGTTGCTTCATGCGGAGAACATCTTCCACTCCATGGCGGACATCTTGCTGAAGGAGGAGGACCTAAAATTTGCCTCCACCATGGTTCAGACGCTCAACACTATCCTGCTCACCTCTGCTGAACTCTTCCAGTTACGAAACCAGCTGAAGGATCTGCACACTCTGGAGAACTGTGACTTGTTTTGCTGCCTGTATCGCTCCTGGTGCCACAACCCCGTGGCCACTGTGTCGCTCTGCTTCCTCACGCAGAACTACAAACACGCCTACGACCTCATCCAGAAGTTTGGAGATCTGGAGGTGACAGTGGACTTCCTGATTGAGGTGGACAAGCTGGTGCAGCTCATTGAAAGCCCAATTTTCACCTACCTGCGTCTCCAGCTCCTCGATGTGGAAAACAACCCCTACCTGATCAAGGCGTTGTACGGTTTGTTGATGCTGCTGCCACAGAGCCAGGCATTCCAGCTGCTGTCCCACCGCCTGCAGTGTGTCCCCAACCCAGAGCTCATGAGGACTGTGGATAAATCCAAACACGTGGACTCAAAACGGCAAGCAGTCTGCCAGAGTGCACCCCAGCCTCACATCAATTACAACGAGCTGCTTCAGCACTTTGACTGCGTCCAGGACAAACACCTGGAGGCCCGACAGAAGCGCTCTGGACGTGCCTCTGACCACTCTGACAGGAAGCTGATGTGATTTATTTATTCGTTTATTTATTTATTTTAATCATGCCACATGGCTTCCTGGTTCTCTGGGGGCGGGGAATACAAAAACATGAAAGAAAACGATTAAAGATGGGAAAAAAAGGAAAGTTTCACTGGAAAAAAAAATGCTACTGAAAGCAAAAAGTATTAATCATCAGGTGCAGCATGTTTGTAAATATTATTGTTGACTATTAGGAGAATATGAGAGAGGAAAAACCAACACTGAAGAGAAAGACATGTAACAGTTCATACATCAAACACTTGTGGTGATAACAGCTGAAGGCTATGTTCCAATCGTGCTTCATCAGTAACCGAATTAAAGAGGTCATATTTTGAAAGAAAATGATTTTGGAAACGTTTCATGTTAAACCTTTAAAGTCCCGCCATCCTGTGACCTGCAGTGGTTCATTTAGACCTCTGTAACACACGGAATACCGTATCTGGACTTTTGCTTCCTGTGACACGCCTCCATGGTTTTTCAAGATGACAAGCATCAAATTCTTTATTTGCACTAAAACGCACCTTACAGACTTGGGTGCATCGCCTGTCTGTGAGATGTGTTTGACAACAAACTTTAAAATCTGTTTTTAGTCTGCAGAGTCAACTATATTAGCTTTCTGAAAAGATGTAGAATATGACCCCTTTAAATGTTTGCAGGGTTTGGAAGGGCATTCCCGTGTTAAATATAGCACTCTCCATAGCTATTTGATTTCCCCGTCAGCTGCAGTGTTTTGCAGAGGTATGAATGGAGCATGCGCAGCTCACTCTGACCATGAAAACATCTCACACGCACATAAAATGTGTTGAGTTCTCGGATTTTCAGCTTTTGAAACCTACAGATGACTGAAGTCTTAAATTCTGCACTGGAAGTTGTTGTACCTCATGCTTTTTATTCTTCACAGAAGTGATCAGAAACATTTCTCATCGCCTTACTCCTTTGTACGTTTGTTTGCATTTGCATTCTTAAAATATGTGCACTGTTGTCTTTCCTGTGTAAAAATCAATAAAGTGGACCATGTGATTATAATCACTTTTTCTTTATATAACCAAATGGTCAGAAACACTGGTGTAAAGTGCCTGAGAACAAGGCACGTGATCAGTACACACTAATTTTCTTGTTAGACTGCATGGCATACATGCTTGTCAAACCAGTCTCCACTTTACTCTGAAATTGTCACTCGTTGATGACTTTGGTTCTTGATTGAGGATAATTCATGAGTTATATAAACAAGCCATGAGTTTATTGATATTAATTCAGACGGTTTATTTTTCTTGGAATTCCTTAAATGTCCTCCATTTCAAGTTTAAACAAGGCAATCAGAGATAGCAGACTTCACCCCATTCACTCAACTAGTGGAATATAACAATTAACAAAACCATTTTTAATCACATAATTTGTGAAAATAGACAAAATATTAAAATATGTTTTTCTATAAAATTATATACACTGTATAAACATTTTTCAAATATATATGTATATATTTTATCAAAATATCGATTGGGCTAGTGACCTGGTCATGAAGATCTGTCGATCAGTTCATCAGTTACACTCCATTGCAGATATTGTCAAGTGTGGAAACACACATGTACAGAGCCTCTAAAGCAATACTTCACTCCCACCTCTGGTGGAACTGAAGTAACAAAATTCATTTGGTTACTTTTTAGTTAAATGCAAAATGACTACATTAATTCACAAGCTGTATAGTCACAACACGCCTTTAAAAAGATTTGCCATATTGTTGAAAATTCATGTTAATAAAAACACTTGTCCAACTCCAGTGATGTATAAATTAAAATTAAGCTCATAGTTTTAAAAGTATACTGTAGCGCATCTCTTATATCTGACTGAAATTGAATTTAACCCCATTTATACTCCTTATGTACATAAGGAGGCTTATTGTGATCATAGTTGGAAAATAAGGTGAAAAGCTGTGTGCGAGTATATATATATATATATTATGACAATTTGTGGTATAATCTCTTGGTAAATAATTATAACTTGTTAAATGTGTGTATAGATGTTGGCCATAAATATTTGGACAATGGCTACAAGTTAGGCTGGACTGCCCTAGGTCCTGATTAGGCCCCATCCAAGCAAACCCATTCGGCACATACCCATCTCCTGACAGGAGAATCTTTCTGCCACAGCCAGATACATGGGCATCATGTTGGTCTTTTTCAAAGGCAACTTCATGCTGGATGCAAAACATCACTGATGACATTCCCTGAAAAATGATGGCTCACCTGAGTCTCCTTAAATAACCATTCATTTGCTGCAGAGCCCTTCTAGCGGTACCCGACGATCCTTCATAGACACCTTGTACCAAACATGTCCAGTCATTGGCGTAGGTCACTGGCTAACACACAGGTCTCTTAACCATACACATAATACATGCACCTTCATTCTCTAACAAAAATAGCAAACACCACTGTTCAGCAAACTCACGACTCTGTAAGTTCTCCCCAGCTGTCCCTCATCTCAAAATCTGAAGATCCAGAGAGATGAATGTTACTGCCACCTTAAGTGAATATTTCAAAGTTTTTACACCTTCACCACTGTCACTTCTGATGACTGAATCCAGGAAGTCATTGAAAGCTTGGCTCTTAAGTCTCAGTCACAGTATGACAGATTGAGGAAATGTATGTGTAAGATACCAAATTTTCATATTTGTTCCTGTTTTATTTCCTATACAAATCCTTTTCTTATTATTTAAATGTGTTCCTTGTCAGCTGATGTCAAAGTTTTGTGCATGCTCAAAACTTTGAGTGGACATCAAACAGAGAGCTTCTCCAGTGGTTGCACGTTTCTTGACCATTTTTGCTCCATTTTACACCCATTTCATGATGATCTGTACCCATTTTTCTCCATGTCTCACAAAAAAAAAAAAATCAAAGTACTTAATCATATTTGGAGTCAGTCTGCATCAGTGTGCTCCATTTTGTTACATTTATTTATTTATTTTTGCAAAATGGAGATAAAAGTACTTAATTTAATCATATTTAGAGTCAGTCTGGGTCAGTCTGCTCTATTTCATTACATTTTACCCATATTTCGTGCTTATCAGGCTCCATTTCATCTCATTTTGCAGTTTAGTTTAGCCGGCAAACAGTGGTCTGATCAACTGTTATGCAAAAATCAACATAGGGTGCAAAGAAGCACTGCTGATATTCACACTTGCGTTCATTGACTACTTGCAAAGCTAGGGTGCGGGTGACAGTCAACTTCTTGGGTGTGAAGCTAATTGTTCCGACCACTCAGCAACATGTGGGCCCTCAGAGGCCATTTGCACTTCCTGTCTCTTTATCACTGCTCAGATGCACTTTAAAACAGTCACTTTCACAAGAAGGGAGCTTAAATCAATAACATTGTAAATAAAGCCACGTTAAAGCTTTTGTCCCATGAACACAAACACGAACATGACAATGTTTCCAAAGTTAGCTGGAGGATATTCTCTTATTTGTTAACGTCAGTCTGTTGGGCTTCTTCTATTTATATCTGGACATTTTACTGAATCTCTAAACAGTGTCACGTTGTTTCAACTTGTGTCACAGTAAGAGCCACTTGGAGCGCAACTGCAATCAAAAATGGTCCTGAATACAAGCATTCCCTTTGCTGATGTCAGTTCTGTTATTGAAGGCCATTGGCTGTGGTGTGTGGATACAGTAGCTTGAAACTCCCCTCGTTTCACCCTGAGGTGTAGCGTTGATTTGAGAATGTGAAATGTGCATGCATGGCAGTATATGGGATATGCCTTTAGGACTTGAGGTATTAACACTTATTTGTGAGGATAAGACGAGCCGGCCTCGCAGATGCCCAGGGAGGGGCATCTGATCCTGACCACTCATCACAGCCGTGGAGAGAATGGCCACATGGCGCTCTCATCGCGATGATGACCTTTCCTGTCCAATTTGTGGATGTATTCTTAGTCAGCCGGTGGTGCTCACTTGTAGACACACATTCTGCAAAGTGTGCCTCACAGACAGCTGGAAGAAACAAGGCGGCAGGGATTCACATTACTGCCCGCTGTGCTGGTGCCAGTCATTCATGGAGCAAATAATAGTCAGCGGCACGCTGCAGAGGTCCTGCGAGTCCTTCCGGGAGGACAGGAGGCACAATGACCCAGATGCTTGTAAAGAGCACGGGGAAAAGCTCAAACTGTTCTGTTCGGAAGACTTGGAGCCCATTTGTGTGGTATGCGAGAAATCCTCTGCTCACACAGGCCACAGGCTCTGTCCTATTGGAGAGGGTGTACATAACTGCAAGGTAGGGCACGTAAAAAAAAAAAAAAAAAGCCAGAAATCGAGTATATCATATTCAAACATTTGAAATTCATTTATGTATTCATGAATTAAATATTTATACTTACAGCTGGAAAAAGTTTGGATGTCAAATTAGAGGCCTTTGTAGACTGTAATTATCATTACTGTGGATACTTGAAGGCAACAGTGTAGGAGGATGTTCATATTTAACATAGGGAAGATACCGAGAAGTGAAAATATGACAAAATTCCCAGAATTTGGCAATCAGAGTTAATCAAAATAAAAAAATATATACCAGCTTTGTTCTTGTGCAAACCTAACATACTGTGAAGCAAGACTGTGTTTGAGGATGTTTGGAGAGTTCAGAACATTCTAATTATAGATATATATTTCTGGTTTTCTGGCACACAGGATGCCAAAACAGTTGAAACTCGACTCCTGTGATGTTTCTCCAATGTGCGACACAATTCTCCCTCTGTCTGTAAATGTAAAATGAACCTGACAGCAGTTGCAGTGCCCCCCCCCAGGACTCCAAACAGTTGGTTAGATCGCTGGGCCTGATGATGTTTTTCCCACAGATTTGTGCCTTTAGTGCTTTCTACACTGTACAGCTTTACATTTAGAGGATTATGTAGCAGTTGGGAGCCAGCGCAGTGTGCCTGCAGCTTGGCATTCTACCTGACTGACGCATTTTTAGTTGTTGATGACCTGTTGGTCACTTTATAGATGGAACTCAAGGGTGCACTGCAGCCTCTGAAACAGAAGTTGGAGCTGTGCAAGAAGGCAATAACGGTCTGTGAGAAAATGGCGGAGCACGTCAAGGTAACATCAGGAGCAAAATGTCAGTTTGAACTTTCTTGTTAAACGTCTCAGACAATGACAACCCATCTGCCACGTTTCTTCCTAGATCCAAGCTGAACATACAGAAACCCAAATCAAAGAGGAATTTGAAGCGCTTCAAAAGTTCCTGAAAGAACAGGAGGCTGCCAGACTTTCTGATTTAAAAGCCGAAGAGGAAGAGAAGAGTCAGATGATCAATGAGAGCATTGAGGAGCTGAACAATGAAATGGCATCTCTCTCCAACGCCATCCGATTAACAGAGCAGGAGATGACGTCGCAAGACATTCCATTTCTGAAGGTAAACGGTCCAAATCTCAGCCGAGAATTACGCAACATCCAGGTGGTTCTCATTTGATAAACTGCTCTCATATTTGATTTTTAGAAATATAAGGAAACAATAAAGAGGTACGTGCCACTCCCACATCTCGCAAATGTTACACAAGCACTTTTAGACAACTGATTCCAAAATGGTCTTTTCAGAACCTGGCACAGTTCCCTAGATCCAGAGATATTTTCTGGTGCCTTGATTGATGTGGCAAAGCACGTGGGCTCGCTGAGATACAACGTGTGGGAAAAGATGAAGAGGATAGTTAAATATAGTAAGTTCCTTCACTGCTAATATTAGTCACATCTTAGCAGCTGGCTCTTTCTTTCCACTTGAGCTACTTGTGTCTTCCCCCTCATCTATTTTCTAAAGATCCTGTGGTTGTGGATCCCAACACCGCAGCGAGCTGCTTCATCCTCTCCAATGACCTCACAGTTGTGCAGAACTGTACTCAACTCTTCAAGCTGCCAGACAATCCAGAGCGCTTTGATATCAGTGCTGAGATGTTGGCTGCCGAGGGTTATTCTTCAGGGCGCCACAGCTGGGAAGTGGAGGTGAAGGACAACACCTACTGGGTGTTGGGAGTAGCCAGCAACACCATCAACCGGAAGGGCAAGCACATTCTGACACCAGCAGAGGGTTTCTGGACAATAAGGTTCCGCAACGATGAGCATAAGGCCTGTACAGCACCGTGGCAGCCGCTGAACATGACTACGAAACCCGATGTGATACGAGTGATTCTGGACATGGACAGAGGAAAGGTGACTTTTTATGATCCCAGACAGAGAAAACCTCTCTACACCTTCACAGATATCATCACCTCCACAGCGTTTCCATACTTTTGCACTGCATGCAAAGAACATCCACTGAAGATTCTACCTGCAAAGATACTGGTGTCAACAGACTATTAACTCACTTTTTTTTTTTGCCAAGCAGTGTTTGTAATTATAGCTCAATTCTAAAGGACTGAAGTTACCACATGGCCACAAACTAAAATAATTAAAACAATCCTTATCCCATGAAAGTTCTTGCCAGGGCGGCTCAAGCCTATATTAGCACAGTGGGTGAGAGGTGGAGCAAACACTGGACATCTTGCCAATCCAATCACAAAACAGACAAACATATTTTAAAATATTTAATTTGAGTTAAAGCAAAAACATGTATTGTGGGAGGTCATAATTTGTAAACCTCTTCGCAACATATTTATATTACTCAACAGGGATTTGTTACATAGAAAAACATTGATTTCCACATTTTTACAAATTGTTTTTTAAAGAGCACACATCTGTCTTTGAAGGCACATTAAGTAACAAGGTTTGTGTCATTTAAAACCAGTCTTATTATTGCAAAGTTAAAATGTGACTAGTCAGATTAGATATTAAAATGCATCAGACTCTGGTTATTGTTACTAGTGGCTACAGTAATAGAATTATCATCAGATAAACTTTCATTGGTAAGCCAAAATGTGGCCAGATTTTTCAGTCATTGTAATTGTTACTATAGAACTACGCTTGTAGCCACTTGAGCTGCTAATTTTAGTCAGATTTTTACAGCGTTTGTCCCAGCACTCATTAAAGTGCATATTTCTGGTAAATGAAATGTCAACTGAACTGATCGGTCTAAATAAATAAAGAATTATGAAAATATTGATGTATTGCATGTTATTTTTGGTGTCATGTGCCCTGAGAAATTAAGTCAAAAACATGGGGAAATTATCTTGATTTCATCTGCCACTGATAAACGCTCAGAAATGTTAGATTGTGACAAATGTTGACTTCGATGACATCATCTTTGGCACCACCCCTTCAGACCCATCTCATTCAGGAGACAGGCCGGGCCAGGTAATAATTGCTGTTTTGTTCTGTCAAGATTTCTCAACAGATTCTGGTAGGTTTCACCAGCGCTAATTAAAATTCACTTTTGGGCCATCTGAAATTTTGCCCAGAATCCAAGATGGCTACCACCCCCCCAAAATGCCACCAATTTACTTAAACTAGGCTCTCTTTGCCATGCCTAAAAACAAGCTTTTATTACCTACTAATGTGGTCATTCATAGGCTGAGGAATATGATTCAGTTGCTTAGAAATCATAATCACACAGTTTGCCCTGTAAATCCAAGATGCACCCCCCGGTCCAATAAGGTGCTGTTATTCATGTTCTGAAAGGTCTATGACAATAATATTTGGGTCCATCCCTAGTTTTTCATGGTCATAGGAGCCATTGCTTCAATATATTTAAAATCAGACAATTTGGTTTTGCAGAAACACCAAGGCCTATTGGACAGCTGCTGGGAAATGACCATAGACAACTTACAGTCCAGTGAAAGGTTTCAGTTTATTCAGATGCATTTTTACGCCTTTCATTTGCTTGCTTCCAGATTTCATAATTTCTTACTGAGATTCCTTATTTGCTTACTGAAATGAAGCTGTAATCAGAACGTGGTTTGATTGCGCATGTACAGTACATACTCGTACAATAGCCTGCATGACAGTAAGGCTGTATGACTGGTTTCCCCCTATATGTACCCTGGGGCTGCAGCTGGACAACAGGCTGAGCTGGGCAGCAAACATAGGCGCCGTGAACAAGAGTAGGATGTACTTTCTTAGAAGGCTGACTTCTTTTAGGGTCTGTTTGAAGCTTATGTACATGTTTTATAAGTGCGTTGTGTTCAGTGTCTTTTTTTATGGTACTGTGTGTGGTGGTAGTGGTGGGCAGCACTAAAAAAAAAAAAAAAAAAAAAAAAAAAAAAGACTGAACCAGCTCATTAAGAAGGCGGGCTCTGTGGTTGGACTGTGTCTGGACTCTGTGGAGAAGGTGGTGGAACAGAGGACGCTCTCCAAGATCAGGCCGATTCTGTCCAATCAGAGCCACCCCCTGAACTTGGTCTTCTCCCACCAGAGAAGCACTGTGAGCAACAGATTCCTCTCAGTGAGGTGCTCCACTGGGAGACCTAAGAATTCTTTTGTCACTCGCGCCATCAGGCTGTAAAATGCAGCCACTTCAGCCAGGAGCAGGAGAAGTGAGCCGGAAATGTCCCGTGCAGTGCCTTAAACTCCTTTTACTTTGATTTTTTTTTTTTTTTTTAGTGTTGTATTATTTGTTGATACTTTTTATATGTAGTTTTAACGTGTGTTTTTACTTGTTTGAATGGGAGCGACAGACTGCCGCATAATTTCCTTCGGGATTAATAAAGTATTTATCTATCTGTACAATGGAAGCAAAACCATTTTTGAGTGCGGAAGTCAAAAGGTGTATTCTTTGCAACAACAACAAAAAATTAAATGGACTGCATTTACAGTATATAGTGCTTGTCCATATGCATCAGAAGCTCAAAGGGCTTTACAATGATGCCTCACATTCACACATATACGCACACACCGATGTCAGGGTGCTGCCATGCAAGGTGCTCACTACACACTAGGAGCAACTAGGGGATAAGGACCTTGCCCAACGGCCCTTAGTGATTTTCTGGTGTGGTTGGGTATGAGCCAAGGATCCTCTGGTCTAAAGTCCAATGCTTAACCACTAGACCATCACCTCCCCAACACTGAAGACAATGACAATGTTTCAAAAGTTGAAATGACTGGGCTGCAATCACTTCAAACATTGGTAGATAGGTGGGCAAAAATTGATAGCAGCTTATGTTCCCAGGACACATATGCTGAATTTCAGTTAGCAGCACGTCGGCTAATTAGAGTTAATAATGGTATCATTACTCATGACAGCTGTCTGTCGGATCAGTTTTTCAAAACAGACTTAGTTGGAAAGAAGCTCAGTCCAGAAAACTTAATTCCTCAGCAGTCACATCAACCTCAGGGTGGAGCAGTGCAGACCCTGGAGTACCTGCACTATATAGAAATCACAGGGTATTGTTGCAGCAGAAACAGATCTATTTTGTATGCAATACAAACACATCAACTGGCAAGAATGCATATACTGACAGTGGGCGTGGCAGACGCTCAGAGAAAAATGCTTTCAACAAAATCAAAACTGCAATGGAACTGAGGATCAAATATGTAGAACACAAATATCAAATTTCCTTCTGGGTGGACCATCATATGATGCTATTGCAATAGAGCTTTACCATTACAAGCTTTGTTACCAGAAGTTCATTTACATCTATGATCAAAACCCTCCAGTCCCTGATGCTGAAGAAAAGGTGAGACTGAGCACAGATGCAATGGATAGATTTTTGCCGTCTTTTTTGCCAGAATGTTATTGAGAATCATGAGGCCTATCTATTAACTGACTTGGTGGAAGATAAAAAAAAGAGATGAGTGAGGATAATTATCTCACTGACCCACCAATCACAAAAACATATACACCTTGCAGACTAAATTGATTGAAAAGTATGGTGATGCATTCATGCTTCATAAGATAGGCAATAGGGTTGTAGTACATGCCAGTGATGTAAATGTTGCTGCATGCGCTGCTGTTGCATACACTGTTTCTGCTGCAGCAATCCCCTGAGAATTCTATATGGCGCAGGTACTCCGGGGTCCGCACTGCTCCACCCTGAGGTCGATGTGGCTGCTGAGGAATTAGGTTTTCTGGACTGAGCTTCTTTTTGACTGTTTCAAAAACTGACCCCAACAGACAGCTGTCATGAACAATGACACTGTTGACTTCAGATAGTCGAGGTGCTGCTAACTGAAATTCAACATAGGGGTCCTCGGAACATAAGCTTCTATCAATTTTTGCCCACCTGTCTGCCAGTGTTTGAAGTGATTGCAGTCCAGTCATTGCAACTTTTGATACGTCTTCAATGTTTTAATTACAAAGGATACACCTGCTTCTGCTGACTCCCGTCTCAAGAATGGTTTTTCTGCCATTGTACAGCATTCCTGTCATGCAGTCTATTGTATGTCCATGCACAATCAAACCACGTTCTGATCACGGATTCATGGAATCTGCAAGGAATCTCAGTAAGGATTCATGGAATCTAGAAAAAAGCAAATAAAAAGTGTAAAAATACATCTGAATAAACTAAAACCTTTCACTGGACTGCAAAAATAATTATTTAAGTTGTGTAGCATGTCTATGGCCATTTCCCAGCAGTGGTCGGTTGGCCTCGGTGGCCATCTTGCATTTTTCGGCATAACCAAATGGTCTGATTTGAAATATAATTGAAGAAATGTCTTCCCTGACCATGAAAACCCAGGGATGGACAGAACTTTAATCTCGTAGCCTTTCCACAACATGAGTTTTGGCACCTTATAGGACATGATTTCTAAGCAACTGAATTGTATTCCTCAGCCTATGAATGACCAAATTATGTGAAAAATCTTATCTTTACACATGGCAAAGAGGGCCTATTTTAAGTAAATTGGTAGCAAAGGGAAGCTTGGGGTCCCCTGCTGGAGCTGTTGCCCCCCGACCCGGTCCCAGATAAGTGGTTGAAGATGAGTGAATGAGTGGTGGCAATTGTTTACATATGGAGTGATTCTAGATGACTGCTGTCTGGAAACACGAGAGGAGATCACAGCAGCATGCATCTCTCAGGGTATGTATTTATTAATGGATACTTTGTGCTTATTTTAGTTTAGGTTTTTTTTAATACAAAAAGCAACCTGGATTGATGTACTGGTGTAAGTCCACGCATGAAACTATAATTGGACACAGGAAAGTGACCTTCACCCAGCTAAAAAAAAAAAAAAAACTGTTCCAAATGTTATGTAACAATTATGGATAAAAATGGTTGTAAATCTATCTTGCATTTTTCTGATGCATTCTGGCACATTTTACCTTTATCAGCTACATCAGGGCCTGCACACGTTAAAGATTTAGAAGAAATTATTTCTAATCCGGTATATAACTTTTTAAAAGACAGTGCTGACTGGAGTGAGATATGCCCGTTAATAATTGCACAGCTTCAGATTCGTGTCTGGTTAGAGCTAAACAGATTTAATTCTGTTGTATATTTCCTAAGCGGGTGCATACCCTGTAACAGAGTTTGATGCGATGCTGTTGCTCGCCATCCTAAGCTACCATATTTGAAGTGGATGTGCAACTTTACTCAAAGGCTTTTTGAGGTTTTCATGAGGAAGTTATTAAATATAATAAATGCCCTCATGCTGCTCATACAGCGTTAAAATATTGTCTGTAACCATAAGCCCATGTAGGCGCTCCTTCACCATGACAGGTAAAGATCCAGGCAGGCAGAGCACCAACATCCAGATCAGTGCTGACATCAGGGTATGTACGTTTTCTCTATACAGGTCTCCTCAGCAGAGGTGAATAACGGTGCCGTTAAAGAGACATTTTTCCATCCACTATGGAATTGTATACCTCCTCGTCTACAGCCTCATAATGCGCAACTCGGGGATTTAAGAAGTAGATCTGGTCTGTTGTGACACGAGGGTCGAAGCCCTCCTTCTGTAGCCGGGTCTTCTGGATTTTAAATGTACCTGTATTAAAATGAAGGAAACACAACTGAGAGCATGCTGTGATTTAAGGCATCAACATGATGCGTTCATCAGCTCAGAGGACAGGATTTACCTGTGGTGTCCACCTCTGGGGAAATTCGTAGGAACACAGGGCGGGCGTACTGTGGTAAGGACTGCTGAGCCTTCTGTAGGAAACTGCTGCAGTCAAAGTTCCCTGAAACGTCTGCAATAGCAGCCATACCCGCCTTTCCCTCCACACCTGGTCAGAAGAGCCAGTGATAAATGTCAGCATTCTCAAGTAATGGCTGGTAGGCCACAAAAAAAAAGTTAAATCTGAAAATAATATGCAACAAACAACCCGAAAGCATAAACGGCCCATCCACTCCCTAAAGGTTACCTACAGTGTAAGTATCAAGTGTTTTTTTTTTTTTTTTGCTTTTAGCTGCTTGGAGTTGCCACAGCAGCTCTAGTAGAGAGTCGCATCTGATGGTTTTACGGCAGAGGCCCTTCCTGACACAACTCCAACTTTACAAAGAGGAAACGCGATGTTCCACAGCAGTCTTCCAGCCAAGTACTAATCAGGACCTTCTTTGCTTAAATTCTAAGATCTGATGGGATCAGGTGTGCAGAGTGGCATGGCTGCATGAAGTATCAAGTGTCTACCATATTAATAGAATTGTGTGCATTTCAGAAAAAAAATACTCCATTCTCATTATGCAAACATACAGTACGCATCAGACGCCCCTACAACATAAACAGCTCATTTACGCCGAAGGGTTGCCTATGATATAAGGCAAAATCATTCTCATTATGCAAAAATATGCATGAAACAATCCTAAAACCATAATCAGGTCATCTACTCCCCAGGGGCTACCTGTGGTGCAGCATCAAGTGTTGTTGAGTTATTGTACTCATTGAGGAGTTTAAGGGAAATCACCTCATCTTTGTTAATATACAAAATATATGCTTATATACTTGTGGCATTTCTGTTTTTGCTCAGGGTTGCCACAGTCAATCTGATATGGATACACAGATTGATTCAGCACGAGTTTTCTTCCTGATACAACTCCAAATGAAAGAGAATGGGACTTGCCCTGCCAACCTTCTGTTTTGGAAGCAAGTGTGCAAAACACAAGAACCACTGTGCTCCCCGTGGAAATTTATGCATCAAACAACGATGAAATATAATCAGCTTGTGTAGTCCCCAGGGGTTACCTATGGTGTAAGTATCAAAGGTCTAGGGCAGAGGTCTCAAACCAGTTCTAGAAAGGGCCAAGAGGCTGCAGGCTTTCTGTGCAACCACCCACTCCAGCAGGTGATTTCACTGATTAACATCACTTTGAGCAGGTGAAATCAGTCAATCAGTAAAATCACCTGCTGGAGTGGGTGGTTGCACAGAAAGCCTGCACCCTCTCAGCCCTTTCTGGAACTGGTTTGAGACCTCTGGTCTAGGGGGTTGTCATTATGGGGTGCTGTGAGTACAATTTTGAGGGAAAAAAATGAATTTCATCCATTTTGGAATAAGGCTGTAACATAAAGTGTGGAAAAACTTAAGTGCTGTGAATACTTACCAGATGCACTCTAAAATACATAGAAGACAACTCAGGTCTTCAATAGCAGTATATTTATTTTGATTTGTCTAATACTGTCTACATTAAATTTCCAGTAAATCAGCATTTTTACAGGCAATTTTCTTTAGAAAAAGCAAGGGATGATACATGAACATTTCCAAGTCATTCAATATGTCTTGGGGTTCAACCACATCAATCATTAAGAAATACAAACAGTATGAGAATTTAAGGAAATTTTGTGTTAAGTAGGCAGTTCTCAAAAAACTGAGTAACCGGTCAAGGGGAGACTAGTAAAGGAAGCCAGCAAGATCGTCATGACAACTCTGAAAGTATTATGCGTAGGCTTCTGTGGATGTAATTGGAGAAACTGGGCATAGTGCAACTATTGTCTGTTTGCATCACCACTCACGCCTTCACGGTGGATCATAGCAGAAAAGAACTTCAGTATGAAACTCAAGGCACAAGGGACACTAAGTTTGACAAAGTCATGCAAATTAATTCACTCTAAGTCGTCGATACCAAAATATGTGGTTCTGTGTAGACTTGACTCAAGATTTATTTATTGTCATTCCATCTTGTAAAAGGCACAAAGTGGAATGAAATTTCATTACCACTGTCTCCACACAAAAACAAAGACGAATAAAATAAAACAGCAAATACACAGAAAAAACAGAGATAATATGTGTGTGCAAATTGCAGGGTGGAAAGATGAATATATGAAAGAACAGATATACTATGAATAACACAATATACTAAATTATATATATATATATATATTTATATATATATATATATATATATATATATATATATATATATATATATATACACACATACACACACACACGTATATATACACTAAATAACAGGTATACAATAAATATTAGAAATAGTGGAATGTGCAGTTACTGAGAGTTCAGGAGTCTTCTTGCAGTGGAGAAGAGGTTTTACAGAACCTGGATGTTCTGCTCCAAATGCCCTGATAACGTCTGCCTGAGGGCAGAAGGGAGAACAGTCCATGGTTGGGATGTGTGGGGGCCGCAATGATCTTTGTGGCTTTTGACAGGTAGTGGCTGACCGTCTCAGTGGCTCTCAACACTCTGCGGAGCCTTACGGTTCATGGCAGTGCAGCTCTCATGCCACATAGAGATGCAGTTTGTTAGGATGCCCTCGACCGTGTCCCTATAGTAAGCGGTGAGGGCATAAGGGGGAAGTTGAGCTCTCTTTAGCAACCTCTTTCTCTGTGCTGTTTTTAACTCTTACATGACACCATGAAGCTTTGACGCAACAGACAAAAGTTGTACTTTCCCCTTTCTCCAATCACATCCACAAGAAGCCTTTAACTCTAAGGTGTCCTCAAAGGTGTCTTGGTGGCTTCCCTCAGTAGTCTCCTTCTTGCACAGTCATTAATTTTTTGAAAACTGTCTACTCCACAAATTCATCATATAGGACAACACTATTTCTGTTTGTGACCTGGAAATGTCCCTGTATTCACCCACTATTCTGTCTCAAGAAAACTGGGTGAAACCCTGATTATTGACTGGAAAATCTTCAATAACTGTGTCACGTGTTTCTTGTTATTCTTTTTTGACATTTGTATTTATTTTTTAACATATTTTAAAATCTGTACGAAAAACTCAGGGGTGCAGATGCATCTTAACGGACTAATAAAAGGCATCTGTTGTGCCAACATCACCTGGCACGGACACGCCGTAGACTGCCACATCAGTCTGACCCAGAATATTGCTGATGATGCCCTCCACCTCAGTGGTGGAGACGTTTTCTCCTCGCCAGCGGAACGTGTCTCCACCGCGGTCTCGGAAATACATGTAGCCCAGCTCATCCATCACCAGTACGTCACCTAAAATACCAATACGAAGACAAAATGATTACTGTGTCACAGTCAATGTGTCTTTATTAGTCTCTGTCTGTGTCTGTATGTGTAATATATATGTATGTGTGTGTGTGTATACACACAATCTGATAAACATGGTATGAGCATCATGAAACAGGTAGTTATTTTTAACTGTGGCAGTAACCTGACAGATATGCAGAGTCATTTTTCTTGAACACATTGTGGGCTATCTTCTTCCTCGTTGCATCCTGGTTTGCGTATCCGTCAAACCGCCGCAATGGATCCTGCTGGTTGATACGACCCACCAGAAGCCCCGGTTCCCCTAAAAACAACCTGACAGATTTAACTGTGTGCTTAGAAGACCAACCTATTTAACACTCCAATGACACTAATCTGATCTACCTGGACGGCAAGACACACACAGGCCTTGTTTGTCTCGAACCAGCTCCATGGTATCCTCATCTACCCTCACCAAGCGGATGGGGTACACATTAGGCAGAATGACACTGTTGAATCCGCAGGCTCCCACCTGGTGAGAGCGGTTAAGAAAGATTTTGGAGTGGACCGAGACTTTAACCTGACAGTACAAAGGAACACTGAACACCATGATTGCTGACCTTTCCATCCATGTTGGCAATGCTGCAGTTGCACTCAGTAGCACCATAGAACTCGCCGATCTGCTTCACTCCAAAACGTGTTGTGAAGGCCTCCCACACACTGGGGCGGAGCCCGTTCCCTAGTGCCAGGCGAATTCGATGTCCCTTTTCTGATGGCCGCACTGGCTGAGACAGAAGGTAGCGGCAGATCTCACCGATATACTGCACCACCTAAAAATGCAAACTTGGTATTTTTATACAGGATAGCAATTTTAGAAAATGGCACCTTTCATGCTTTTGCAAATAGATTCTTACAGTGCAGTTGTACTTGATGCAATCTTCCCAAAAGCGGCTAGCAGAGAATTTCTTCTTAACTACCACAGTGAGACCATGAAGCAGACATTGACCAACTCCTATAATACCTCCTGCACAAATGACAAAACTCATACTTGCAGGATGTTATACAACCAATATGAAATATACCACATTGGCCCAAATACAAGATGGCCCTGGTGACACGACGACTCCACCATTTTCAAGACTAAACCTTTTTTTCTTTTGAAGAAAATTGTTTTATTTCAAAACAATCATAATGAAAGCACAATAAACAGTCTACACTGGCCTATCTTGGCTCCTCAGATAATCATGCCAGTAAGTAAATCAATGAAAGGACTGAAATTAACATGGGTCCAGTTTTGAAATAAAATGGTGAGGAGAAAAACGGGAGTTGAGTCGTACCAGCAGCAGCAGTCTAGAGGATTCTCATAGAAATGTAATGTTAAACAATTGTGATTTTATTTTTAATTGTGTAAATTTTTAATATTGATTCTTGTGAGGATATTCTTAAAGATATGTAGATAAGGGATTATTATGTTAAAATGAAGAAACAACATTCGGCAAAATGAAGGTAATTTCTATCTCGCAGCCTGCCTTATGCCTCTTGCTTGGCTGTTATGGGGTGGCTACGAACAACAAGAAGTTTAAGGCTTGAAATTTCCACCTACTGTTGGGGATGCATATGACATGTAATAGTCTCATCTGTAAGTACAAAATGGCTGATTTTTCAGATGTATGTATTATAAAACAACCCCTCGATCTTATATTTGGGCCAATAAGGTAAGTCCTTATAAAGATGTGAAGACTAGTATCACCTACCTGCTGAGTGATAGAGAGGCAGACAGTCATAGATGATGTCATTGGGCTGCATACGAAAGGCATAATACACAAACGCACCAATTCGGTAGTAACTGTTGTAAATAGTCAGATGTGTATTCATTAGTTGTACAGAAACTGTATCAAACATGAAAGTGTAAAGTTGTTTTTTAAGAAAACATACCGACTGTGCACCACAATTGCAGCCTTTGGCAGTCCTGTGGTGCCGGAGGTATAAATATAGAACAACCGGTCTGCAGAAAAGAACACAATGTAGCATTAGGAAATTGAAAACTGCAAACACACCTTTGCAGCATTTCCATCACTGCTGCAGTCAGCGCCAATAGGACCTGTTCAGAGGACAGCATGGTATTTTTTAAACAAACAGACTATGTTTTACCAGAGTTCAGTTCAGAGGGAGATGGGCTACTCACCGTTCATTCCTTTGGGAGGCACACAAGGGAAAGGAGGGAGTCTAGAGGTAGAGGCTAAAATGGGATCCAGGGGATGAGCAGCCAGGTAGGCCAGATGATCAGCGCTTAAATCTCCAGCACAAAACCGTACCATAGACTGGCCAATGGAAGAACTCACCTCCAGCATTGCTGACATTCAGTGGAGAGAACCAAGGGAGAGATGGGAAGAGAAGAAACAAGCCAAGACAAGATTCAATAAACCAGATCTAATATTGTGGGTCAAATCAACCATACAATTAATTTACTGAGGCTTTTTATATAAAATTAAATGCATTTAACTATATTCACCCTTTCATAATCCTACATAATACACAATTGAAAACATGATGAAACCGACACGTATGATGTCATTATTTCAAAATACAGAGGCACACAAACAGACTGCTGACTGGTTATTTAAAGATTAAGGAAATACAGACAGAAACAATCTGTATTAAGTTTGTGGATTCAGTGTAATTCCACATTCTTTCTTTGTTTGCATCCGACATTCCAGCTGTTTTAAACAGCTTGATTCAGACACTGCAGCGCAGTGTTGAGCAGCACTGAGCTAGGTTACAGCAAATGCATTAGTGCCACTCTGGGAGACATACATGCACAGCAAAACGTGGTGTCTGTGTAAGGTGAAAGGATTGCTGTACTCACTTTTGACAAATGTAGTGTTTGTGAGAGATCCTTTTTTGAAAAATTAAGTTTTTGATGCAATAAATGAGAGTGAACAAGTAGCATCCACATGAGTTACAAAAATGCACGGCATTCTCAACAGCAACAAACATCTGGGAGCATGCTATGTTGCAGCATTCACCACACCAGGGAAGTGCCACAGCAGACCACTAAGGGGGACAACTGGTTCATCTTCACCTGTCAAGAGTAACCATCTATTTACCACAGCCAGATGAAACATGAGCACCCCCTGGGACTTTTCCATTTGCTGGGTTGTGAACACAGAGGGCAACTGTATGCTGGATCATGCCCAGAGACGTGCACCACATGGTTAAAATGTTGTACTGACATTCCCTCAGAATGCAACTAGTACACTTCATCTGAACCAACCAAGTATGACACTATGTCCCTCCAGCAGCACCCAAGAATCCTCTCAAGAGACCTGGTATCAAAGACATCTAGCCCTTGCCTGAGGTCACTGATGAGTGTCCAAGTCTCACAACTACACAGCAAGACAGGAAGTATCAAGATGCCAAAGACTTGGACCTTCATTCTCCTACACAGATATGACTCTACTGGTGGTTGGCTCTCACTGCGGTATTGTATCACTTCCTGTTCCGGAGCACACCGGTGTTTTGCTGTATCTGTTAGCTGTTTAATCTGCACAGTTAGATTAATCTAGTTAACTAGATAACGATTTGTTTCACAGTGTAATCTTCACGTGCCTTAACTAAAGCACTCCCTCTGCTGAATCACCTCTAAATTATTTACACATTATTCACTTTGTGTGTTTTTAGGAATCTGCTAGCTTAGCGCAGCTACTAGCTCTTAGCCGGTTTAGCATGGCGGCTTCTCCTGTCTCTCCCGCACCTTTCTGCTCTGGGTGTGAAATGTTTAGTTATTCCTCGGCCTCCTTTAGTAGTAATGGTACTTGTAATAAGTATAGCTTATTCGTAGCTTTTGAGGCCAGGCTGGGTGAATTGGAGACTCGGCTCCGCACCGTGGAAAATTCTACAGCTAGCCAGGCCCCTGTAGTCGGTGCGGACCAAGGTAGCTTAGCCGCCGTTAGTTTCCCTCTGGCAGATCCCGAGCAGCCGGGAAAGCAGGCCGACTGGGTGACTGTGAGGAGGAAGCGTAGCCCTAAACAGAAGCCCCGTGTACACCGCCAACCCGTTCACATTTCTAACCGTTTTTCCCCACTCTGTGACACACCCGCCGAGGATCAAACTCTGGTTATTGGCGACTCTGTTTTGAGAAATGTGAAGTTAGCGACACCAGCAACCATAGTCAATTGTCTTCCGGGGGCCAGAGCAGGCAACATTGAAGGAAATTTGAAACTGCTGGCTAAGGCTAAGCGTAAATTTGGTAAGACTGTAATTCACGTCGGCAGTAATGACACCCGGTTACGCCAATCGGAGGTCACTAAAATTAACATTGAATCGGTGTGTAACTTTGCAAAAACAATGTCGGACTCTGTAGTTTTCTCTGGGCCCCTCCCCAATCGGACCGGGAGTGACATGTTTAGCTGCATGTTCTCCTTGAATTGCTGGCTGTCTGAGTGGTGTCCAAAAAATGAGGTGGGCTTCATAGATAATTGGCAAAGCTTCTGGGGAAAACCTGGTCTTGTTAGGAGAGACAGCATCCATCCCACTTTGGATGGAGCAGCTCTCATTTCTAGAAATCTGGCCAATTTTCTTAAATCTTCCAAACCGTGACTATCCAGGGTTGGGACCAGGAAGCAGAGTTGTAGTCTTACACACCTCTCTGCAGCTTCTCTCCCCCTGCCATCCCCTCATTACCCCATCCATGTAGAGACGGTGCCTGCTCCCAGACCACCAGTAACCAGCAAAAATCTATTTAAGCATAAAAATTCAAAAAGAAAAAATAATATAGCACCTTCAACTGCACCACAGACTAAAATAGTTAAATGTGGTCTATTAAACATTAGGTCTCTCTCTTCTAAGTCCCTGTTAGTAAACGATATAATAATTGATCAACATATTGATTTATTCTGCCTTACAGAAACCTGGTTACAGCAGGATGAATATGTTAGTTTAAATGAGTCATCACCCCCGAGTCACACTAACTGCCAGAACGCTCGTAGCACGGGCCGAGGCGGAGGATTAGCAGCAATCTTCCATTCCAGCTTATTAATTAAGCAAAAACCCAGACAGAGCTTTAATTCATTTGAAAGCTTGACTCTTAGTCTTGTCCATCCAAATTGGAAGTCCCAAAAACCAGTTTTATTTGTTGTTATCTATCGTCCTCCTGGTCGTTACTGTGAGTTTCTCTGTGAATTTTCAGAACTTTTGTCTGACTTAGTGCTTAGCTCAGATAAGATAAATATAGTGGGCGATTTTAACATCCACACAGATGCTGAGAATGACAGCCTCAACACTGCATTTAATCTATTATTAGACTCAATTGGCTTTACTCAAAATGTAAATGAGTCCACCCACCACTTTAATTATATCTTAGATCTTGTTCTGACTTATGGTATGGAAATTGAAGACTTAACAGTATTCCCTGAAAACTCCCTTCTGTCTGATCATTTCTTAATAACATTTACATTTACTCTGATGGACTACCCAGCAGTGGGGAATAAGTTTCATTACACTAGAAGTCTTTCAGAAAGCGCTGTAACTAGGTTTAAGGATATGATTCCTTCTTTATGTTCTCTAATGCCATATACCAACACAGTGCAGAGTAGCTACCTAAACTCTGTAAGTGAGATAGAGTATCTCGTCAATAGTTTTACATCCTCATTGAAGACAACTTTGGATGCTGTAGCGCCTCTGAAAAAGAGAGCTTTAAATCAGAAGTGCCTGACTCCGTGGTATAACTCACAAACTCGCAGCTTAAAGCAGATAACCCGTAAGTTGGAGAGGAAATGGCGTTTCACTAATTTAGAAGATCTTCACTTAGCCTTGAAAATGAGTCTGTTGCTCTATAAAAAAGCCCTCCGTAAAGCTAAGACATCTTACTACTCATCACTAATTGAAGAAAATTAGAACAACCCCAGGTTTCTTTTCAGCACTGTAGCCAGGCTGACAAAGAGTCAGAGCTCTACTGAGCCGAGTATTCCTTTAACTTTAACTAGTAATGACTTCATGACTTTCTTTGCTAATAAAATTTTAACTATTAGAGAAAAAATTACTCATAACCATCCCAAAGACGTATCGTTATCTTTGGCTGCTTTCAGTGATGCCGGTATTTGGTTAGACTCTTTCTCTCAGATTGTTCTGTCTGAGTTATTTTCATTAGTTACTTCATCCAAACCATCAACATGTCTATTAGACCCCATTCCTACCAGGCTGCTCAAGGAAGCCCTACCATTATTTAATGCTTCGATCTTAAATATGATCAATCTATCTTTATTAGTTGGCTATGTACCACAGGCTTTTAAGGTGGCAGTAATTAAACCATTACTTAAAAAGCCATCACTTGACCCAGCTATCTTAGCTAATTATAGGCCAATCTCCAACCTTCCTTTTCTCTCAAAAATTCTTGAAAGGGTAGTTGTAAAACAGCTAACTGATCATCTGCAGAGGAATGGTCTATTTGAAGAGTTTCAGTCAGGTTTTAGAATTCATCATAGTACAGAAAAAGCATTAGTGAAGGTTACAAATGATCTTCTTATGGCCTCAGACAGTGGACTCATCTCTGTGCTTGTTCTGTTAGACCTCAGTGCTGCTTTTGATACTGTTGACCATAAAATTTTATTACAGAGATTAGAGCATGCCATAGGTATTAAAGGCACTGCGCTGCGGTGGTTTGAATCATATTTATCTAATAGATTACAATTTGTTCATGTAAATGGGGAATCTTCTTCACAGACTAAGGTTAATTATGGAGTTCCACAAGGTTCTGTGCTAGGACCAATTTTATTCACTTTATACATGCTTCCCTTAGGCAGTATTATTAGACGGCATTGCTTAAATTTTCATTGTTACGCAGATGATACGCAGCTTTATCTATCCATGAAGCCAGAGGACACACACCAATTAGCTAAACTGCAGGATTGTCTTACAGACATAAAGACATGGATGACCTCTAATTTCCTGCTTTTAAACTCAGATAAAACTGAAGTTATTGTACTTGGCCCCACAAATCATAGAAACTTGGTGTCTAACCAGATCCTTACTCTGAATGGCATTACCCTGACCTCTAGTAATACTGTGAGAAATCTTGGAGTCATTTTTGATCAGGATATGTCATTCAAAGCGCATATTAAACAAATATGTAGGACTGCTTTTTTGCATTTACGCAATATCTCTAAAATTAGAACGGTCTTGTCTCAGAGTGATGCTGAAAAACTAATTCATGCATTTATTTCCTCTAGGCTGGACTATTGTAATTCATTATTATCAGGTTGTCCTAAAAGTTTCCTGTAAAGCCCTCAGTTAATTCAAAATGCTGCAGCTAGAGTACTAACGGGGACTAGAAGGAGAGAGCATATCTCACCCATATTGGCCTCTCTTCATTGGCTTCCTGTTAATTCTAGAATAGAATTTAAAATTCTTCTTCTTACTTATAAGGTTTTGAATAATCAGGTCCCATCTTATCTTAGGGACCTCATAGTGCCATATCACCCCAATAGAGCGCTTCGCTCTCAGACTGCAGGCTTACTTGTAGTTCCTAGGGTTTGTAAGAGTAGAATGGGAGGCAGAGCCTTCAGCTTTCAGGCTCCTCTCCTGTGGAACCAGCTCCCAATTCGGATCAGGGAGACAGACACCCTCTCTACTTTTAAGATTAGGCTTAAAACTTTCCTTTTTGCTAAAGCTTATAGTTAGGGCTGGATCAGGTGACCCTGAACCATCCCTTAGTTATGCTGCTATAGACTTAGACTGCTGGGGGGTTCCCATGATGCACTGAGTGTTTCTTTCTCTTTTTGCTCTGTATGCACCACTCTGCATTTAATCATTAGTGATTGATCTCTGCTCCCCTCCACAGCATGTCTTTTTCCTGGTTCTCTCCCTCAGCCCCAACCAGTCCCAGCAGAAGACTGCCCCTCCCTGAGCCTGGTTCTGCTGGAGGTTTCTTCCTGTTAAAAGGGAGTTTTTCCTTCCCACTGTCGCCAAGTGCTTGCTCACAGGGGGTCGTTTTGACCATTGGGGTTTTTCCGTAATTATTGTATGGCCTTGCCTTACAATATAAAGCGCCTTGGGGCAACTGTTTGTTGTGATTTGGCGCTATATAAATAAAATTGATTGATTGATTGATTGATATTGGCATCACTAAACACCCTCCACCCAGAGATCTCAAGAAAAAGCTGGGACAGGGGCAACAAAGGACTGGGAAAGTTGATGAATGCTCAATGAACACCTGCTTAGAACATTCCACAGGTGAACAGGTTAATTGGAATCACGTGAGTGTCATGATTGGGTATAAAAGGAGCATCCCCAAAAGACTCAGCTGTTCACAAGCAAAGATGGTGTGAGGATCACCACTTTGTTCAATGCAATGTTCAATTGCAAGGAATTCATGGATTCCGTCATCTATAGTCCATAATATAATCAGAAGAGTCAGAGAATCTGGAGAACTTTCTACATGTAAGCGGCAAGGCCGAAAACCAACACTGAATGCCCGTGACCTTTTTGATCCCTCAGTGGCACTGCATTAAAAACCGACGCCATTGTGTAAAGGATCTTACCGCCTGGGCTCGGGAACACTTCAGAAAACCATTGTCAGTTAACACAGTTCGGAAAGCCATACATCAACAACATCCAGAAATGCCGCCACTTCTCTGGGCCTGAGCTCATTAGAAATGGACAGACGCAAAGTGGAAAAAGTGTGCTGTGGTCTGATGAGTCCACATTTCAAATTGTTTTTTGGAAATCATGGACGTTGTGTCCTCTGGACAAAAGAGGAAAAAGACCATCCAGATTGTTACCAGTGCAAAGTTCAAAAGCCAGCATCTGTGATCCTATGGGGGTGTGTTAGTGCCCATAGCATGGGCGATATGTGGCCCATTATGAAGAGACCCTGGACTGTTGAACAACTAAAGTCCTGCATCAAGCAAGAATGGGAAAGAATTCTACCTACAAAGCTTCAACAATTAGTGCCCTCAGTTCCCAAATGCTTATTGAGTGTTTTTAGAAGGAAAGGTGATGTAACACAGTGGTAAACATACCACTGTCCCAGCTTTTTTGAACAGTGTTGCAGGCATCCATTTCAAAATGAGAATTATTTGTACAAAAACAATAAAGTTTATCAGTTTGAACATTAAATATCTTGTCTTTGTGGTGTATTCAGTTTAATATAGGTTGAAGAGGATGTGCAAATCATTGTATTCTGTTTTTATTTACATTTTACACAACGTCCCAACTTCATTGGAATTGGGGTTGTGCATGACTCTCTTTACAAGTTTTACACTTTCACTGCATAAAGATCCACTTGTATTAGCCGAATCAGGGAAGTCACTAAAAGCCTGGATCTTAGGCTTGATCCAGCACAATTGTAAACTGAGACACTGACTCCTTACTTAGCTTCTCAAATGCTGCAATCGAGGTAGCCATTGATTCCGCAAGGATCGCATCATCATCCACAAAGTCAATGTCAATAAACCTTTTCTGGCCATCAAAGGCAAATAAGCTGACGGTCTCCACAATTCTACTCAGCTTCCAGTCCATGCAAGCACTGATGAGCAGGAGCCAGAACACACCCCTGATGGACACCAGAATTCACTGGCAAGAAGTCAGACACTCTACCTCTACTCTACTTAGCATTCCTAGTACCTGTGTTGGGCAAATGTGCTAGGCATCCCGTAAATTTTCAGGACGACCCAGAGAATAGCCTGGTCATCTGAATAAAATGTGTTGTGACCCCATAGAATGTAATATAATATAAATTGTAACTTAAAGCTAATTTTAAAAAGCTCCTTAAAGAGACAGTCACAGACAGTCATCATAGACAATATCAAACAAACATATATGAACATTAGTGAGACATCACAGGACAAAATGTTGAAGACATCTGAGATTTAACAAATAATAAACACTGAAGAACAGGTTATCTGTTATCTTGTAAGGGTGTGTTTTAAGATGAAACGTAACCATGAATACAGAACAAAATCCTTAATACTAACGTGTAATTCTGCTTTCCTGTGTTGGACAAATTTCTTACCATCCACCAGCTCCGAACCAAACACAATGGCACGTGATGCTGACACTCCGATGCAGTGCAAGAGGGAGTCACGGCGGAGGTTGAAGTTGATGAGTGCAGCTTCCACCCCAGCCTTGGCAAAGCCCAGCCACAGTGCCACATAGAGCGGCCTGCTTTCCATGAAAATTGCCACCACGTCACCAGATGCCCATCCCTGCACCCGTGCCCAGTGAGCCACTGCGTTTGACACCTCGTCCAACTGGGTAAAGGTCCATGTTTCTCCTGTAGCCTCATAAATCAGTGCTGGCTTGTTTGGATGTTGTTTTACTGTCTGGGCAAAGATGGAAAGGATGTTGCTTCCACTGCGCATGTGATGCCACAGAGCCACCTTCACTCTCAACAGCACATAGAGGCCACTAGCAAGGGACAGAGAACACACAAATGTAAGGTGAGGAAGGATCAACAGCAGGCATGTCTAAAGCCTTCACACCGAGGGCCTGACAGAAACTTGCAAATTAAATTAAGGGCAGGTCATTCACTTATTACCACTACCAAGGAAATGATGGTTTTGTTGCTATTAGTTATTTATTCCTTAGTTATTCAGCAAGAACCCAAAAGGTCAAAGTTCAACAGAGCAAATTTCTATCTGAATAGATCAGCATGATGTTCTTACAAAACCATGCATCAGATTAAACCAAATAAAGGGTTTCAGGGTATAAGTCACATTCAATTAACCAAGCATCTTCTGGTTCAGATCCCCGAAGGCTCTCATTCAGCTGTATCTCTGTACTATTTCCTGTTTGTACAAGCTATGTAGTTTTGTTGACATTCTGGTTACTCATGTTTGCATGGTGACATGAAACATAATTTCCCTGATATACCTTGTGAAGTATACAGGCTGTGCCAAGTAAGACTTGTGGCACTGAAAAAAAGAGGTGGCTCTTATACCATCTCTATTGTCACCCAATGCTACAAACTTATTTTCTATTCTCTCATAGCAAATGACAAATGCTTTATAATTGGAGTTAGGGTAACAATTACAATGAAAGGCACCAGAGGGTTGATGCAAACATGACCCCCTTTAATTATGTCCTTGTGACTTGGTCATAACACCACTTATACCAATCCCAAATATTTTGCTAATCAATATAAACCTAAAATCATTTCTCTAGCCCTATTACTTGCAGAGATTAGGGGTGTAACAATACACTAGCTACACAATACTTTACATATCATGAAACACCTGTTGCAACGCGATACATAATTACATCTCTGTTCACACTAATTATGTAGAAAGCAA
The DNA here is from genome assembly GCF_902500255.1 of Thalassophryne amazonica. Classification (NCBI taxonomy): domain Eukaryota; kingdom Metazoa; phylum Chordata; class Actinopteri; order Batrachoidiformes; family Batrachoididae; genus Thalassophryne; species Thalassophryne amazonica. Next base: position 20,300,175 of record NC_047118.1, read on the forward strand.
TCTTTAGTGAATGTTTAACAAATTATTTTATTGCACAAATTACATTTGATGTTATCTGTTTCCAAAGTAAGTGAGTAATTTCCTTCTGTTTCTCCTTTTTTTCCCCCCTTTGGGGTATATTTTACAAATCATTTATGTTGGTTCTGTAATAGATCATTATTTCTTCCATACAGTAGCTGACTGTTCAGGGGATCACGATACAGGATCCATGATACAATTATCATAATTTTCAATGTTTTTGGCGCTATGCTTTTGTTGACCTTGACCTTTGTCCGATTCTTTCCAAACGTTAATCATTTTGAGGTATCTGCCCAAGTAATATTCCCACCAAGTTTGGTGAAAATCTGTCAGGATATTTTTTTCTTGTAGTTATTTTCTGTGAAGGCTCTCAGTTGTCCAGGTGGTTTCCATAGTAGAGAAGCTTGAATCTTCGACTGGACTGGGTTGCTTGACGCGAGGACGTTTCACTCCAAATCGCAGAAGCTTCCTCAGCTAAAATTCTTGCTCTGGCCGTCTGACGTCTGTCTTGACTCGATAGAGAAGAATAAACAGAAGCCACAAAAGCTGGAGTTTTAAACCTAACCAGACCCCTCCTACCGAGAGGCAGACTGCTATAGGCTAGTGACTGCTATAGGCTAGCTTTTGTGGCTTCTGTTTATTCTTCTCTACAAGAGTCAAGACAGAAGTCAGACAACCAGAGCAAGAATTTTAGCTGAGGAAGCTTCTGCGATTTGGAGTGAAACGTCCTCGCGTCAAGCAACCCAGTCCAGTCAAAGATATAGCTTCTCTACTTTGTAGTTATTTTGTTCATAGACACGCAGACCTGATTACAATAGCCTGCTTTGTCAGTGTGTAGGGTAATGAAACGAGGCAGAGCACCTGTGACCTTACAGGATAATACTTCCACTTGTAACACGCACGCACGCACACACTAGGTAACGTGTCGGTACATCTTGGCGTTCATCTCAGTGCCACTGATGGTGCCCAACATATACACGTGCAACAAGAGGTATTAAAACAACCTTTAGATGTGGAACAGAAACAACAACCTTAAGTTAATAATTTAATGTGGTCCAATGCCTGTGGTCCAAAATCCACTTTGTCATGGGCCATATCCGGACCCCAGAGCTTGAGTTTAAGGGATTGTACATTCACTTGCCCAGTTCTGGATCATTGCCAGTTCCGGATCACTGCTGTCGTTTTTGCGCCGCTGTTTCTCATAATCAGCACAAATAAGCTAATACTTGGTACAAATGGAAAGATTGATGTTTTGTCTACAAACAACCACAAGCTCGGCTGGATCCAGCCATCCTTGTGATCAGCAGAAGAATCAAAACATCCTGGTGTCTGCGGTGTGCGTGCTTTTTCTCACTCACTCATTCCTGCAAGTTTTAAAGTAACAATCTCTAAGACATAGCAAAGGTGAGTTAGACATTCAGTGTTTTTGATTTTAGAGTGGGAAAATACTTACTTACTTTGGTAGAAAATATCAGTGTGTTATGTCTTGCTGTTTAATTGCTGCGCGCATTTATCTCCGACGCAAAAATTTGCCGGTTGCGGATCACTGAAGCAGCAGCCTCGTGTCAGTACTTGTGAGTCTTGTGGACTTTGGGGCTCATCTCAAAATCACAAATGGGCATGAATGTGGGGGCTTTTACTTTTTAATTCGGGAGAAATCTCACCTCCACACTTCATTTTTTGC